>NC_057794.1:557647654-557993583 GCF_018294505.1 Triticum aestivum | reverse complement strand
AAGGAGTCTGGATGAAGGAGTTCATATCCGATCTAGGTGTCATACCTAGTGCATCGGGTCCAATGAAAATCTTTTGTGACAATACTGGTGCAATTGCCTTGGCAAAGGAATCCAGATTTCACAAGAGAACCAAGCACATCAAGACATGCTTCAATTCCATCCGGGATCTAGTCCAGGTGGGAGACATAGAGATTTGCAAGATACATACGGATCTGAATATTGCAGACCCGTTGACTAAGCCTCTTCCACGAGCAAAACATGATCAGCACCAAGGCTCCATGGGTGTTTGAATCATTACTATGTAATCTAGATTATTGACTCTAGTGCAAGTGGGAGACTGAAGGAAATATACCCTAGAGGCAATAATAAAGTTATTATTTATTTCGTTATAATCATGATAAATGTTTATTATTCATGCTAGAATTGTATTAACAGGAAACTTAATACATGTGTGAATACATAGACAAACAAAGTGTCACTAGTATGCCTCTACTTGACTAGCTCGTTAATCAAAGATGGTTATGTTTCCTAACCATGAACAATGAGTTGTTATTTGATTAACGGGATCACATCATTAAGAGAATGATCTGATTGACATGACCCATTCCATTAGCTTAGCACCCGATCGTTTAGTATGTTGCTATTGCTTTCTTCATGACTTATACATGTTCCTATAACTATGAGATTATGCAACTCCCGTTTACCGGAGGAACACTTTGGGTACTACCAAACGTCACAACGTAACTGGGTGATTATAAAGGAGTACTACAGGTGTCTCCAAAGGTACATGTTGGGTTGGCGTATTTTGAGATTAGGTTTTGTCACTCCGATTGTCGGAGAGGTATCTCTGGGCCCTCTCGGTAATGCACATCACTTAAGCCTTGCAAGCATTGCAACTAATGAGTTAGTTGCGGGATGATGTATTACAGAACGAGTAAAGAGACTTGCCGGCAACGAGATTGAACTAGGTATTGGAATACCGACGATCGAATCTCGGGCAAGTAACATACCAATGACAAAGGGAACACGTATGTTGTTGTGCGGTCTGACCGATAAAGATCTTCGTAGAATATGTAGGAGCCAATATGGGCATCCAGGTCCCGCTATTGGTTATTGACCGGAGACGTGTCTCGGTCATGTCTACATTGTTCTCGAACCCGTAGGGTCCGCACGCTTAAGGTTACGATGACAGTTATATTATGAGTTTATACACTTTGATGTACCGAAGTTTGTTCGGAGTCCCGAATGTGATCACGGACATGATGAGGAGTCTCGAAATGGTCGAGACATAAAGATTTATATATTGGAAGCCTATGTTTAGATACCGAAAGTGTTCCGGGTGAAATCACGATTTTACCGGAGTACCGGGAGGTTACCGGAACCCCCCGGGAGCTAAATGGGCCATGATGGGCCTTAGTGGAAAAGAGAAGAGGCAGCCCTACATGGGCCGCGCGCCCCTCCCCTCCCTTGGTCTGAATAGGACAAGGAAAGGGGGCCGGCCCCTCTCTCTCTTTTCCCCCCTCCGCGAATCCTATTCCAACTAGGATTGGGGGGAGGGGGGGAATCCTACTCCCAGAGGGAGTAGGACTCTCCTGGCGCGCCCTCCTTGGCCGGCCAGCCTCCCCCCTTTAGTCCTTTATATACGGAGGCAGGAGCACCCCAGAAACACAAAAGTTGATCCACGTGATCTATTCCTTAGCCGTGTGCGGCGCCCCCAGCCACCATAGTCCTCGATAATATTGTAGCGGTGCTTAGGCGAAGCCCTGCAGCAGTAGTACATCAAGATCGTCACCACGCCGTCGTGCTGACGGAACTCTTCCCCGACACTTTGCTGGATCAGACTCCGGGGATCGTCATCGAGCTGAACGTGTGCTAAAACTCGGAGGTGCCGTAGTTTCGGTGCTTGATCGGTATGATCGTGAAGACGTACGACTACATCAACCAAACGCTTCCATTGTCGATCTACTAGGTATGTAGATCACACTCCCTCCTCTCGTTGCTATGCATCACATGATCTTGCGTGTGCGTAGGATTTTTTTTGAAATTACTACGTTCCCCAACACTACGGCCCCTCTGTGGCCTATGGGCTGCCTCCGGGCGGTGGGTTTGTGGCGCCCCTGCCTCAGCCGGTGCCGTTCGCCCCGGCTCTCCCACCGGCACCCACCCTCCTCGCGGCTCTCCACACCGCCCCCATGCCTCAGCAGTACGCTGGCGGTGGCGACTGGTATATGGACACCGGAGCTACGACTCACATGGCCGCCAACCCCGGTAACCTTCTCGCCGCTCACCCTGTTCACACCGCTGCTCGCATTACCATGGGTGACGGTTCTTCCATGCCTATTACTCATGTCGGTCATGTTGCTTTTCCTTCTAACTCCATGCCATTATATCTTTCTAATGTGCTTATTTCTCCTGACATCATTAAAAATCTTGTTTCAGTTCGTTTTCTTACACGTGAAAATCCTGTTACTGTTGAATTTGACATGTTTGGCTTTTCTGTTAAGGATCCTCATGACCGGATGGTGCTCCATCGATGTGATAGCCCCGACGAGCTCTACCCGATCCACTCCTCTACCTCCTCCGTCGCTGCACCCATGGCGCTTTCCGCCGGAGTGGACCTTTGGCACGCTCGTCTCGGACATCCCAACACCGCCACCCTCGTCATATTCTCTGGAGTTTTTCCTTCACGTGTAATAAGATCGACGATCACACTTGTCATGCCTGTCGTCTCGGCAAACATGTTCGTCTTCCTTTTAAGCACTTCCTCGAATGTTGCATCATACCCGTTTGAGTTAATTCATAGTGATGTTTGGACCTCCCCTGTTGCAAGTAACACGGGCTATCTTTATTAGCTTGTCATACTTGACGATTTTTTGCACTATGTGTGAACTTTCCCGTTGCGGCGAAAGTCGGACTCCGTTGCCACTATCACTGTTTTTTACTCCTATGTCTCCACACAGTTTGGACGTCCTATTCATGCGTTGCAAACAGACAACAGGGAGGAATTCGATAACCTTGCGATCCGCAACCTTCTCGCCTCACACGACACGATCTTTCGTCTCACTTGCCCATACACTTCGCAACAAAACGGCCGCGTTGAGCGTGTGCTTCGCACTCTCAATGATTGCGTTTGCACCCTCCTTTTTCACGCCAATGTGCCACCACGTTTTTGGCCCAACGCGCTCGCCACCGCATCACTACTCATTAACATTCGTCCTTGTCGCCCTCGCGGGAATTTTGCACCTCATCACATCTTGTTTGGCACGCCACCTTCCTATGCCGAGCTCCGCATTTTTGGTTGCCTGTGCTACCCCAGCATCGCTTCCACTACTCCTCATAAGCTCGCCCCTCGGTCTGTGGCCTGCATCTTTCTTGGCTACCCCCCAACACCAAAGGCTACCGCTGCTATGATCCTATCTCACATCGGGTGATCACTTCACGACATGTTTACGTTGATGAGATGGTTTTTCCATTTCAGCAGGTACCTTCGGATGTTGCGGCTTTGCCCGCTCCAGGTGACGGCCGCTCCCGTGCCTCTCTTGGGCCGCCTCCCGGCTTTGAGGGTGCCCCCCGCGCCACGGGTCGAGTTTCTCTTCGGTTGGCTGCCCTAGGGGCCGCACCTCCCTCGGCGCCCGCGACGCCCCTGGCGTCCCCGGCCTCGACCACTCTGGCGGCCTCGCCCACCGTCTCGCCGGCGGCCTCACCCGCCGCCGTCTCGTCCGCCGCCTCGCCGGCGGCCTCGCCTGCGGCCGTCTCGGAGGAGGCGGGCTCTTCTTCGTCGTCGCCCGTCTCCACTCCGGACCCGCTGCCCCGCCCAATGACTCGCTCTCGGGTTGGCACTCTCCGACCGAGCACGGGTACCCAGCGATGAGTACCTTCTTGCTGCCTCCGTCAATGAGTCGTCTCCTTTCCCATCGTCAGCTCGAGCTGCCCTTCGGGATCCTCATTGGCTCGCTGAGATGCAGAAAGAGTTCGACGCTCTCCAGCGGAACCGTACCTGACGGCTCGTCCCTTGGCCGCCCCGTGCCAATATCATCACGGGCAAGTGAGTCTTTCGGCACAAGACTCATCCGGATGGCACTCTCAAGTGCTATACCGCCGTCTCTATGCGCCTACAAGGTTACCAAGCGATCGTCAAATGTCCAACGCACCAAGCAGGCGGCCTGGAAGGCCGGGACACTCGACTCAGCGCCTAGGAGGACCAGCGACCCATATAGACCTATCTGAAAATTTGGGCCTAGGTTCAGGATTTTGCAGGATTTTGAACACTCTGCATACCTGTAGGCCTAGATCTGGTCCGGATGCCCGCAAACCTTCTCTAATTTGTAGCGGGTTTGTAGGATTTTGAACAAAAGGACACACCATGGTTCGAGAGGTACCTTGTTGGACGACCTCAGTTGAAATATTTGCGAGTCTTTCGAGGGTTCGTGTTGGGGATGAGCTGGCAGCGTCCCGTCGAATCGATCCATCCCGCCACGTGATCGGGTGGTCGAACTGCACATAGTGTCCCAGGTGCATTTGTCATTACTACCGATCGGGGCCGGGTTCTTGTTACTCGTGGCCATGGACACAATCATATATGGTCCGGTCAAAATATCTACACTTTCTTTCCACGAACCTGAATGCAGGGATGCTACCGCGGACCGCCGTGCACAGGTGCGCACTGGTGCAGTGGGCGCGCTCGTGCACTTGCAGACCCACGATCACACTCTTGCTGCTCGATCGGTCGTGGTGGCCGGCAGCACCGAGGCCACAGCTGTGCCGATTTCTGATGGCATACGGCCAGGCTTGATAGACTCGGTTTATTTCACCGCAGATGACAGAGCCTCCAACGACGAGCATCCACGGACATGAGGAAATTATTGTAAGACAGAGCTCTGCTTACCTGTTAGTACTGCACAATCTATATAGATTTTCCCTAACAGATTGCATGCCTGTCTGGCCAGGGCCCCGTGCATGCATTTTGCCCCATGCTTTTTGGTACGTCGCTCGCTGCATCTGCATGCGCTCATCATCTGTGGGCAATTTTGACTATTTTGACCTATGGACGAAATCAATTAACAAAATGAACTGCATGTGAAACTATTTCACAGCAATGACCCTTTTGTGTAGCGCCCGCCACGCAGGCGCCACACCCTACGGTGCAGCGCCTAGCTCGGGGGCGTTGCACCTCAGTCCACCGTGGCAGCCCCTGGGCCCGCACCCAGCAGTGCAGCGCCTCAGAGCTAGGCGCTGCACCGTAATGTGCAGCGCCCGGCCCGCAGGCGCTGCACTGTGACTTAGATGCCAGCCGCCCGCTGCCCCCCCACCCCACCCATTCGTTCCAGAGGAGTTACAGAACAGGCGGCCGGCGGCTTCCTCCTCTCCCCCTCTCAATCCCCTCTTAAAAAATCTTCAAATCTGACGATTTGGCCCGTGGATTCCTTCACCAATCCATCCTAGAAGGTACTTTTCTCCGATCCCCTTCTTTCTATCCATAGAATGTATGCTATTTTGGAGATTTGAGGAACCCTTGTTTGAATCTTGTGTGTATTAGATTTAGGGAATTTTTGTTTGAATCTTGCATGTATTAGATTTGGGGAATCCTTGTTAGACTAGAATGTGGTTTGGATACATAGGTTGACATGTTATTTATATAGTTTGGATACATAGGTTGACATTTTATTTATATGGAAAAGATATTTGTATTGAATCTTGCATGAGGTAGGCTTAGTTTAGTTTATTGAAATTACATTTGTATTGGCAAGAATGGTTTGGATACATATGCTTTGTATTTTGCATCTAGTAGGCGTACTTTAGTTTATTTGTATTGAAAAGATAATCGTGTTGACAAGAAAGCTTTCTTTCAAAATTGTTAGGATGGTTTGGCTTCTCGATGATCACTGGGACAAACAACACCGGTCGTACGCTATGGCGGTGGAGCAGCGGGTAATAATGAAAGTGGCCTGTTTTATGAATTTCGTATTTATTTCAAACACAAATGCCCCATATGTAATGTTATGAATTGTTTGTTTGTAGGCGCTTGCACTTTTGAAGCTTCGTTCTCACGGGGTCACCCTTGGGTGGATGCGCTATGATGAGCGATACACACCGTATGTAAGGGAGACAGGACTTCTCCCTTTCATTCATATGGTCAGACGGTCGACGCCACCCAACAATGATCCAGCACTCACCGCGCTTATTGATCATTGGCGGCCGGAGACACATAGTTTCCATCTACGGACCGGTGAGATGACAGTGACGCTCCAGGATATTGCTATGATCACCGGTCTTCCTATCGATGGGAATCCTCTATGTATGAGCACCGACTCTGATGGATGGCTTGCGCAGATGCATGCCCTTATCGGTATGGTTCCTCCGGAGCCTCCGAAACCAGCAGCAGAAAACAAGAAGAAGGAAAGAGTCGTAGCCGGTGCTACTTTCACGTGGATTACTGAGCACTTTGGTACTTGCCCACCGGAAGCTGATGAGGACACGGTCAAGATATATGCTCGTGTCTACATGTGGTATGTGATATCCATGACTATGTTTGCTGATGGCACAGGCAAGAATGCTTCATGGATGTGGCTGAAGGCGTTGACCGTCTTCGATAGCAAATGGAGTTGGGGTTCGGCGACACTGGCTTACTTGTATAGACATGTATGAAGTTGTTTATTTTTCACTTCATTGCTACATTATGAATGCGATCTTGCTCTTAATTGAACCATGTTCTCTTTTATGTGCAGTTGGACGAAGCCTGTTGTAGGTCATCTGGAGGTATTGGTGGTTGTTTGCTCGCACTTTCCATATGGAGCTGGGAGCGTTTGCCGGTTGGACGTCCGAAGAAGGTGAAGTACGATGATTGGGATGACAAAGGCGACCTACTACGGCTACCCACTTGGGCTTACAAGTGGGATGTGATAAATGAGACGACAGATGATCCCTCGGTCATGTACAAGTTGTACCAGAGTGAGCTTGACGCGATCACGCTTGAGCAGGTGAATTGACATGGCATAAGTGATTATGATGCTTCTATTGCAACTCGATATCAATTTTGCATTCTATCCCATTTTGCAGGTGATATGGGAGCCGTATGGAACAGGAGATAGTTTTGGTAACCCTTTAGAGTTCAGGCTGAATCCGATGTGCACTAGGGATAGGGATCTCTGGCGTATGCGGTGCCCACTCATATGCAACTGGGCGGTTGAGCTTCACCTCCCACATCGAGTGCACCGTCAGTTTGGTTTGTTCCAGGCACATCCGCCGGAGTGGGAGGACACGGACAAGTTGCTACACGCGTAAGATATAATTAACCTTGAGTAGTTAGCAGCTTCTCGGTGGTTTCGATGCTACTAATATTATGTTTCTAACTTGCAGGTTGGATAGGAAAAGGCAGCGGAAGATTAAGGATTGGGCCAAGCATCACAGAAAGTATGTCGTACAGTTTGCGCTTAGTGTGGAGCAAGCTAGGGCTGGAAAAGGAGTCCAGCTTCGTGAGCACTGCCCTGTAGCGTTCAACAACTATCTCACATGGTTTCTTGCAAGTACCCGTGTGGAGGTATGCAAGCCGGCCTATGCTGAGGAGATTTTGGAAGAACCCACTGTTTTTGATGAGGTAGCCCAACACCAGTACAACGCATTAGTCTGGAAAGGCAACTCAGTGATCCCTTCAGCTCCAATGATGAACTTTGTGGTATTTGCCCTCTTTGATTTTCATTCACACTATTCACATCTTCGCTTGCCTAACACGTTAATACCATTTCTGTTCATAGCGTGCCCAGATCAAGAAAGCAGCTGATGAGACCGAGACTATTCTTGAAACAACCCCGGCTGGCAAAAGCGATGGAGAAGGTGCACTTCGAGCATTCATCAAGGTTCACATCTCCTTCAAACTAGCACTTAACATGTGTTGCTACGTTCGATGTCTCATTGACTTGTACATGTTGCAGCGCCAGGGCCAAAAGTTAAGGTGGCTATCAAACCTTTTTGGTTGTCGTGACCCCGAGTATGTATCACCAGAACGGTCTAGGTAGGCGACACCATCAGATCCCGCTTCGGGCCAGAGCCATGGTGATCATTCGGAGGATGAGGATGTGGGTGTGGTCACCCAAGAGGTATGGCATGAGCATATATATCCAATTGTTGATGCATTTCTAACTATATCCTCACACACGGTCTTTCCATATCTTTTATTGATGCATAGGTTGCTGATGATGATATGACCTTGGGGCGTACCAGGTTAGGTCTGCATACATGCTAAAGCCTAGAAAGGGAATCAACAAGTACACACCTGAAGACTTCACCGAAAGAGGCAAAAGGACGGTCGGCACCTCGCGGATGGCGGCTTTGGATGACTATTTGGATGACGATGTCGATGACGTGGAGGAACCGGAGCCGGAGCGGGAGCGTGTTCCTCTTCCTAGGAAGGTCAAGAAGTTAGCCAGCAAGAGGGGGAGGGAGCAGCCAAAAAGCGCTCAAGGAACTAGCTCTTCTTAGGAACCAGCCATAGTCCTTTATTTGTGGTAGCTCTATGTTAAACTTGATCCTCTTTGTATGTCTTAGTTATGTTGAACTTGGAGTTGACGTCTTAGCAATGTTGAACTTGATCCTCTATGTTGCACTTGTTGTCTTAATAATGTTGAACTTGATCTTCATTAGCTTCACCATTAAAGCCCTCATCTTGATCATTCACACTGGCAGTCTCGACATGTTTGAACTGGTATGGATCCTCGAGGGTGACCTCAACTCCCTGCTCAACCACATTGAACTCTGAACCATGACAATCACCCTCTGGGTGCACCAAGTCCCCCTCTCCCTTCCTCATCTCTACCTGATAATGATTCTGTTTGCAAGCTACAGCCCATGCAGCGCCTAGCACCGAGGCGCCACACTCTACAGTGCAACGCCTAGCTACTGGGCGTTGCACTGTACAGTGTGGCGCCTCGGTGCTAGGCGCTGCAGTGGCTGTAGCTTGCAACCAGAGTGTTTGCTCTCTGGTTAGCTCAGTCCATGTGTGCAACGCCTTGGCTCTAGGTGTCACACTGTATAGTGCAGCGCCTAGAGCTAAGGCGTTGCACACATGGACTGAGCTAACCAGAGAGCAAACACTCTGGTTGCAAGCTACAGCCACTGCAGTGCCTAGCACCGAGGTGCCACACTGTACAGTGCAACGCCCAGTAGCTAGGCGTTGCACTGTAGAGTGTGGCGCCTCGGTGCTAGGCGCTGCATGGCCTGTAGCTTACAAACAGAAAGTTTGCTCTCTGTTTAGCTCAGTCCATGTGTGCAACGCCTCAGCTCTAGGCGCTGCACTATACAGTGTGACGCCTAGAGCTGAGGCGTTGCACACATGGACTGAGCTAAACAGAGAGCAAACACTCTGTTTGCAAGCTACAGCCCATGCAGCGCCTAGCACCAAGGCGCCACACTGTGCAGTGCAACGCCCAGTAGCTAGGCGTTGCACCTGTACTTAGCAAATTTTTGGGCACACGCACACATATTCCGATGAGGAGAGATAGTAGCTCACGACACATAGCAAGCAAAGAACTGTGACACATAGTAGTTCACGACACATAGTACTTCACGACACATAGTACTTCACGACACATAGTACTTCACGACACATACTAATTCATAATACATAGTACTTCATGACACATAGTAGATCACAACCAAATCGAAGAGGAGAGATAGTAGTTCATGACACATACTAGTTCACAACCAAATCGAAAAGCATAGTTTAGAGGATAACATGATTATCGTCCACAAGCAAGTTGAAGATGACATAGCTCTATTGCGTAGAGCAAGGCCCCTTTCCCTTCTTCTTCTTCTTCTCTTCTTCCTCTTCCTCCTCCCTTTTCATTATGAGGTGGGCCTCCTTAACCACCCTCTCCATGAATATCTTTTCCTCCCTCTCTTTTTTTTCAGCTGCAATTGCCCAAAGCTTCATGGTTCCTTCTTCAAAATCCTTTTGACGCTTCTTCCGTGCCTCCTCACATTTCCTCACCAATGCTTGCTCCCTAGCGCGCATCGCATTTGACGCTCTCTCTTCTTCCTTCCTCTTCTCCTCAAGCTCCTCTTCCTTTTTCTTCTTTAGCTTGGTTGCATCCTCCTCTCTAAGCTTCTTCGTAGCCTTCTCCCACCATCCCGCCATCTCATCTTCGCCATCCTCCTTCATTGTTGGTTTGTTGGGTTGGGAAGCCGCCATACCTACAATGAGTGAAACATAATGGTTAGTAAAGACAATACAAACAAATGGAACATATGAAAAAAAAGAACATATGGAAAACAAGAACATTTGAAACATTATAGTTAGTGAGCAACATACGGAAATGGTCCATCGAGGTATCCAAACATTCCTCTATAACGACCTTGCCCTTGTCCATCACCACGGCCAAGTCCATCACCAAGGCCAAGACCATCACCACGGCCAACACCACCACCACGAGCTCTACCACCACCACGGCCTAGACTACCACCACCACGGCCTCTTGTAAGTCCTAGTTGCCGACCTCTTTGTTGCCTAGATCCTCTTTGACTAATACTTGGTTAGCTTGGCACTTGTTGGCTACCACTTGGTTGGCTAGGCACTTGTTGGCTACCACTAGGTTGGCTCCCACTTGGTTGCCTTGGCACTTGTTGGCTACCACTAGGTTGGCTCCCACTTGGTTGCCTTGGCACTTGTTGGCTACCACTAGGTTGGCTCCCACTTGGTTGCCTTGGCACTTGTTGGCTACCACTAGGTTGGTTCCCACTTGGTTGCCTTGGCACTTGTTGGCTACCACTAGGTTGGCTCCCACTTGGTTGCCTTGGCACTTGTTGGCTACCACGTTGTTGCCTTCGCACTTGTTGGCTACCTCTTGATTGGCTTGGCACTTGTTCGCTACCACTTGGTTGGCTCCCTTGTGTAGCTCCTTGTTGGCTAGTGCTTGCATCATTTTTCTTGGACCTTTTCCTTGGTTTCGTACATTTTCTTTTGTTGTGGCCATGACCTTTGCATTCCCCACAACGGGAGCTCTCACGAGGCTCTTGGAATTGATCGTTTCCCGCTTCGCGGCAGCCACCATGGCCCCATCCATCCATGTCGCCTCTAAAACGCTTTGTTTTACGTCTACCACGTTTAACAACCTTCAACTCCGGATCCGGCCATAGTTGAACTCCATGGTACTCCGGCCATTGTGATTGGTCAAAGTATGGGTGAAAGCGGGGAGCCATGTTTTCTTGACCGTCATGATTGAGAACTCCAACTCCCTCACGGTGCGTGGGTGATTGATGTCCACATTTCTAACGCGACCGGCGGTATACAAATGTGAGCATGGGAGATGAAGCAACAATGGCCTCCCGCAAGAGCAATCACATTGTGTTAACGACACCTTGAAAGCCCGACCTCCATGTTGCCAGCCATCGTTTGTGGTTCCTCCTGGCTCTTTCACTTCATACTTCCACTCTTCGTTGTCATATAATATAGCTTCTTCTGAGTCCGCCTTTCGTGATTGAAATTCTAACCATTCATCAACCTTGGGTGGGAACTTGTACTTGTACTTACGCGGGTTCTCACCCGCTATCTGTGCATCAGTTTCCATTGAGTACTTTAGAAAGTACGCATTCATCTTGTCAAATGTGTATTGAACTATTGCCGTCACGGGTAATCCACGTGCACCTTTGAGCATCCTATTGAAGCATTCGGCCATATTGCTTGTCATTTGACCGTATCTTCGGCCATCTTCATCAAAAGCACGTGCCCACTTGTTCCGGTGGGGAATGTGCCTATTCATAAAGTCTTGACCCCCGTGATCAAGTTTTTTGTGTGCGAGCAATTTGTTCAACAAAGTGGCGAACCGCTTCTCGGAGAAAGCAAGACAACAATCTTGAAGATCATCGGCCAACTCCTTAAGGCCACATGCCCTATAGAAGTTCGAACAAAAGTGCCTCATGCACCATCGATGGTGCAACGGAGCATGCCCGGGAATGTCAATCTCCACTGCGTTAAGAATTCCTGCATGCCGATCCGATATGACACAAATTTTCCTTTGAGCGGGTAACACCTTCGTCCTCAAAAGACGCATAAACCACTCCCAGTTGTCATTGTTCTCCGCCTCAACCAAAGCAAATGCCAATGGCAACACCCAGTTATTGGCATCACTTGCTATCGCAACCAACAAGGTGCCCTTGTATTGTCCGGTCAAGAACGTGACATCAATGGAGATGACCGGCCTACAGTGTTCGAAAGCCCTCACGCATTGCTCGAACGCCCAAAATGCACGGCCAAATACTCGGACTTTCTTTCCTTCATAAACCGTTGTTTGGTGCCCATGAGGCTCGACAACATGAACCATGCCCGGGTTTGTGGCGGCCATGGCTAACAACAACCTAGGGATTCGGTTGTATGCTTCCTCCCAAGTACCATACAACATCTTAAATGCGGCTTGCTTCGCCTTCCATGCCTTGCCGTACTTCACCTTGTAATGAAAGATGGCTTTCACAAGGTCAATGACATGTTGGACGCTCATTGTTGGAAGTGTGGATATTGAGTTGGAGAGCCTGTAAGCGATGAACTCAGACGTGAGTTGTCTGTGGTCTTGGGACACAATCTTGCCATCCACCCTTTTGCCTCGGCACATGTGAGTTGGCACACAACTCACTACGTGCCAAGCGGGACCTCCTTTCCATGGTCTTGCACGCACAATCCACGGACATATTTCATCTTCACATGCACATGCAACCGTGTAGCGCACATTGACGTCCGAATGCACCACCTTGTGTGGACGATAATGCGTAACCGAGTAGTTGTCGAGCCACATCTTCAATTCCAAGAAGGTTTCGAACTTACACCCTTTACCAATCCGGTTCTTGTCGTCTCCTAAATCACGGTGAGAGCTTGGCCTAACCCCAAGAGATATAGATTTGCCACCATCCACAACGGCTTCATCCGCGAGACTAACATCCTTGAACAATGGTGTCTTGTGATCCCGACCGAATACCTTCTCGAAAGCTTCGGCCTCCTTCACCGTGAACCCCTCCTCATCAACTTGTTCATCGGGACCTTCGTCATCCGAATCCGATGCATATGAACGTGAAAAAGGGATGGAATGGTCCATTGTCTCTTGCAAATGATATTTGTCAAGATCACCCACATTGTTGTCATGGAGATCAACTTCATTGTCATCGTCTGCATACTCATCATTGTCCTCTTGCAAAGCTTCATCTTGGTTGTTTGTAAACGGGCTCAATGTTGGCCTCACTTCTTGGGTCAAAAGAGGTTCAACAATTTCATCTCGCTTCAAGGGTGGGGGGCTACTAGCAACCAAAGGGGAGGGTTTCCGGTTCAAGTCCAAATGCAAATTTGAATCAACCTTCTTCGTTGCAAATAACTCAAGAGCCTTGTCAAGTGAATCGGCCACCGTTTCCTTGTATGCAACCCAACGTTGCTCCGAGTTGATACGCATTGTCTTCCAACGGATGTGCATTCCAAAACCTACATTATGCCTTCCCTCCAACTCAACGATATCACTAGGGTCCATCCAATTCAAATCTTTCCTCACTTGTTGCAAGAGCTCCGCATAGCTAGGACTACTATCAAACAACATATCTAGCTCATCCGGATCCGGTTCAATATTGCCTTTCAAGAAGGCGTCTTTGTCCCCATGATGAACAAACACACATGTTCTTCCCATCCCTATAAGCATTCAAACAACACATCGTAACATTGCTTCCATGACTACTAATTTAAGGATTAACACGGAATACAAACCCTAATATATATATATATATCAAACAACAACCCTAACCCTAACCCTAACCATAACCCTAACCCTAACCATAACCCTAACCCTAACCATAACCCTAACAATAACCCTAACCATAACCCTAGCACCAACATAAGAACACCCATAAGAATAACCCTAACATACTAACAAAGCCTAATCATAGGAAATTGGCAAACAAAGATCTCACATCTTCATGCAAATCTCTAGATCCAAACAAAACTAGGGTTTCCCAAACTAGCATTACTTGGATCAAAACAAGGGATCGGAGAAGATTACCTTGAGGGAGGGTATGACTTCGAAATCCACGGACAAATTCTTCAAATTTGCAAGTTTTGGGAGAGGAATTGAGAGGGGGACAGAGTGGGAGAGGGGGCAAAGCTCGGGTTGGGGTGTGTGGGGTGGGGGGAGTGGGGGAGGGGGGCCCAGCCGCTGGATAAGTCACAGTGCAGCGCCCGAACGCTAGGCGCTGCACATTACATGTGCGGCGCCTAGCTAGGAGGCGCTGCACTGTTGGGTGCGGGCCCAAGGACTGCCACGGTGGACTGGCGTGCAACGCCCCCGAGTTGGGCGCTGCACCGTAGGGTGTGGCGCCTGCGTGGCGGGCGCTACACAAAAGGGTCAGTGCTGTGAAATAGTTTCACGGGCAGTTCATTTTGTGAATTGATTTCGTCCACAGGTCAAAATAGTCAAATTTGCCTCATCTGTGTGGCTAATATGATGATGATGATCACTCTTTCATCATTGACTCAGTCCCCTGCATCGACAGCCATAATTCGTCGTAGGTGTTCCACCCACTAAGCTTTGGTTCCATGCGGCGCAGGTCATGAGCGTAGCATCGATGCGCGCCATGCTGTTAAATCTGCTTTGTTCTACCCCGTGTACTGTACTGTACGTGTTCTCCGTGTGAGAGTTAAACACGATCGTGCAGAGCCCGACTAGTACTTGTACTTAGCGTCCGAATAGTACTTCAGGTAGTAGTCGACTAGGTTTGCTCGTTGGCTATGCTCAGCATATATATATATATATATATATATATATATATATATATATATATATATATATATATATATATATATATATATATATATATATATATATATATATATGTATGTATGTATGCGTGTACCCCAGACCGTGTAATCTGTATCAAGAAAAGAAGAAAAGTAATAAAGAAAAGCCAGGTGCGACAGGCACCTGTGGCTATCACCAAAATCTTCCAATCAGTTTCTTCGTCTACGTTCGCAAGTTCTGCCGAGACGATCGATCGGTCAAGCTAGCTAGCTCAGGTCCAGTTCACGTACACGTATGTGCTTGTGTGTTCAGCTTGAGAATCAATCAAGCCACATCTAGCTAGCTTTACACTTTGTGTGCATACTTCCTGGGTGGATTTGATCTAGCAAGATCAAAAGCCAACAATTGATATCAGAGCCTCGACGATCTACGATGACGAACAGCGACGCTGAGTCAGTCAAGTCCGGCAATGGCGGTTCTAAGGGAAACAAGTCCGGCAACGGCGGTTCCAAGGCGAACAAGAATGGCGACAAAGTGAAGAAGGACGGCAAGTCAGCGACCAGTGGTGGCGGAACGGGCGGCACCAACGTGCAGGCGCATCGCAACATCCCCATCCAGTACCCGATGCTCACCGACGCCAACTACGTCGTGTGGGCGGTGAAGATGAAGATTATTCTCCGATCCCTACGAGTGTGGGAGGCCATCACGGACGACGACGTTAACGAGGAGTGCGACGAAGGTGCCATGGCCGCCATAGCCCAGTCTGTGCCGGATTCCGTGCTGATGACATTGGCGGAGTTCGAGACAGCAAGAGAGGCGTGAAATGCACTCAAAGAGATGAGGATTTGAGAAGATCGCGTCATCAAGGCTCGGGCACAAGTGCTGAAGCGCCAATTTCACAAGTTGCAGATGGAGGAAACTGAATCGGTGAACGACTATGCCATGCGTCTGACTACTTTGATGGGAGAGATCCGCGCACTTGGTGCAAAGCTCGAGGAGACCGAGATTGTGGAGAAGTTTTTCAGTTCGGTGACTGATAGATTCACGTACATCATCGGCACGCTCGAGCAGCTTTACGACATCGACGACATGACCATAACGGAGGCGATCAGACGCTTGCGGACATGGGAAGAGAATGCTCGTGGCTGTCGAAAAGGCAACGGAGGAGGTAGTGACCAACTCATGTACGCGCGCGCAGATTGGGAGTCCCCAAGTAGCAAAGGAAGGCGCAACGTTGGCGAAGGCTCAAGCAACGCGAAGCGCGATGGACAAACCGAAAAAGGCAAGCCACAAGGTCGTGGTAAGGCGGACCGATCTAAAGAGCGGAAGCCACAAAACTTGGATATGTCCGAGGTCAAGTGCTATAACTGCAACGAGATGGGTCACTTTGCGAAGGATTGTCCGGAGCCTAACAAGAGGGAGATCAAGGCAAATTTGGCAAAGCAGGAAGATGAACGTCCAGGTCTTCTGATGGCCGAAGTTTGTGATCTCGTCCAAACAGCGGTTGTGAAACCAAACCGGAAGGTGCTACTTCATGAGAAAAAGGTAACACCAAAGTTATCCGGAAGCCAGAACATGTCGTGGTATCTAGACACAGGTGCCAGTAGCCACATGACGGGGTGCAAGGAGAAGTTCCTCGAGCTTGAATATGATGTTCAAGGCTCGGTCAAGTTCGGTGATGGTTCAAATGTGGAGATTTGCGGGCAAGGTTCTGTCCTCTTCGAGGGTCTCACAGGAGAACATCGCATACTCACTGGAGTGTACTACATCCCAAGGCTTCGCAATAACATCATCTCTGTCGGGAAACTTGACGAGAATGGATGCAAGGTGGATATTGAGAACGGAGTGATGACGATCTTCGACAACCTCCGAAACGTGCTAGCCCGTGTAAATCGCACACAGAACAAGCTCTATATCCTCAATCTTGATCAATCTCAACCGGAGTGTTGGCTCGCCAAGAGTGATGATGATTCGTGGTTATGGCATGCTAGATTTGGACACGTCAACTTCTACGCCTTGAAGAAGATGTCGAAGATGGAGATGGTATCTGGGATGCCGTTTATCGACCATGTTGATCGAGTATGTGACGGGTGTTTGGTTGGAAAACAGCACCGCAAGCCGTTCCCTGCTCAGTCTACCTATCGTGCAAGTGATGCACCCAAGTTGCTTCATGGTGATCTTTGTGGCCCTATCACCCCAGCAACTCACGGAGGAAAGAAGTATTTCTTCCTAGTGGTAGATGACTACTCGAGATATATGTGGGTCGTTCTCCTACGATCTAAAGATGAAGCGTTTGAAGCATTTAAGAAGCTAAAGGCTGCAACGGAGATGGAACACAAGCTGAAGGTTCGCGGTCTAAGGACAGATCGCGGCGGAGAGTTTACGTCAAACGAGTTCAACGACTACTGCGAGAAGATTGGCATAAAGAGGTTCCTCACGGCACCTTATACGCCGCAGCAGAACGGGGTTGTTGAAAGGCGCAATCGAACCATCGTTGACATGGCGAGAAGTTTACTCAAGAGCAAGAACTTACCGGGGACTTTTTGGGGAGAAGCTGTCTCGACGGCGGTCTATCTTCTCAACCGGGCTCCAACGAAGGCAGTAATCGGCAAGACTACGTATGAAGCAATTTACGGACGGAAGCCGAATGTGTCTCATCTACGGACATTTGGGTGCGTGGCACATGTGAAGACGGCGGAGCCGCATCTCTCAAAGCTTGCCGATCGTAGCACCAAGATGGTGTTCATCGGATACGAGAGGAGTTCCGGCACCAAGGCATGCCGCTTCTACGATCCATGAACCAAGCGTCTACGGATTTCACGCGACGTCGTGTTTGAAGAAAACCAAGTGTGGAATTGGAGCGCAACAGCCGACGATGCTTCAAATGGTAACATATTCACAGTTGAATTTCCAACTGATAATGATGCAGGGGAGGACGTCCAGGTGGTTGGCAAGACGCACAACCAAGGTGACCACAATGGTAGTGATCATCATGGTGCCGACACCGACGACGACGCGCATGGGTCGCAAGGTGATAGCAACAATGACGCGCACGACACAGGTGGAGATCTCGACAACGAGGCGCATAGTGACGATGACAATCAAGATGATGGTCACGGTCATGATGACTACGCCGACGACGTGGATGCCAATGACCCGGCATCTACCACGCTCGAGACTCAACCGTCTTCCTCAAGTGCATCGACGCTGACACAATTTGTGTCGCCTCCTTCACAAGCCACAACGGATTCTTCCGGGCCTCGTCGCTACAAGACCCTCAAGAAAGCCTACAAGTACGCAAAGCCAGTTACGCTTGAGTACTCCGATTTGTGTTTACTCGGAGTTGAGGAGCCGGCGAACTTCGTAGAGGCGAGCAAAAGTTCAAGTTGGATGCACGCCATGGATGAGGAAATGAAGGCGATCGAAAGCAATGGCATGTGGACTTTGGTAACCCGACCTCCGAACCAAAAGGTGATAGGTTTGAAGTGGGTTTACAAGTTGAAGAAGGACAGGAAGGGTGCCATTGTGAAGTACAAGGCAAGACTCGTTGTAAAGGGCTACATACAACGTCAAGGAGTTGACTATGAGGAGGTGTTTGCACCGATTACTCGAATCGAGACGGTGAGAGTGCTCCTAGCTTTGGCAGCACAAGAGGATTGGAAGTTTCATCATATGGATGTTAAATCTGCTTTCCTCAACGGTGACCTCAAAGAAGAAGTGTACGTGGAACAACCCCTCGGTTACGAGAAGCAAGGAGAAGAAGGGAAAATTTACAAGCTCAAGAAGGCACTTTACGAGAAGCAAACGCCAAGAGCTTGGAACTCAATGTTAGACCAAAGTTTGGTCACGCTCGGGTTCAAAAGATATTCCCTCAAGAATCTGAAAGACAGTCTATCAAACACCAAAGAACAGGTGAAAGTTGAAGACACGACCAAAAAGGAGCGCTGGCGTCAAGCTACGGACGAGCTGACGACAGCAAAGACGGTCCCTAAAATGCTGCGAGAAATGGCAAAAGAAAGTGTAAGGCCTACTAGTAGTCTAGTGGCGGAGCGTAGTGGGAACAATTCCGGACCCTGGCCCCTCCTTCCAAGAAGAAAATTTACCAAATACACTTACTTATCTGCTAATTGCTCTACTAATCATCCGGCGTCTCTGATCATCCTAGTCTTTTCTTTGCCATATACACTCATTTAGCCCCTCATAATATTTGATTCACGCTTCGTCACTGTAGTAGTCGTCGCATTTGAGATCCAGGTCGCACCGAGGACGTCGTGTTTAGGGGGGTGAATGTGAGAGTTAAACACGAACGTGCAGAGTCCGACTAGTACTTGTACTTAGCGTCCGAATAGTACTCCAGGTAGTAGCCGACTAGCTTTGCTCGTTGGCTATGCTCAGCATATATATATATGCGTGTGCCCCAGACCGTGTAATCTGTATCAAGAAAAGAAGAAAAGCAATAAAGAAAAGCCAGGTGCGACAGGCACTTGTGGCTATCACCAAAATCTTCCAACCAGTTTCTTCGTCTACGTTCGCAAGTTCTGCCGAGACGATCGATCGGTCAAGCTAGCTAGCTCAGGTCCAGTTCACGTATACGTCTACGTGTACGTGCTTGTGTGTTCAGCTTGAGAATCAATCAAGCCACATCTAGCTAGCTTTACACTTTGTGTGCATACTTCCTGGATGGATTTGATCTAGCAAGATCAAAAGCCAACACTCCGTGTGACTGAACCAATCGAGTAGGGAACACTGTACTTAGCTAGCAGTCGTATCTCTTAGCCTCTTAACTAGAGCATCTAACAGCCGGGTTCCCTGAACCCCTGTACGCCGGGCAGACGGTACCGTCACTAACCGGCCATATAATCTCGACCAAGATAGACTCCTCAAATCAGCTCTATACCTCTGGGCTCATCCACATTTCTTATATTCAGTTCAAATTTAGGGCGAATATATGAAGGCCCGAACGTGTCCGGCATGTCAGATCCGGCTCACACTGGTCCAACCCAATCCCACATATATTCGTCCTCATCTGTATCATGGCCCGAACTATAACCACTCCACCCAATTTCTTCTGATGATCTTTAAAATGGCGGACAGCGGATCCGAGTCCGACCACTTCCGGGTCCATCTAGGGCATCGTCCCATGCAAGGAAGAGGATGCTATGGCCGTCTGCATGGCCCTCTATCGCTCCCAGGAGGAGTGCGCCTAAACGTCCTCCGGCTCAGACTGGTCTACCCCAACCACACATATATTCGGCCCCATCTGTATCATGGCTCAAACTATAACCATTTCACCCAATTTTTCTTCTGATGATATTCGGCATGGCAGGCAGCGGATCCGACTACGACCACTCCCGGGTCCATCTAGGGCATCGTCCCATGCAAGGAAGAGGATGCTATGGCCGTCTGCATGGCCCTCTATCGCTCCCAGGAGGAGTGCGCCTGGCCGAGTTCGGATTCAATCTAACGGGAATCCATTGCGTCAGTGCCATTGACGCTTGGTTCCACTAGAGCTGGGGGCTCAAGATCCGTCTTCGGCCCCATCATCCATGCGGAGGTGTATGAGTGTTACAGGGACCGGTGTGGCCATGAGAAGCAAAATGAGCAGGAGGGCAAGGCCCGTTTCGTTGCCGACACGGTGGATGCAGCGTCGCCCGCTGTCTTGGAAGAGGAAGCCGTCTGTGCCCACATCCTCCAGACACGGCATAGGGGAACACGTGTGCCCTCGTCCGAGAGCAAAGCCATGTTGTCCCTTCCATGGCCATGGACTACCCTCCAAAGAGGAGATGGAGGACCCGCTAAAAAAAGAGAGAAGAAGGAGGACAGTGACCGGTTGAACAACTCCGATGATGAACATATCCGACTTGATCCATTTTGCGTCTCCGAGCGCTACTTACTTAACAAAGACGACAAGAGTTTCGCCAACCGTGGATTATATTTGTACACAGCTTACTATGTATGTAGAATATGCCATTTTTAGTATTCTGATGTCATGTATTAATGTAGTAGCCGGACGCTTAGGGCATCTACAATGGGGGGCGCTAGGGGTAGGCGCTAGGATTAATATCCTTCCCGATCAGCAGTTAAGCTAATAAATCCTGGCGCTTACCACGGCATCGACGCAAACTCAGGAGGCGGCCCCTTAGCTTTCTTTTCTTCCCGTATGAGTAGGAACGGTGAGTCCAGCGATCGACTTCTGGCCGGTTTCACGATAAATTAGCGCCTACCACTAGCGCCCAGCGTTGGGTTAGAAAGCGCGTGGCTGATTTTTTATTTCAGAAAATTACTTTTTCTCTTCTTAAGCGTCTACGGAAGCGTCTTGCAATGGAGATGCCCTTAGTGTCACATCGTAGAGGTAGTTTAAGATACATGTGATTATCTGGATTTAGGGTTTGCTAAATGAGATACCGGTTGCGGAAATGAAAAATTCAGGACTGTCCGCGGACGCAGTTGGGAGGCGGGATTAGCCATAGGCGTGTCAGCGGACGTTTAATGGGCGGGATTACCTATAGACACGTCCACAGACGTTGGAGGGATGAGATTAGTGGATACTTTTACTGTTAGTAGTTATGCCTACCTATGTTAAACACGTTCTCCTACATATTGTCTCCGTAGGCCTGCATGCTGATCGAACGAAGCTGTACCGCAATTTGCGAAATTAGTCAGGTAGCAGGTCTTATCCCTAGCTGCACTTTCATGCATATATATATGCACTTCGCTACAAGTTCCGGAAAGGGCAACGCCACGTACGTACGATTAGCAAGCTGGAGATGACTCAAATGAGATAGCGGATTGGAACTTGGAAGGGACGCACGTGGCGCATGATGAACAGAGGAGGAGCGGGCCACTAGCTGGATGGATTATTTGTCTTCATCTTTTCCAGCGAATCATCCATTGACTGCAGCGCAGACCGGCCACACCGCCACATGTTTGGTACCTACAGTGTCGACCCTAGAATAAAAGGGATATGGTCGCGACTTACAAAGGTCACGAGACCTCGAGTCACAAACTTATTAGCTGGCGAATCCCATGAAGAATATCCACTAATCATGTATGTAGTGAGTTAAGCTAATTACAGGCTTCAGTTAATTTGCGTAGAGGGCATAGCTGTTAACCTGATGAACTTCCCTGGTCAGAGCCAGAAGCATCTTCGCCTGAAGGATGTACACACTATGGAATATGGTTCTTAGTCGTCACTTAAAGGTGTTGTATGAATGGGTTGGGACCATCCAATTTTTTTGGATTGAATCATTCAATTTATGTGTTTGGCTGAATATAGAAGATGAGCTAATTATTTAGAATGGGGCCACCAGTCATGCTCACATAGTCATGCGTGCAAAGGGTGGCCATTTGATTCGACTGATTTGGTTGGGTGGAACGGTTCGGCATCTTCAAGGCATTTTTTTTATGACTCGAACCATTCATGTGCTTTATAACCAAGCATGTTTATTTTCTGAACGATCCCAACACATTTATGACCACCCTTGCAACCAAACGCACCTAATTGGTAGGTGAATCGTACACAAGTACATGCTGAGTAGAGCAGAGACACAATCTTATCTTTGTGGAGTATATCACCTAAGATCCAAGAGAAAGCACACAACGAGTTCATATATCCATGCACACGCAAGCACTAAGGACTATTCTACCTCTGAGACACTAGATGAACATGGCAGTTGTCAGGGCCGGCCCTGGGTGGGGGGGGGGGGGGGGGGGGCAGGGGGGCGGCCGCCCAGGGCCCCCGAAATCTAGGGGCCCCCTCCAGGGTTCGCAAGGAGCCCATGGCCCATATCATAAGGAGGCATCGACCTAGATGCACACGCATGGAGAAATCCCTGTTTTCCTTCTTCCCATCGCGAGTTCGCCGCTTCGTGACGATCCTATTCCCGCGAGGGCTCCAATTGCGAGTCTCGACGCCAATGTAGATCGCTCTTCGTCATGCGGCCGGCTGGTCTTCCTCCAGGTCCCCGGTCCCGTTGTGTTATCCTCCGTTCGTGAGATGCCTCTCATGTGCAAGACGAAGCCACCCCACTTATAAAGTCATCCCTAACCTCCTCTTTCTAGTTGGTCATGTTCATCCCTAACCAATTCTTAGAAGGTCTCGCATATGATGCAGTACAAAATTTTAATTTCGTGTGCCCGTTGCTCTATTTCTTACTTCAATCTGGACTTTGTCGACACAACACCAATCGCCTTATCTATTGAAAAAGTTGCCTGCTATGTGTTTGATTGTCGTTCTTTGCATTCTCTCTCCAAATCATATGACTGCAAATTTAACTTAAAAATTGGAAGAATGTCTCAGCTATACACACATAACTTCAATCCAAACATGGTTATTAATAAAGCCACTCAGACTCCCTTAGCCGTCGGGTAGGTAAATGATCTTTTATTGTTGCAAATGGAGCTTTTAAACTTTAAACCTTTCATCTTGATGTTTACCCTCTATCAGGTATTCGATTTGTCTAATTAAGTAAAGGAATACATTATTTACAATTCTTGTTTTATTTTGAAATAATAGACAATAATAAGTTTGGTAAAGGAATGAATCTAAAAAGAAATGAGATTATTAGTATGATCTTTATAGTAGGGGCCTCGGGTTGCAATTTCACCCTGGGCCCCTGAAATATCAGGACCGGCCCTGGCAGTTGTTATGATAATCATCAAGTACAATCAGCCGGTGAGCCTGTTGGCTTGGTTGTGTTCTTTCAGAGCTCCAAACCAGGTGCAACACATGCAGGCCCTGAAGTGGAAACCGGAAGCAACACACCTGCAATGGGGGCTTCGACATTGAATTGTGCATAAGTGTTGGTCGTCAAGTCCAGCATCAATGCAACTGTTAAAAATCTCTAGCAGATTCCTGTTCTAAAAGTTCAAAATCTCCTCCCTATCTTAAAAAGTGAAATTTCTTATGAGATTGCATTTGTTCTCACATATCAGAGTCCCTAAAACTTGACCTCTTAAAGACAAACACATTTCCCCCCACACAAATTCATTTGAAATGCATATTTAGACTGCTTTATTAACCTAGATTCAGGTCTTGGTGGTTGGACCCGGTGACGGCAATACTTCAGTGTCGCTCCTTTCTTGAAGGTGTTACTATTGAAGAACATCGTTGTCTATGTGGTGTCATGAGATAGTTGGTGCGGATATGGTCGCTGATGTAGTTTGTCGATCATGGATCTGATCGCTTCCGGTTTTTTCTTTTACTCGCCTACACATAGCTTTGGTCTTATATGACTTTACTATCTGGCGTGTTTTTGTGTGGGTGTGTTGGTTTTGACCGTGTGCATCATAATTATGCAGAGGCCGGGTGTGTGCTCTTTGGGTTGTATCCTCTTGATGCTCCTCTTTGAGCTAATAAAATCCACCCTTTATCGAAAAATTTCATAAATAAACAATTGTGAAACAAATAAAACACATTTTATATTGGAAATTCAAAAAAAGCGAGTGAGTAGCGCTTCTATTAAACTCCTATTCAATGCATTTAGCGCCAGCCCACACAAGCAATGGCTGCGAGTGAGTAGCTTGGTCGCTCGTTTGTAAGAAAAACATGTCGCTCACTAGTCCAAAAAGGAAACCTATCGCTCGCTCGTGAAAAGCACCCAACAATCGCTCATCAGGAAAGTTCGCGAATTCAAAATATTTCATGTATTAAAAAACATGAATTCAAAAAAAAATCATGGATTTTGAAAAAAAAGTTCACCAATTTGAAAAGAATTCATCGATTTTTTTTTGCCAATTTTAAAAAATACAAGGATTTTCAAAAAGTTCACCGATTTAAAAAATCATGAATTTGATAAAAGTTCACGAAATAGGGAAAAAAATTCGAATTTGAAAAAAATTCTTCAATTTTATTAAAAACTTCATGGATTGAAAAGTGTTTCACAATTAAAAAAGGAATTTGGGAAAAGTTCACCGGTTTTGAAACAAAGTTCATGGAATTGGAAAAATGTTCACGAATTTTAAAAATGTTAGCCAATATTAAAAAATGTCCACGAATTTGGAAAAATGTTCATCAATTTTGGAAGAAAAGCGTTCTCAAATTTGGAAATGGTTAATGGAATTGAAAAAAAAGTTCTTGGATTTTGGCAAAATATCATGAATTTGGAAAATGTTCATAGATTTCTAAAAAATCACAAAATTGAAAAAAGAATTGTGGATTCACCAAAAGTACACTAGTAAATAGAAGACGGGCATGCAGTAGTACTAGCTCGTTGGATGCTTCATTGACGCACACATGGCAGAGGTGTGAAGAGGAAAGACAGATGGCAGAACTTATTTGAATGTGTATGGTAGCATGAAGCTTATGCAAGAAGCTACCGTTCAAGCTAGGAGGGCTACGGTGCGTCGTGCTGCAAAACCCTCTACCGAACGCATGGCCTCATGCCTAGCAAGTTAAGAGCAATTTTAGGAGAATGATGTATCATCTTAGCTTTTATTTTGATGATTTTGATTGAAAATATTGTTCGATGGTCATAATAACCGTTATACGACAAATTTGATTGAAAATATTTCTATAAGAGAATCATCGCCTCACAATTTACATAATTTAAGGAGAATCATGTATCATCTGGATCATTGTAAATCCCAAATCTTCCACATATGATGTCTAGCTAAAGGTTCTAAGAGCAATTCTAGCAGAACCCGCAAAACGCCCGGCTCGCAAAAATTCCGGCGAGTATGCGGGTTCGACCTAATTTTTCGGTCAGAACAGAGCCCGCATACTCGCCCGGCCCGCAATTTTTTTACCGCAGCCCGCAAACCGCACGCTCCGAACAGTATAACTGCGATTCCGCGACCCTTTTGCGGGTCCAAACCCTATCCCCCCGCCGTCGCGAGCCACCCGATTCGCGAGCGGCGCGTCCGGTTCGACGGCGCGCGGAAGCGCGGGGCCCGGAAATGGACCAACCGCGGCCTGTCGCCGCCGGCGAGCTTCCAGCGGAGCGAGACGGCAGAGTATGACCGCCGGCACGCATCCTTCACCTCCGCGAGGTCCTCGTACGCCGGGAGCTCCTCCTCCTCCGGTGCGGGCCTTCTCCCCGTGAAGAGGGACTGGTCGGACGAGGAGCAGGAGCCGGCGCCGTTCGCCTTCGTCCCCGTGAAGGAGGAGCCCGAGGACCCCGCTCCGCTCGGCCGCTGCGGAGTCGTCGGGCACGAGGACTACGCCGCAGACGTCGACGCCGTCGCGGCCGCCATCCTGAGCGGAGCGTGCGCGAGGAGGCGGAGCGCCAGCGCCATGTCGAGCCGATCGAAGATCTCGAGTGGCGGCAGGCGGTTGCCGCCAACGAGAAGGCCGAGGAGTGGCGCCGCATCCGCGCGGAGCAGGCGGCGAAGTACATCGACCTGTGCAGCTCCAGCGAGGAGGATTGAGCGCCCGGCTCCTCCACGGCGTCGTCCATTTACCGCGACCTCGCCGCCATTTAGATCCGACCCCTCTAGTACTAGTTTAATGTAGTATGTAGTATAACTATGCTTGTAGTTTGTTGATCATGTGATGAATTATGTAGTATGTGATGAACTATGTCTGTGCAATTTCTCCCGTGAAAGTGTTTTTTCAAATTATGAAGATTTAGATACGGATTCTGTTCGGCTGCACTAGTTTTCGACCCGTTAACGCGATCTTCGTGAAACCACAAACGCGTTTTGTGGGTCGATTTTTTGTGGGGTCTGCTAGGGTTGCTCGAGTTGATCTATTTCTCTTTGTAAGACTAGATATTTACTGAGTGTGTAGGTCTCTTGAGTATTGTCGGTTGCACTGTAGTCACAGAGAAACCCATCTTGATTGATAATTCCAAATTTCCAATCAGATCGAACAACTCCGATTTGTTTCGACATCGTATAAGCCAACGTACATGTGCCCTGATCTTTGTTGCCGTAGCCACATGCATAATCCGATTGAGTAATCTGCAACCGCGCATTCATATAGTACATGACTATGGTTAACTGTACTTTCACACATACGCACTTACGCACCGGCAAATTGTGAAAATTTTGACACTTGTTCGTCGCGTATGCCTGTCATAGTTCTTCCCGTACGCTGTTGGAATATTAGGCAAGTTCATGATTAATTCCAGTAAATAATTCATGACTAGAAGAGATACTAGCATGCAATAATCTAGCAAACTAGAAGAACAGCAAGACATGCATAACAGCAGCAAGCACGTAACAATAGCTGTAGAAACAGACATGAACAAAGGATGTTGGACGTACTGATCGTTATCTATTATGGGTGCGACAGTGTTGATGACGATGTTGGCGACGATCTGCTACTGACGGCGATGAATACGACGATGAGTAGCACCGCCCGACTTGGACGGAAGACGACCCGTGATGACGAATTTGAGCAGTCGCGCACAGCGCTTCCCAAAAACCTAATTCGTCCTCTCCCGGTGTAGGATCGCAAAGACGAACGGTTCCGGAGACCTGCTCTCCCACGCGCCGATGCACGTCGGCGTTTGGGATGGAGTAGACTACGATGGCGACGCAAGTTGTGAGATGAGGCAAAACCCTAGGTGTTTTTCGGTGTGTCTCTGGCCGCAGCCGGTAGCTGTATATATATTAGTACCAGAGGCGGTATTGTGTTGCGACCACAATCCCAAACCGACTCGGTTTCTAATTTGTATACTTACCGGACAAGAAATCAAAAACTTGTCTGCCAAGACATAAAAAATAAAACGGCAAAAGAAAGCTGCGCTCCTGCAAGGAGACGGACCGGATTCCGGCGGACCATTCACGCGCATGTCGCATGTACGCCCCGCCCCGCCCCGCCCCGCCCCGCCCAGGCCAGGCGAGGCGAGGCGAGCGAGCGCACGCGTGTGGTTTTCTCTTTCTCTTCTCACACACCACTTAGAGTGGTGGAGAGAACCCACTATATAAAGAGGTCCAACTCTTCTTCAACTTCCAAGGTGGGACTAAACTTAGCACCACCACTTGCCATTTTACACATGGGCTTTGAGATTTCAGAAATTGCTATGGGCCTAGCCCATTAATTCTAACAATCCCCCACCAGATCTCAAATACCCATTTAGAGATTTGCCTTCTCTCACCACTTGTTTAATATACCAGTGTTTCAGCAGAGACTGTTAAGTTGAACTTCTGCCTAGAACTTTAAGCTACATCCATTCACAACTTGACAATGGACTATGCCTTGAATTGCTAGTTTTGTGTGAACAGGTTTCACTCAAAGTCTTAACCAGTACCTGACCGCCAGTAGGCTACACCGCGGTTTGGAGCTTATACGTCATACTCCCTGGTCTCTTCGTGAGTTTACTAGAGATCACCCAAATCTCATAGACTGCGACGTTTCCAGTCAGAACTCATATAGGTGTGTTCTTTCAAGACTGCTCTGTAGGACAACATCTTTGCTAATTATAGCCAATAGAACCACATTAAGGCATGTTGCCGACCTGCCTTACAGATCTGAGCCTTACAACTCTGAGAGTTTTGCATCTTCACTTGGAGATGATCATAAGTTATTACTCTCCTCAGTTAACCAATAGCTTGTTCTTCCCAGATCCTAATTCACGGGATGTCCGATCACAAAGGTTGGGTTACTACTATGGTGTAACATCTATGGGTCTCATACCCATCTCCCTTGATGCAATATCTATCACATTTCGTGATAGTCCCTTTGTAAAGGGATCTGCCAGGTTTTTGTCTGTTTGTATATACGTAACAGTTATTACTTCGGAGTTTCTCAACTTCCTGACAGACTTCAAACGTCTTTTCACGTGTCTTGATGACTTTGCATTATCTTTATTTTGTTCACTTTAGCGATAACCGTTTGGTTATCACAATTCATAAGAATAGCCGGTACAGGTTTTTCAATAACCGGCAAGTCCATCAAGAGCTCACGCAGCCATTCTGCCTCAACAGTAGCTGTGTCCAAAGCAGTTAATTCTGCTTCCATAGTTGACCTCGTCAATATGGTTTGCTTACAAGACCTCCATGACACTGCGCCACCACCATGAGTAAATACATACCCACTTGTTGCGTAAAGTACATCAACATCGGAGATCCAATTTGAATCACTATATCCTTCTAGCACAGCAGGATGCCCTGAATAAGTAATTCCGTAACTCATAGTACCTCTCAGATAGCACAAGACCCTTTCTAGTGCATGCCAATGATCATCACCCGGGTTGGACATGAACCTACTCAGTTTGCTCACAGCAAAAGAGATATCTGGTCTTGTAGCGCTAGCTAAGTACATGAGTGAACCGACAATTTGAGAGTATCTTAATTGATCTCTCGTTTCTTTCTTGTTCTTTCTGAGTGACACGTTGGGATCATAAGGTGTTGGAGAAGGCTTGCTATCCATAAAACCGAATCGGTTCAAGACCTTCTCAACATAGTGAGATTGCGTTAATGTAATCCCACTCTCATCCTTAATAAGTTTGATGTTTAGAATTACATCGGCTTCTCCCAGATCTTTCATGTCAAAACTTTTTGATAGAAAAGACTTGACCTCATTAATTGCATTAATGTTTGTACCAAAGATCAATATGTCGTCCACATACAAACATAATATGACACTATTGCCCCCACCATGGCGATAGTAAACACACCTATTAGCCTCGTTAATGACAAATCCTGCAGAAGTCAAAGTTCTTTCAAACTTCTTATGCCATTGCTTAGGTGCCTGTTTCAGACCATACAAAGATTTTAACAACTTGCACACCTTTCTCTCTTCACCCTTTACCACAAACCCATCAGGCTGATCCATATAGATCTCCTCTTCCAACTCTCCATTGATAAAAGCTGTCTTTACATCCATTTGATGAATGATAAGACCATAAGAGGCAGCCAAGGAAAGTAACACTCGAATGGTGGTCATTCTAGCAACGGGTGAATAGGTGTCAAAGTAATCTTCGCCTTCTTTCTGAGTGTAGCCCTTGGCCACTAGCCGCGCCTTGTACTTATCAATAGTACCATCAGGCTTTAGCTTCTTTTTGAACACCCACTTACAGCCCACAGGTTTACAACCATATGGTCTATCAGTTAGTTCCCAAGTTCCATTAGAAAGAATTGAGTCCATCTCATTATGAACAGCTTCTTTCCAATCATCTACATCCGGAGATGCATATGCTTCTGCAATCGTCTTGGGTGTGTCGTCCACAAGGTATACAATGAAATCATCACCAAAGGATTTTGCAATCCTTTGTCTCTTGTTCCTTCTAGGAACTTCATTGTTATCCTTCTCAAGGACTTCCTCATGTGATTGTTCGAAATATTCATCAGTTGTACTAGATTCAGGAATTATCTCAGAAGAAAATCTAGCAATGCTATGCATATCTTTCATAGGAAATATGTTCTCAAAAAATGTTGCATCACGAGATTCCATTATAGTATCAACATGCATATCTGGTACTTCAGATTTTACCACTAAAAACCTATAAGCAATGCTCCGTTGAGCATAGCCTAGAAAGACACAATCCACTGTCTTTGGTCCAAGTTTGCGTTTCTTAGGAATAGCAATATTGACCTTTACCAAACATCCCCAAGTGCGCAAATAAGAAAGTGATGGTTTTCTCCCAACCCACTCCTCATAAGGGGTTTTCTCTTTATTATTGTTGGGAACTCTATTCAGGACATGACATGAAGTCAATAGAGCCTCCCCCCACCATGCCTTAGATAAACCAGCAGTGTCTAACATGGCATTCACCAAGTCAGTCAATGTGCGGTTTTTCCTCTCGGCCACTCCATTTGATTGAGGTGAATAGGGAGGCGTCCTCTCATGAATAATACCATGTTCCTCACAAAATTCATCAAAAACTTTTGGAAAATACTCTCCACCATGATCGGACCTAAGACGCTTGATCTTTCTCTCTAGTTGATTTTCAACTTCAGCTTTATAGATTTTAAAGTAGTCTAATGCTTCATCTTTAGTTTGCAACAAATAAACATAGCAAAATCTAGTCGCATCATCAATCAAAGTCATGAAATATCTCTTTCCACCTTTTGTCAACACACCATTCATCTCACAAAGATCAGAATGTATGAGTTCTAGAGGTGCCAAGTTTCTCTCCTCGGCAGCCTTATGAGGCTTTCGAGGTTGCTTAGATTGCACACAACTATGGCACTTAGAACCTTTGGCAACTGTGAAGTTCGGAATTAAACTCATGCTGGATAGCCGAGACATTAAACCAAAATTAATATGACATAAACGAGAGTGCCAAATACTTGCATCATCATTAACACTAGCACAAATTTGGTTTATTGACTTATTGCAAAAATCTGAAAGAGAAAAGCGGAACAAGCCTCCGCACTCATAGCCTTTTCCTATAAATTGTCCAAATCTTGACACGATTACTTTATTGGACTCTAAAACTACCTTAAAACCATCTCGACATAGAAGGGAGCCACTAACTAGATTCTTGTTCATAGTAGGGACATGCTGCACGTTCCTTAGTTGCACGATCTTTCCCGAAGTAAACTTTAGATCCACCGTGCCAATGCCACGAACAGAAGCATGTGACCCATTCCCCATTAGGACGGAAGAATCACTTGCGACCTGATAAGAAGTAAACAGGGAGATGTCAGCACACACATGAACGTTAGCACCCGAATCAATCCACCACGAAGATGATTGAAATACTGAAAGCACAATAGGTAAATTACCATACCCATCAGTATTGCTAGCGGTCACCATGTTGACAGTCTTGGAGCTTGTTTTCCCTCTGCGGTCTGCACGTTCAGGGCATTCCTTGGAAAAGTGTCCAGGCTTCCCACAGGCGTAGCACTCTAGCTCAGCCTTGTTGAACTTCTTCTTCTTGAAGGTAGTAGTCTTGGTAGGCTTGTTGGAAACAGGTTTGTTCTTCCCTTTGTTCTTGTTCTGTGGGTACCTCTGCACCATGTTAGCAGTAGGCTGAACCTCACCTCCTTTTTCAGTGGTATCTTTAGCCCGAGCTTTTTCTTCAACATCAAGAGATGCAATCAGATTTTCAACTGATATCTCCTGTCTCTTATGCTTCAGAGTTGTGGCGAAATTCCTTCATGAAGGAGGCAACTTTGCAATCATGCACCCAGCCATGAGCTTGTTCAACCACAGAACGGTTATTCACCATCTTGTAGTCATGAAAACTCTCCATGATGTACAGTTCACTGCATGCATCTGTTGCACCGAATTTTGCATTCAGTGCATCCCATAGAATTTTTCTGTCGTTTATGTGCATGTACACATCACACAGACGGTCAGCAAGAACACTCAGAATGCATCCCACAAACATAGTATTGGCTTCCTGGAATTTTCTCCGATCTTCGTCGGTCATTCCCTCTGGAGCACCAACACTAGCGTGGAAAACTTTCAGAGCAGTAAGCCAGAGCGTGGTCTTCACCTGCCACCTCTTAAAGTGCACACCGGTAAACTTATCCGGCCTCAGTGCATCAGCGAATCCAGCCATAGTTAACTCAGGAAATTGCCTATAATTAGGTTTTTGGATTGTTGGAATATTAGGTAAGTTCATGATTAATTCCAGTAAATAATTCATGACTATAAGAGATACTAGCATGCAATAATCTAGCAAACTAGAAGAACAGCAAGACATGCATAACAGCAGCAAGCACGTAACAATAGCTGTAGAAACAGACATGAACAAAGGATGTTGGACGTACTGATCGTTAGCTATTATGGGTGCGACAGTGTTGATGACGATGTTGGCGACGATCTGCTGCTGACGGCGATGAATACGACGATGAGTAGCACCGCCCGACTTGGACGGAAGACGACCCATGATGACGAATTTGAGCAGTCGCGCACAACGCTTCCTAAAAACCTAATTCGTCCTCTCCCGGTGCAGGATCGCAAAGATGAACGGTTCTGGAGACCTGCTCTCCCACGCGCCGATGCACGCCGGCGTTTGGGATGGAGTAGACTACGATGGTGACGCAAGTTGTGAGATGAGGCAAAACCCTAGGTGTTTTTCGGTGTGTCTCTGCCCGCAGCCGGTAGTTGTATATATATTAGTACCAGAGGCGGTATTGTGTCGCGACCACAATCCCAAACCGACTCGGTTTCTAATTCGTATACTTACCGGACAAGAAATCAAAAACTTGTCTGCCAAGACATAAAAAATAAAACGGCAAAAGGAAGCTGCGCTCCTGCAAGGAGACGGACCGGATTTCGGCGGACCATTCACGCGCATGTCGCATGTACGCCCCGCCCCGCCCCGCCCCGCCCCGGCCCGGCCAGGCGAGGCGAGGCGAGCGAGCACGCGCGTGTGGTTTTCCCTTTATCTTCTCACACACCACTTAGAGTGGTGGAGAGAACCCACTATATAAAGAGGTCCAACTCTTCTTCAACTTCCAAGGTGGGACTAAACTTAGCACCACCACTTGCCATTTTACACATAGGCTTTGAGATTTCAAAAATTGCTATGGGCCTAGCCCATTAATTCTAACATACGCATCGGCCAACATACATTGTGACTACTTCGACACACTTGTCCGTCACGTGGCAGCTAGTCGACGCACACGTTTCGATGCATGCAGTGACGAGGAGGTTAAGTGGTTGGCTCCCATGCTGCTCCCATGGGTTTATATGCACGTACGTGCCAAAATCTGGAACCATGTTGTCACTCAGGTTGGACTAAAGGGCATCGCACTCTTTAGTTCCGGGACTAAAGGGTATCACACCCTTTGGTTTCGGTTTCTGTCTTAAACTGGGACTAAATGTCTCATTTGAAACGGGACTAATGCTCACATTAGTCTCGATTTGTAATGCAACCGGGACTAATGTGTATATTATGCTGTGACCAAAGCTTTATATTTTACTAGTGATATTAACTTAGAGTGCTTTAAAAATCTCCAAGCTTGGACTTTTACCTCTCCTTATTTCTCTTATATCGATGTCTCCCCTCGTCACCCCCGACTTTAAAATTTTCATTCATACAAAACACAACAAAACTCATATGCGGGGCACCCTCTAGGGAACACCTCCCTCAAATGTAACCTAGGTAAAGAAAGAGGATGATCAACCAAGAACCAGACTCTTAAAATTTCTGTAGGAGTACCACAAACAAAGTGCTTGTTCAGATATGTGGCCATTGTTAAATAGTGAGTCATCTATTAAGTTTACGGTTCTGAACGAAAGAGTTGGTCTATTCCGCTTTGTATGGCTAGAGATTTATTGAGTGTGAATTTTTTTTGAACCGGGCGTTACCCCTTTCCATTGCAAACAACGGAAATACAACCAGTTCCGAATACAGAGGCAGGAAGAGGGAAAGAGGTAAGGCAAGTTCAAGCATTACCAGGAAACCCACTACCACTCGGGTCGCCGTCGACCCGAACGCTGTGGGGCGAAAACCTGGTAACACCTACAGTTATCAGATAACTAAGTCCCACGACACCCAGAGAGGGTTACATGTCAACACACCAAAAGTACCATCAACTCAAAAGAGGGGAAACTACTATGAGGAAGATGGCCCTCCCAGCAGAACTTCATTTCGTCCTGTCCTCAAAGCAGTGTACCTCCACCATGATCTTCATGCTCCTCCAATTGGCTGGATAGTGGTCCCGCAAAGTCTCATCAGCTGCATCGTGCTGGCTCTGATCATCTCGGCACCTGAGCGAAGCTTGTCAGCGTCATCACCCTTCTGCAGTCCTATCCAATACAAAAGAAAGGAGCATATAGAGAACACAATTTCAAAGGGAGACTTAATTTGCTTTTTCTCAAAGGTAGCCTTATTGCGAGCAAGCCAGATCGCCCAGCAGGTGGCAGCAAGACCAACAGTATAAAACTTATCCCCTCCTGGAAGAAAGGAATAGCACCAAGTAAAGAATTGCCAATAGTTATCAGGACACTTATCGGTACCAATAGCCACCCCAATAGATCGCCACACCACCCTAGCGACCGAACAAGTGTTGGGAAGTCTCAATTTCGTTACAGAATGAACAAACAGGGTTCCCAGGCCAATTCCTGTGACGCATCACCTGTCTAGTCAGCACCGCATCTTGCGAAAGTTGCCACATAAATTTTTTAATCTTGAGTGGAATTTTGGCCTTTCAAATCCATTTATAATGGCACCCACTGAGGGGTTTCTCCAGCAACTTATAAACAGATTTGGTACTAAATTTACCATTTTTGTTCAAGCTCCAAACCACACGATCCTCTTTGTCAGTTAAAGAAAGTTTATTAGTTGTATCCAAAACAACCCCCCATTGCTCAGATAGCATAGGAGTGAGCCTTCTTCTAAAAAAGGAAGCACTATCCACATTCAACACTTGTTTGATAGTACATTCAGGAATATTGCAAATGTCAAAGAGTTGAGGGTAATGCTCCTTAAACGGAAGCAGTCTGTTAATGGAGTCACTCCATACCCTGGCAATATTTCCAGACTCGATGTTGATCTTTCTACCAATCATGTAAACTTCCTTGACTTTCAGCAAGGCTTTCCAACAGGGAGAGTCAGAAAACCTTGGGACAACATCAGCTACCGTTTTATTCCGCAAGTAACAAGCACGAACGATGTCTTGCCACTACCCACTTTGTGTCTCAAGCTTCCACCACCATTTCACCATCAGACTAATGTTCTGTTTGCGCGGGTCTTTGATACCTAGACCACCCTTTTTTTTGGATCTGCAAATCCTGTTCCATCTCACAAGATAGTATCTTTTTTTTTGGTACAACCTTGCCAGAAGAATCTTCTTCTATGTTTATCCAATCTCTCAATGAACGTTTTGTTCATCAGCCACATGGACATATGGTACAGGGGATATCTGAGTGACAACAGAGTCAACTAAAGTGTGTCTCCCTCCCATGGAGGCAGCATTACCTACCCAAGCATCAAATCTTTTCAAATATTTGCAAACAATGAACTCCCAATCGGAATTTCTCAAGGTAGTATAGCTAATAGGCATGCCCAAATATTTAATGGGGAAGCTGCCTATGTCACAATTGAAGAGGTCGGCATATTGCTTAATCACAGCATCGTCTCCCCCAATCGTCAGAATTTCACTTTTTTGAAAATTAACTTTCAACCTGGACATCATTTCGAACATATACAGCAGCAACTTCAGGTTGACTGCTTTATCGATGTCATGCTCAAGACAGATAATTGCGTCATCTGCATACTGAAGTACCGCAACTCCATCAGGGATCAGGTCCGCAGCTAAGCCAACCAGCAACTTATTACGCTGAGCATTTTTTATCATCTTCGTGAGGCATTCGACAGCTAAGTTAAACAAGAATGGGGAGTGAGGGTCGCCTTGTCGCACCCCTTTCGCACTTTGGAAGTACGGCCCCACACTGTTATTTAACTTGATGCTAACCGTGCCATTCCGAAGGATCTGATTAATCCATCCACACCAGGTATCATTGAATCCCCGCAGCTTGTGGCATTCTAATAGGAACTCCCAGTTAACCTTATCATACGCTTTTTCAAAATCCAGTTTTAACACCACCCCAACCTTTTTCTTCACATGTGTGTAATTAAGGATTTCATGGAGTGAAAGCACCCCATCCATAATGTTTCTACCCTTGACAAAGGAATTCTGGACTGGGCTAATTAGCTTGTCAGCATAAACCGAGACTCGGCAGTCTAGGACTTTTGTGATGAGTTTATAAGGGCAACGAAGCAAGCAAATGGGTCTGAACTGTTGGATTTTGTCAGCCCCAGAGAGCTTCGGGAGCAAAGTGATGATCCCGTAGTTCAACCTTTGAACATCCAACATCCCTCGATGAAAGTGTCTAAACAAGGCCATGATATCATCCTTGACAATATCCCAGCATACTTGGTAGAATTCTACCGGGATATTGTCAGGTCCAGGAGCTCTATTGGGAGCCATTTCAAAAAGGGCCTCCTTGACCTCCTCTTCAGAAAATTCTCTACACAGGTTAGTGTTATCTTCCTCACTAAGTTTTTCCTCCGGAGTCCATGTGTCAGGGGCCAGGTGAAACTGGTTTCCAGAAGCTGGCCCGAATAGTTCTTTATAAAACTCTGTGGCGTGAGCGATCAGCTTATCAGTACCTTCTATCTCCGTATCACCCACCTTAAGGGAGTGGATCGTGTTTTTCCTTTTACGCCCATTAGCCATACGATGGAAGTAATCGGTATCTAAATCCCCTTTAAGCCCATCGGTATCTAAATCCCCTTTAAGCAACCATCGCTCGTGCGATATTGAGTGTGAAATATCGCTGGCAGCACGGTAGTCACAGAGATGCGCACCTTGATTGGCACTTCCAAATTTCCAATCAAATCGAACAGCTCTGATTCGTTTCGACAAACATATGCCAACGTACACATGTGCCCTGATCTTCGTTGCCGTGTCCACATACATTTTTTGTTGATTGAACCTAATCTGCAACCACACAATCATAGAGTAGACGACTACGGCTAACTAAACTTTGCAGGCCATTCCGCACCAACTGTCACTGTACTACCACACATACGCACCGGGAAACTGTAACAATTTTGACACTTGTTCATCACGTATGCTTGTCATGGTTCTTCCCGTACGCATCGGCCGGCATAGATTGTGACTACTTTGACACACTTGTCCCTCACGTGGCAGCGAGTTGACGCACATGTTTGATGCATGCAGTGACGAGGGAGGTTGAGAGGCCGGCGTGTCACATCATAGGATGACACGTATGCATATCTAGGGCTCGCGTGTGTTTCGCTGCCTTGAGTCAAAGGGCGGCTCGCGTGTGCCACAAGGCAAGCTGGCCGTAACGGGGCCGTACACGTAAACATCTGCCACCCCAGGTGTTCTCATGCATGCCAGCTCGTCGCCGGGCGTGGGTTTGTATGCACGTACGTGCCAAAATCTTGAGCCATGTCGTCGCTCCGGCTGGTTAGTCATATGTACCACTAGTATCGATCAACTTTTACAGAAGCTCGACATACACTTGACAAGCCATTGCCCGTCTCATGGCGACGTCTGCAAACGCGCGTGTGTGTGCACCAAATTAATGCGATGACACGCGGAGCTGAGGAGATATTTTGGTCCGGAGCGCGTCAAGAGGCGGCCGGCATGACGACGACGACCCATATGGCAGCCATGATTCTGTCGACGGCTAAGGCCAACTCCACCGCGCGACTCTATCCTGTCCGGCCTCGTTTGTTTGGGGTAAAAAGAACAAAAAAGGCGGTCCAGCGTGCCGGAGCAAACGGATTTTTGTCCACTTTCGACTCATTCTCGGCCCAAACTTGCGTCGCTTTTGGGGTGAAACGGACATCACGCGGACACGCGGGTCGTCTGCGCGTGTCCTCCCCTGGCCCGCCCGTCGGTGGCACATGACGGGCCTTTCTCTATCCGTCCCCCTCCCTCCCTCCGGCCGCACCCCCTCCACTCTTCCCCACTCTTCCCGTCGCTGCCGCGCCGCCGCCGCTGCCATTGCAGCCGTATAGTTCGGACGCGAGCTCGCCCAACCCCTTCCCCTCGACGCCGGGCTCGGACGCGACCACGGCCACCTGGTTTGCGCACCCGCCGACCGGTTTTGGGGTGGATCCGGTCGGTCTTGAGCTCGGCCGGCTGTGGGAGGCCGGGCTGCGGCATGGACTGGCCGGGCACCTCGCCGGAAGGCCCTGGCAGGGCCGCAAGGCCACATGCAGGCAGTGGCTCCTCCTCTAGCCGCTCGGATCTGCACCGTCGGTGGTCCGCCGGCAGATACACGAATGGCGCCCGACAGCGAAACGCTGTGGACGATGTACTTCCAGCGCCGCCGCGAGGAGCAGATTGCCTCCATCAATGGCATCATCCCTCGCGGCCGCCTCAACTCCAAAGGACGGCGCGAGTGGTGGGGCGTTCCCGGCCGCACACTCGACGCCGTCTTCGACCACATCGAGACCGGCAATATGCCGCGGCTGGAGTACCCGACGCGACCCTCCTTCTCTCGCCGCCGCGGCAGTTCCTGGATGCCGCGATGAATGGAGCCAGGGTCGTCCTCGTCGTCGGGCTTCGGCTCGCCGGCCCTCCGCCCCATCAAGCCCGAGCCGGAGGAGACACCGCTCGGGCGTCATGCTCGCAGCGGCGCCCTCGTCATCAACGAGCCCTCGCCTACGGCACCGGCGAGGCGCTCCCTCCGCCTGGTCCGGCCGAAACCCGAGCCGGACATGCTCCCCGTGAAGCCGGAGCACGCCGGCATGGTGGCCCCCGACGACGAGTCCGTCCTCAAATGGGCGAGGGAGGACTACGTCCGCGAGCAGGTGCGCCGCCAGCGTCGGGCGTACCTGGAGACCCAGGCCCGTAGCCGTGCCGAGGAGCGGCGCCGCGTCGCCGAGGAGGGCGGCGTTATCATCATCGACAGCGAGGACGAGGGTGAGGCCGGGCCATCAAGCGCTGTCGGCGACCCCGGCGAGGGATGCAGCAGGTACGCAGCAGGCGAGGCGCGCGACGACGACGACGACTACACTCGCTTCTATAGGCTTCTCGACAGGTAGACAGCGGCGGCGGCGACGGTGGCGGCAGCGGCTAGGCTTTTTAGTTCGTTTTTAAGTTAGTTCATGCATGTTTTTAAGTTTTTGTACAAATTTCATCAAAAATTGGCCGAGTTCATGCAAAATTCGTCGAGTTTGCAAAAAAGTTGAAACAAACTTCGCCGAATCAAAGGCGACCGTGGGCGCGTGACTGGGAGCGAACCGAATCCCAGGGGGCGATCTACCGCCGGCTCGCCCCCAAGACGTTTTTTTTTAGCGTCCTGGGAGGCCGAACGGCTGGAGATGCTTTAATATGAGCCGTCTACATAACGCATATGAAGCACGATACTGACGTTTAATTATTCACTACAAGTTCCCAAACTGAAATGCAACACAATTGAATGGAGAGAAAAAGGGTATCGGCTCTGACTGCAGATGATGGACTGACTATCGGATGGGAAGCGACGCACATGGCGATGATGAAAAGAAAGGGGAGGCTAGGAGCGGCCACTAGCTCCAGTGGACCATTTTGTTCTTCGTTTCCAGCGTCACATGTTTGGTACATCGTCGATCCTAGAATAAGAGTGATATGGTCGCAACCTACAAAAGTCACAAGCTTGTTGGCTGTAGAATCCCGTGAAGCATAAACATTGGAGAGCCATTGGTTGATGTGATGGCTTAAGTTCATTAAGGGATTAACTGAAATCAGCTCGCATAGAGTTGCTAGCTAGCTATAACATGAAGTCTCTTGGCGAGTCAGTGCTTAGAGTCAGTCTGAAGGATGTTTGTCTGGCGGCGCCGGATGTATAATCTCTGGATCTTAGTTGTCACTTGGTAGGTGCCTAGTACAGACAGAGTAGAGAGTAGAGACGAAACAAAATCTTACCCTTGTGGAATATATGTCACCTAAGATCCAAGAGAAAGCAGACAAAGACAAGTCCATACTTATATATGAATATCTTATCATGATGCATTATCATCCTCAGGTACAGCAAGTACAATCAGCGGGTGAGATTGTTCGCTTGGCTGTATTGTCCCAAACCAAGTGCAGCATGTGCAAGCTCTCAAGTGGAAATGGCCACTCCTCCACCTGCAATGTGGGCTTCGACATTGAAGCGCGCATAAAAGTTGGCCATCCACCATGGATGGAGAACTACACGCTCATGTTCCGACCTAGGTTCTGTGATCACTTAATTAGTTACTTATAAGCTTGGTTGCATTCATTATGCAAGCAAATTGGTCACTAACTCCTTGAACATTTATACCTATGCCAAGCCACCATTTACGTAACAGCTTCTCTATTAGATTTCCGTTCTATGAAACCAAACCAGTTTGTTACTTGCACCAACAAAACACATGAAAAAGAGAAAGCACAATTCAAGGTAGCACAACAAATGGCTTTATCCGCTTGAAACCTTTCATGTCACAGCCCAACACAAGTACACAACATGAACAAGCATCAACCGTAGACTAGTATCAGGGGAAGGGATTCCTCAAAAAAAAGGAAAAAAAGAGTGTCAGGGCCAGGAAGGAAAACTACCACATGAAGAACTTGTAGTCTACGAGAAGACTAGGAAGTGCCATATGTGATGACACACTCCAAAAGGCCTACTTCGTGGAGAGGTGTGTGTGTGTTTGCATAATCTAGTTTAGATTTCTAGAAGTTCTTTTCAGTTGGTGTCCTAGCTAGTGTCTACGTGTTTGAGTAGTATGCCGTATAGTTTGATCAAGTTAGGATAGAGTCAGACGTGTCCTGATCCTAGTAGGGGCACGATTATGTGCAGCCAACAGCGACTCCTAGCACAGGGTCGCCTGCAAGGAGCCAGTGCAGCGCCGGCATAGTGTCACATCATGCTGAAGTCACGTTGATATCAGCCATGTTTTTTCATTTTTCTTGATTTTGTTTTTTGATTTTTTGCTTTATTTTTTACTATAATTTATATTTCGAAATATTTTAATATATAAATTACAAAATACAATTTCCATAAAATTGGGAAAAATGTTAATCATGCATCTGAATATGTTCGAGATCTATAGAAAAATGTTCCTAATGTAGACGGAACATGTACAATGTGAAGAAAAAAGTAGACAATGTTAATCATGTGTATGAAAAATGGATATCATGTGTACACCAAAAAAATGTTTGTGACATTTTCACATTTAAGAAAAATATACTTGACATTTAGAAAAACATTCATACAATGTAAAAAAAGAGTTCACATAATTCAAAAGCAATGTTTCATACATTCAAAGAAATGTACGTTACATTAAAAAATATTCATGAGTTTCAAAAATATGTTTTTGATATTTTCTAAAGGTGTGTATACATTTAAAAAATGTTTACATAATGTAAAAAAATGTTTCATACCACTAAACAATGTATGAGACATTTTAAACAAAAAAATCTGGTGATTCAAAAATATGTTCATAACATTTTAAAATATTTTTATGCATTAAAAATATCCCATAAGTTACATTTTTTATTTCCATTAAAAATATGCGAAGCATTTAAAAAATGGACACGTCTAACCTCCATACGGCAGGATTTTAGTGACAGGCACGCATGATCGCGATCCACTTCTCCCGTCCCGCCGCGATCGGACTTCTCTGCTCGATCCCATCATTAAAAATATCCCATAGGTTACATTTTTTATTTCCATTAAAAATATGCGAAGCATTTAAAAAATGAACACGACTAACCTCCATACGGCAGGATTTTAGCGACAGGCACGCATGATCGTGATCCACTTCTCCCGTCCCGCCGCGATCGGACTTCTCTGCTCGATCTCATCACTTTTCCCGCTTCCTTTTTATTTTCTGGCGTGGTAAATAAATGCAGTAAAAAATAATGGACACGACTAACCTCCATACGGCAGGATTTTAGCGACAGGCACGCATGATCGTGATCCACTTCTCCCGTCCCACCGCGATCGGACTTCTCTGCTCGATCCCATCACTTTTCCCGCTTCCTTTTTATTTTCTGGCGTGGTAAATAATGGACACGACTAACCTCCATACGGCAGGATTTTAGCGACAGGCACGCATGATCGTGATCCACTTCTCCCGTCCCACCGCGATCGGACTTCACTGCTCGATCCCATCACTTTTCCCGCTTCCTTTTTATTTTCTGGCATGGTAATTTGTTGACCCTAGATAAAAAAGTTGTTGTAATACACTCTGATAACTTAAATGTAAAAGAGCTTGCTAATTATACGCCACGAACTTGATAACTCACTCACAAACATCATGGTAACTTTCGCCCGAAGAAAAAAATATTGTTGTAACACATCCCAATAATTTATCTTTAAAAAAGAATATGATAATTTATATGTCACGAATCTGATAACTCACGCACAAACACGATGGTAACTTTTTTGACCACATGAAAAAAGAGTTGTTGTAACACATCAGAATAAATTCTCTATAAAAAACATGGTAGTATATATGCCATGAACCTGGTAACTCATTCATAGACGTTGTTGTGTTTATATTACCATGCTATCAGGTCTGTATTACGTTTTGAACAACTATTTTTTCTCAGATTAAAGTTATGAGCGTGTTTGTACCTAAATTATCAGGTCATTGTCCTAATATTACCAAGCCATTTATACAGAAGTTATCGCGGATGTGTCTTCAAACATTTTTTTCCCGGATAAAAATTCTCATGGTGTTTGTACCTAAATTATCATATCAGCAGTGCATAAAATATCATGCTATTTAGACAGAAATTAGCAAGGGTGTGTTTCAAGCACCCCTCATGTCAAAAATGTTACCACCATGTTCCTATCTAAAATTATCAAGGTCGCGGTGCACAAATTATCATGTCATTTACACAAAAGTTATCGGAGTTTTCGAAGGAAAAATTTCCCTAGTCAAAATTATCAACTCTATTGTGCGTATATTACCGCGCTATTTGCACAGAAGTTAGCAGGGGTATGGTTTTCAACAAATTTTATATCAGGGTAAAAAAAGAGTTATCACGGTGTTTTTACATGAGTTATCTGCTCGCTTGTGTGTATATTACCAACCTATTTACATAGAACTTATCAGGGTTGTTTCTCAATAAAATTTATCCGGGTCAAAAGGTTACCGTAGTATTTGTACGTGACCTATCACCTTTGTTGCGTCTATATTATCATGTTTTTTACACACAAGTTACCGGGCTATATTAATTTACAATTTTTTGGTTAAAAAAGGTACCATGGTGCATGTACGCGATTTATCGGCTTTGGTGTGCGTATTTTCATAGAAGTTACCGAAGTATGATTTCAACAACTTTTATTCTAGGGCCAAAACATGGAAGATATATTACCATGGTGCATGTACGTGAGTTACCATGCTATTTAAGAAGCTTATGGAGAAAATAAAAAAAAATTGCTACTACCGTTTATGAAAGGTCATGTACTCTGATACAGTTTATTTCACAACAAGCACTACCTAGTGCGATGGTTGTTACAACAGCGTTGACACCAGTGGTGTTGAGTTCGATCCAATTAGCCATCACTTTTGTTTTTGCGGGAGTGCTAGCAGGAACCAGAGAAAAAAAAACGCTGCACAGGAGTCAACGGAACGTGGGAAACTGCCTGGAAAGAAGTTAGCGGAACGTGCGAAACAACCCTGGATTAGATCGAACTCCATGCAAGCGTACGATGTGAATCGAACGACGCGGAGGTCAAAATAGCTTTCTTGTTAAAAAATATATTCATATGTTTCCATAAACATTCTGTGAAAATTTTGAAGATTTTTATACAATGTGAAAAAAATGTTCATGTAGTTTAGAAATGTTTTTAACATTAATATAGATGTACAACTTGTATTTGGAAAATATTATTGTGTATTCAAATAAGTGTTCAAAACATGGATTTTTAAAAATTGTACATCATGTATTTGAAAAATATCCAACTATGGTTGTTTCTCTCGTAGAGCTGTGGACAACTTGTCACCTTTGTCTGCCTTGCCCACTGTGTTGTCTACCGCTGAGGGCGGGAGCATTGCCATGGTTGTGCCTCCGGTGCTGCAGGTGATGCCCGAGCTTCAAGTGTTATGTGTGAGCTCTGCTTCGGCTCTATCAATGGAGCAAACGATGGTGGACACGCAAGAAACCACGAGTGAGGGACATGATTCAACCGTGACATGTGAGCAGAGTGAGGTGAACTTGCCTGGGCGCTCACATGTGATTTTGGCATCCATTTCACCCCCGCCGACGGATAATTCGAATGCTCTCTTTGCAAAAAAGCTTTGTGACTTGCTCGCTAGCGTTGAGGCTATTAGCCTTGGAACTGGAAGGGCGATTGCCTGCCTCCTGACGAGATCGACATTCAAGGGCAGATGCAAGAAGGCGATTGCCCTCGGATCGGTTTAGTGAAGGAGAAGTCACTAAGGTGCAAAAGCAAGAAGAGTGGCGCCATAGGTAAGGCGCCCGGAACTGCTTAGTGGATGATTCTCGGTTCCTCGGCTCATCCTCACGGTCGACTCGTCCTCACGGTCGACTCGTCCTCACGGGTTGGGTCGTCATTGTCATTTTGATGTGGTCCACTATCTTTTGTTGGGATGTTCTTGTCGGGTTCAATTGTTGTGTACAAGCATCAGGAGTTACGTTTGTAGTATGTTGGGAGGGTTTGGCGGGTTGCACGTGTGCTCATGGGGTCTCATGATTGGTGAGTAGTCCAATTATGGTCTGATTGGTTTTAGCCCGGTTTTCCATAAATTAACTGGGCAATTCTTTTCTTCTTAATTAATCGATGAGGCAATTCTTTTGCCTCCGTTTCGAAAAAAAAAATCCAACATGTATCAATTTTTTTCACATGTGTGTGCAAAAAATGTACATTGTGTACTGAAAGAAGTAGACTTGTGTTAAAAGCTCATAAAAACCAACAAAGAAATTACAATGAAAAGCAAAGAGAACCAAAGAAAACGAAGAAACAAACAAAGGAAAGCAAAGTATAACGTAGAAAAGAAAGAAAAGGCAAACAAAACTAATGAAAAAAGAAAAGAAAACCAAAGTATAGCGAAGAAAAAAAGGATGAAAACCGGTGAAAAATAAAAAATAAAAAAACGAAAAGAGAAACTCCGAAAAAACTAGAGCAGAGGGAACTATACAGTGACACAAACGACTGGGACGTGATTAGGCCGGCCGGATGGCTTGCCCTTAGGCGATTCCTAATTGGAATCGATACGGGCGAGACACAGCTTTGTACATCATGTATTTGAAAAATATCCAACTATGGTTGTTTCTCTCGTAGAGCTGTGGACAACTTGTCACCTTTGTCTGCCTTGCCCACTGTGTTGTCTACCGCTGAGGGCGGGAGCATTGCCATGGTTGTGCCTCCGGTGCTGCAGGTGATGCCCGAGCTTCAAGTGTTATGTGTGAGCTCTGCTTCGGCTCTATCAATGGAGCAAACGATGGTGGACACACAAGAAACCACGAGTGAGGGACATGATTCAACCGTGACATGTGAGCAGAGTGAGGTGAACTTGCCTGGGCGCTCACATGTGATTTTGGCATCCATTTCACCCCCGCCGACGGATAATTCGAATGCTCTCTTTGCAAAAAAGCTTTGTGACTTGCTCGCTAGCGTTGAGGCTATTAGCCTTGGAACTGGAAGGGCGATTGCCTGCCTCCTGACGAGATCGACATTCAAGGGCAGATGCAAGAAGGCGAGTGATTGCCCTCGGATCGGTTTAGTGAAGGAGAAGTCACTAAGGTGCAAAAGCAAGAAGAGTGGCGCCATAGGTAAGGCGCCCGGAACTGCTTAGTGGATGATTCTCGGTTCCTCGGCTCATCCTCACGGTCGACTCGTCCTCACGGGTTGGGTCGTCATTGTCATTTTGATGTGGTCCACTATCTTTTGTTGGGATGTTCTTGTCAGGTTCAATTGTTGTGTACAAGCATCAGGAGTTACGTTTGTAGTATGTTGGAAGGGTTTGGCGGGTTGCACGTGTGCTCATGGGGTCTCATGATTGGTGAGTAGTCCAATTATGGTCTGATTGGTTTTAGCCCGATTTTCCATAAATTAACTGAGCAATTCTTTTCTTCTTAATTAATCAATGAGGCAATTCTTTTGCCTCCGTTTCGAAAAAAAAATCCAACATGTATCAATTTTTTTCACATGTGTTTGCTAAAAATGTACATTGTGTACTGAAAAAAGTAGACTTGTGTTAAAAGCTCATAAAAACCAACAAAGAAATTACAATGAAAAGCAAAGAGAACCAAAGAAAACGAAGAAACAAACAAAGGAATGCAAAGTATAACGTAGAAAAGAAAGAAAAGGCAAACAAAACTAATGAAAAAACAAAAGAAAACCAAAGTATAGCGAAGAAAAAAAGGATGAAAACCGGTGAAAAATAAAAAATAAAAAAACGAAAAGAGAAACTCCGAAAAAACTAGAGCAGAGGGAACTATACAGTGACACAAACGACTGGGACGTGATTAGGCCGGCCGGATGGCTTGCCCTTAGGCGATTCCTAATTGGAATCGATACGGGCGAGACACAGCTCTCCCGATCGTAGTAGTACTGGCATTGGTCATGTACGTGTAGCTTTTAGGCTGAGTCCAGTTTGAAATCAAAGCCATGCATGCCCATGTAGGTCTAGGAGTTTTGTTTAGTGGTCTGCCTGTGCTATATATGCACAGCCCTGCGTGAGATGTATATCAGGAAGAAAGAGAAAAGCAAATAAAGTTAAAAGAGGCCACGACAATTTTGTGTGCACGTTTGTCTAATTTGATGATCAATCGTCGATCCTCAGGGCGAATTCCAAGAGTGGGAACACTTCATTTTCTTGAGATAATTAGCTATAAGACTAACTGCCAGCCTCCAACCATGCGACGAACCGAAAACTTTATTTTCTACTCATTAGAAGTGTCTTACTTCTCATCTTGATACGATATTGTTTACTGTATTTGCTACTGTACGTACTACAGAACAGCAATTAATAGCTAGTAGATACATGATCGATCGGTTTATTTAGCCGGTGAGAAAACAGGCAAACTACTACAGGTGGGTGATGCAGCAGAGAAAACTATTTGCAGCTCATACATTGTCATCATCTACAAATAACGAATTCTAGCATGGTAATATCCATCTACGTTGTTCCATAACGTTGTGATTTTAGTAGTTGGAATTCTAGCATGGCATCAACTACACATCCTATATATCTAAGAGATTGATCCCCGCTAACATATTTATCTTAACATGCAAGCATGCCACATCACCATACAATTATTGATGGGATAAGGCCCACATTAACATGCAACCATGCATCATAAAGACCCACCACAACATGCAACCATGCATGTCGAAATAATTATCATTTTACTGTTTAGCTTATATTCAATAAATATTTTATCAAATATAATAAGTCGTATGTATTTTTGATTTTGGTTCATGTGTTCTTAAGCTAAAAATTTATATTCCACACAAGCAAATCTCATTGGAATATATTGCAACCAATTCCCGCAGTAGCGCGCGGGGCATCATCTAGTAATCATAGTGATTGTGAACGATGCCAAAGAGACAAAGAACGAAGACTAGTGGAACTAACTGAGCACCTAGGCAAATCCATGCGTGGGATTCAAGTGATCATACTTACGCCAGGCGGATCACCGCATGCAGGGGCGCATGCCACATCACCATACAATTATGAATGGGATAAGGCCCACATTAACATGCAACCATGCATCATAAAGACCCACCACAACATGCAACCATGCATGTCAAAATAATTATCATTCTATTGTTTAGCTTATATTCAATAAATATTTTATCAAATATAATAAGTCGTATGTACTTTTGATTTTGGTTCATGTGTTCTTAATCTAAAAATTTATATTCCATACAATCAAATCTCATTGGAATATATTGCAACCAATTCCCGCAGTAGCGCGCGGGGCATCATCTAGTAATCATAGTGACCGTGAACGATGCCAAAGAGCGCCCACATTAACATGCAACCATGCATCATAAAGACCCACCACAACATGCAACCATGCATGTCAAAATAATTATCATTCTATTGTTTAGCTTATATTCAATAAATATTTTATCAAATATAATAAGTCGTATGTATTTTTGATTTTGGTTCATGTGTTCTTAATCTAAAAAGTTATATTCCACACAATCAAATCTTATTGGAATACATTGCAACCAATTCCCATAGTAGCGCGCGGGGCATCATCTAGTAATCATAGTGGTCGTGAACGATGCCAAAGAGCCAAAGAATGAAGACTAGTGGAACTAACTGAGCACCTAGGCAAATCCATGCGTGGGATTCAAGTGATCATACTTACGCTAGGCGGATCACCGCATGCAGGGGCGCATGCCACATCACCATACAATTATGGATGGGATAAAGCCCACATTAAATATGCAACCATGCATCATAAAGACCCACCACAACATGCAACCATGCATGTCAAAATAATTATCATTCTATTGTTTAGCTTATATTCAATAAATATTTTATCAAATATAATAAGTCGTATGTATTTTTGATTTTGGTTCATGTGTTCTTAATCTAAAAATTTATATTCCACACAATCAAATCTCATTGAAATATATTGCAACCAATTCCCGCAGTAGTGCGCGGGGCATCATCTAGTAATCATAGTGATCGTGAACGATGCCAAAAAGCCAAAGAACGAAGACTAGTGGAACTAACTGAGCACCTAGGCAAATCCATGCATGGGATTCAAGTGATCGTACTTACACCAGGCGGATCACCGCATGCATGCAGGGGCGCAAAAATTGCTGCCAGCGTATGGAATTATTAGCTCAGGCTTAGAGACAAAGTTGTTAGGGAAATGCATGATGAGAGCAATGCGAGCTCTGTCCTGTCATGACAGAACAGAGACAAGATCGACCTCACCTGACATGTCATCACAAGTCATTTGGTGTGTAAGCGCATCTTCGTCGTGGGATCTCAAACCATCCGCTTTCATCTGAACGGCGCTGTCCAGACGTGTTTTGTCATTCAAAACAATCTTGTATCTGTCCGCGGCTGGTCCAGTGTCACAGGAACAACTACCATGACCACTGAAGATCAAGGCCCAGCCCAATCCGACCGGCCCAGGCAAAGAGCCAAGCTCAACCAACGTGTCTCCAGCCTAGACTGGAGCAACTGACCTACTTATGCGTGTGTGGGTGTAGTAGTAGGGCTATCGTTGTATCACTTATCTGGTTGGCCGACGTTGGGCGTGTAACCCTCCTTCCAAACCCCCGGCTCTCGATCCCCATTCCCCTTCTTGCCGAAACCCTAAGTACCAAATCAATGTACCATGGTTGATCGAACCCATAGATCGAGCTAAGTAACCGAGGGTCGTGTCATTTGGTAATCAGAGCCTCAAATCCCCACCCACGAAATTTCCTTCGTGCGCACATCGATCTGGAGCACCCCCGTAACCGCAACCTCAAACAAATCCTGGCGAATCTGGACCTTTTAGAAGCAGATGGAGGAGGCGGCTCAAGAGCGGACCAACATCACCCAGGCGCTCCTCGGCTCCAACACTCCCTCGACTAGATCACACCCGTGGTCGATAGGATAGAGCCAACCCTCTCAGCGCTCGAGCCAGTGGAGCGAGATCTCTCCACATGGCGCCCTAGGGTGGACGCTGTTGTTGGGAGGCGGCGGAGGAGGGTGGCTACCGGCGGTGGATAGGGTTTCCCTGTGTCGCCATACCCGGGTGACGCGTGGGTACTCTCGGCATTTTAGGTCTACAGTGTATGCCGTTTTAAAAAAAAATTGGACCATTTCTTGATTTGTGCATGTCAGACTCAATTCAACAAAAAATAAATGATAGCTGAAAATATCAAAGATGTGACTGCGCAAATAATTTACTGTTCTAACAAGTCTTAGATAATGCAATTTGGTCACAAAACTGACAGAGGTAACAAACCCCGAAACTTGCAGAGGGTGGACAACAACTAAAAATAACATGGAACGAAGCTTGTGGAGTTTCTCGTGCTGCTCTATGGATCGGTAGGGACGACCCAGAATGATTTATCCGACACCGGAGCTTCATCAAGTTTCTGCAATTCTACACTTCCACCCTTTACGTTGAAGATCTGCAACGTTTTCTCGTCCGGATCTGGGAGATAGAGACAATTCTGTCGCAAGCCACATTTGTCGCCAGAGCAGGAAGCACCAAACACATAGAGGGACAAGAGGAAGGCTCGGCCGCCAAGATCATCCACTTTGCACCATTGCTGTTTTAAGAAATCCATCCGATGAACAGTGGCACCACGGTATGGCTCCGAGACGTCGACGGACAGCAAGCATACCATGTAGAGCTGGCCGTCGGATTCCACCAAGAAAACAGTCCCATGATCCTCATCGATGGTCTCATCGATGGTTATAGAGCTGAATACTGGAGCAGGGCCGCAGAAGTCGATCACGCCGAGGCTGTCTGGCATGCCATTGAAGTAGAACTTGCCCCGGCACGCCGCGATCGGGCATATGACCACCTTCTCCTCCGGCGGATCCCAGTCTGGAAGGACCAGGGTCCCTATGTCGTACTCGTGTTTGACCCACTGACCATCCCCAACGCGACAGAACCAGATGAAGGGGTCCTCGGTGTTGGAAATTCGCTCTCAGAATCCATCATATAAAATCACACGAACACACGCACACAAAAACTGATAGCCAAGGGCCCGTGTCGTGCCCTGTTTTCCCTTCTTTATTTTTTCTTCTTTTTCTCTTAATACAATAAACTCACGCAATAGTTGTGCATATATATATATGCACCAACCAACCCAGGACCTCAAAGCGACTTGTAGTTGTTCTGCACTCCGAACCAAACACGACTAGTACTTTTACTAAAACACAAACTAAATCACGTTGCTTTTTCCTAATCTAATTACCCAGCAACGCTGATCACATCTTTACTAAACTTAGCTACCCAAACCTACTAGCACACGGCATCCTACTACTACTCAGACTAAGACACAAACTAGTAATCAATCTTACACGCCTATTACCATGACATGCAAGCCAATACGACAGCTCCTTCCTTTCTAATCATACGGCCACGTCCTAGTACTAATCTAACGGGACTAGGACTAGAACCTCTCACGTGCTTAGCACTTGGCCAACTTCAATTTGGATTATTCCAACATTCATCTTTTAATCCAAACATTCAACTTTTTACATGAACAAGACACGCAGACGATCACCTCTTTATCTTGTCCTGTTAATTGCCTTCGATGACGCGACCTACCGGACCACAACTTCTCTCATCTTGCAATGATGGCCACCACATCATCACCATCATACTTTTGTGCCGACTTGAAAACTGAAACCAACGATTATCCGGACTACCAGCCACGTTGCCACAACTTAGCGTGCTACATGCAGTTTAAACGCATAGCCTCATGCAGGAACTCAACATAACCGGTGCACGTCCTCTTTACGTTGATCTTCATCTTCTCGTCGGTTGCTTGTGCACGGGGAGACACATCTTTTCACCCGTCACATCTTTTTCCTTCTCAATGTCGCCGATGCCACATCTTATCGAACAACACCTCTGTCCAGCGGCAACACAACTCGCCATATACGTGCAACTCATCTCCATCGTATATGAACTCGCTTGAACTCCACGACCACGAACGGAAACGCAAGGCACGAATTCCTTTTTCCGCCCGCTCTCGCTCGCAAATCTCCTTCACCAGTGACGCATCTCAACTGCAGCAGAATATTGACACACCTGAGCTCTTGGACGCACCTTATAAGAACTCATGTGCACACCTTGACGACAGCTCGCAACTTTGTCGCCTCTTCCTCGCACCCCCGAACGACGATCTTGACGAGATCTTCTAGTATCGCACCTCGACACTACTGCTCCCGTCAACCTCCTCCAGGTTGATTCGTCGAACGACAATCACCCGTCGCCTCGCTTGCGATGGCGTCCTCACCGCCTTCTTGTCACCGCTCCGCCGAACAACAACTGCCCGATCCTCCTTGTCATCGCTCGAACGACAATTGCCTGCTCCTCCTCGTCGCTGCATCCCAGCGACTATATCGCCCGCTCCTAGTTGTCGCTGCACCAATGATTGTATCGCCCGATCCTCCTCGTCGCTGCACCACCCAACGACTAAATCGCCTGCCGCTCTTCGTCGCTACACCAGCGACTGTATTGCCGCCCCGAGGTGCTAGTCGGGTCGCCACCTCGGGGCAAGCGCAGCTTCACCTCGACCTTGCTCTGATACCAATTGTTGAAAATTTGCTCTCAGGATCGATCACATAAAATCACACGAACACACGCACACAAAAACTGATAGCCAAGGGCCCGTATCATGCCATGTTTTCTCCTCTTTATTTTTTCTCCTTTTTCTCTTAATACAATAAACTCACGCAATAGTTGTGCACCGACCCAGGATCTCAAACCGGGCGGTGCCAGGGGCACGACGCAGCCGGGAGCCGTGGGCTTGTCGGAGAGCAGGCAGCTGCAGTATACGAGCTGTTGGTCGTCGACGTCGAGTGGCAAGGGCGGAAGCTCGATCTTGCTGCGGCTCTGGTGACTCCATAGGAAGGTGGCCAGGGAGGTCGGGTCCCGGACTAACAGGAAGCCACGGGCGGTCGGGCAGATGATCATGTTCTCCAGCGCGCCGGTTTCGCCGCCGGCGATGGGCTTCTTCTCCGGCACGCTGAACAACACCGTGGATCGATCCTTGACGCTGTGGTAGGCGAGGCACGGTAGCAGCGGCATCGTACTCGTCGACGACATCTAGATCTATTGCCCGGTGGGAAGAAGAAATCTTTGTTCCTACGGCGGCGGAGCAGGGGCGGCTTAAATAGATGGAGATTGGAGCTGCGATTTATATCTATCTGAATTCAGGTCGATCACGCTAACGCGAATCCTCTGAGACGACTCGGCCTCGGTCTCCCATCCTGGCCGAGGGGTAGACGTCGCTGGCTCGGTGCCGTAGGATGCCGAGGGAAAGGAGAGGCAACTTCTTCTACTTCCTCGATGCAGCCGTGCTATCCGCCGTCTTGGCCAACGGCCGACGCTCCCGAATGCCGGTAAGGTGGTGGGGACGGAGCCTCGAAGCGAGCGACGACGGAGAGCTGTCGATAATGTTCTTCCCTTTGTGGCGCCCAATCGGCAGCCGACGGTGGGCTCCGTTCCGGCGAAGGTGACCAGGGGTGCGTCGGAGGTGGGGCTGGGGACGGCCTGCGGCAGGGTGGCGTCAAGATCGGGCGAGAAGGCTATCCGCGGGCGAGCGGAAAGCGGTCGGAGCTTCGCCAACGTCCCCACCCAGAGAGGAACGGACACAGTTGTCGCCCCAGATGCCACCCCGGTGGGTCCTAGCCAGCCCCAGGGCCGGCCCATAGGCCGGGCAAACGGGGCGCCCGCCCTGGGCCTCCGAAAGGCAGGGGCCCCAGCCCAGGTATTATTGCCTCTAGTAGTCGGTCGATCTTTCCCGTTCAACGAGAGTAAAGAGGGCCCGTTCAGCGTCGGTCGATCTTTCCCGTGCTCCTCGTTTCCTCTTCCCCAAATCGAGACTCCCAAAACAGCGCCGCGCCGCCGCCGTTCCCATGCCGTATCCGATTCCAAGATCGCCGCCGGCCATTAATGGAGATTAAAGGCGCCAATCCACTCCCCAATCGACTCCCCTTCGTTCTTCAACGTTCTGCTCGTTCCCCATCAGCTGGACGTTGGAGAGGAGACGGTGCGTGTTCTTCTTTTCTTCCCCTCCATAACCCCGTTCCTCCTTTCAGTTAAATAGAGGTGCCCTCCCCCTCTGACGACTCCACATCTTTCTTCTTATCTTCTGCTCTTCAGACTTGAGCGGATCTAAGTTTGAGTGCTTGGGAGAACTGCTGAACTGGAGAAGGAGGGGTGTTCTGTTCTCGTTCGTGCTGACTGCAACCTACGGGTCTGCTGATTTGGCCACCTACATCCACATTCAGGTGCATTTGTTCCCTGTTTTAATCTTTTTATATGCTGCTTGTTCTTGTTTAGTGAGATGTCCCCTAGAAAGCATTTATCTGGTAGTGCCAAAAGGAAGAGAAAGAAGGAAAAAGATGAAGAGGTAAAATCCCTAAAAGGATCACTTAAGAATTTTTTCCAGACCTGCTAGTTCTTCTAGAGATCCCCTGGAATTGGCCATAGTATGTGTTGAAGAACAACCAGCTGAAAATACAAATTCTATTGATGATGATATGAATGGCGGTAATAGCAATTCCAGTGAGCAAGAAAATGTAACTCATTCACCAAATTCTGAATCACCGGGTGTTGATAAACAACAACCATTCACTGTTGATATTTTTGATCCACGAAACTGGGATAATCTGGATGATAAGGCTAGAGATATTTTAGTTGAGAAGGGTCCCGTAAGAAATGATGATATTGTGTTCCCTCCGGATAGTAACTCTAGACATTTTTCAAAATCTTATTATTCGAGAAAGTTGAGCAATGGAGAGGTACATGACAGGAAATGGTTGGTTTACTCTGAACATGCTAACAAAGTGTACTGCTTTTGTTGCAAGCTTTTCAAATCCCATAGCAACAAGAGTGCGTTAGTAGGTAATGGATTGAGTGATTGGAAGCATCTTAGCGAGAGGCTTAAAGAACATGAAAATGGTGTAGAGCATATTAAAACCATGAACACTTGGAATGAGTTAAAAGTTAGACTAGCCAAAAATAAAACCATTGATAAGGATTTGCAGCAGCAAATCAATAAGGAGAAAGAACGTTTGAGACAAGTGTTAGTGAGATTAGTAGCCATTGTTAAATATCTTGGTAAACGTAGCTTGGCTTTTCGTGGATCTAGTGAGAAACTTTACCAACACAATAATGGTAATTTTTTGGCATGTGTAGAGATGATTGCTGAATTTGATCCAATAATGCAAGAACATATTAGACGAATTCAAAATGATGAAATTTATCATCACTATCTCAGCCACAAAATTCAGAATGAGTTGATTTCTCTATTGGCCTCTAGTGTTACTAGTTCTATCTTACAAATTATTAAAGAGGCTAAATATTTCTCCATAATTCTTGATTGTACTCCGGATGTTAGCCATCAAGAACAAATGACCCTAATTATTCGATGTGTTAACATGTCAAATAAGAAAATAAAAATAGAAGAATTTTTTATGGAATTTTTGACAGTGGATGACACTTCTGGTTTGGGTCTTTTTAATGTACTTCTTGACGCAATAGATTCTTATGGCTTAAATATTGATAATGTAAGGGGCCAAGGCTACGATAATGGTTCCAACATGAAAGGAAATAAACAAGGGGTACAAAGTCGTTTACTTGAAAAAAAATCCAAGAGCTCTATATATGCCATGTGCGTGTCATAGCCTCAATCTTACTTTGTGTGATATGGCAAATTCTTGCAGTAAAGCTATATCCTCTTTGGAATTGTGCAATGAATTTATATTTTATTTTCAAGTTCCACTAAAAGATGGAAAGTTTTACTTGATCATATTCCTAGTTTAACTGTGAAAGGTTTGTCTAATATTCGGTGGGAGAGTCGAATCAAAAGTGTGAAAGCTATTAGATATCAAGCTCCACAATTAAGGCTAGCTTTGTCTGAGTTATCTAAAATTTGTGATGATGCCAAGTCAAAGAGCGACGCAAATAATTTATTTGATGCACTTGGTAGTTTTGAGTTTTTACTTGGCATGGTTATTTGGCATGATATATTATTTGCTATAAACATGGTGAGTAAGAAGTTGCAGTCCGCATCTATGTGTGTCGACTCTACCTTGCAGCAAATTGAAGGCGTAATGCAGTTTTTTGATAAGTACAGAGATGAAGGATTTGCATCTTGTTTGACTATCGCCAAAGGTCTTGCAGTTGATATGGGCATAGAACCATCATTTCCAATAAAACGTAATGTTACTAGGAAGAAACAATTTGATGAACCTAATAACGATGAAGAAGTTCTAAAAGCTGAGAAGGCGTTCGAAGTTAATTACTTCTTAGTTCTGGTTGATATTGCAAATGTCTCTCTGAAAACTAGATTCAAAGAAAGTGTTCAAAAGTATATTTGGTTTCTCACTTAGTTCAAAAGACATGAAGTTATTGAATGATGTTGAACTACGCAAATGTTGTGCTAAGTTCATAGAAACATTTTCACGAAATGGTTCATGCGATGTTGAGTTAGATGATCTTTTTTCCGAATTAAGACTGCTGCAAATGACCTTACCAGAATCAGGTTTGCCATTGCATGCTATGGAGATTTTTGAGTTTGTTAGAGATATTGACTGTTTTCCAAATGTTTTAATTGCTTATCGAATTCTGTTCACTGTACCAATGACCGTAGCATCAGCAGAGCGTAGCTTTTCAAAGTTGAAATTGTTAAAGAACTATTTGAGGTCAACAATGTCACAAGAAAGATTAAATGGTCTTGCTACTTTATGTATTGAGAAAGATAGGTTGGATGAAATAAATGTTGATGCAATAATCGATGACTTTGCTTCTAGAAGTGTTAGACGAATTTCCAAGTTCTAGTATAGACGTGAATTTCTCAGTTTGCTTTACTATGCCTTGAGCAGGAATGTTTGGAAGAAATGAGTCCGGGTGAAGACTTTTGGAGCGAAGAACATGGCCAATTGGGGAGAGGATCTAGAAACAAATGTAAGATCGTGCCTAACTTTTTATCTCATGGTAACACAAAAGATCTAAGTAGCAACCTGTTTTGGCAACAATTTTTGTTTTGCAGGGCAAAATGAAGTCTCCATTAAAATTTAGAAATGCAAGCTTTTGTCGAACTACATCATTTCATTACTATCATGGTGTAGTTCACTTATCAATAAATAATTTGTATTATCAGTTTTGGAGTACAAATTAAGATCATCAGACTATGCTATGTACTGGATATTATTTTGCTTTTGAAATATAAATATTTTGAGGTTTGGAGTAAACACAAGGGCCCTTTATTGCTGTCTTGCCCCTGGGCCCGTATATCTATGGGCCGGCCCTGGCCAGCCCGCCGTACACCTCACACACCATATGCTCGACAAAATGTTTGAAATATTTTACAAGCTTTTTTCACATTTGTAAACTTGGTATGAGGTCCACTAAACAACGATTTGGAAATGTTGTTCTCGCAATAAGTTTCAGTTTACTAACCTGACCTCATATTTAATTAAGGGGAGCTTTCTACGGGACTTGTTGGTGATGCTCTGAGACTCTTCAAATACTCAAATGAAATTTTCGGTTCGACGCAAGGTTGGAGGCTGGGAGTTCATTTTATAGCTAATTATCTCAAGCAAGTGAAGTGTCTTTCCCACACCCCTCCTAAAAGTAGCCCTTCTGGAGTCGTGTCATCACATATGGCACTTCCTGACAGGTCTCCCCAGAGTACAAGTTGTTCATGTAGAGGTTTTTCTCCTTGCCGTGATACTAGTCTGCGGTTGATGCTTGTCCGTATTGTGTTAGGTTGTGACATGAATGGTTTCAAGCCGATAAATCCATTTGTTGTGCTCCCTCCCCTTGCAGAGTGTGTTTCTCTTTTTCTTGTGTTTTGTTGGTGCATGTAGAAAACTGGTTGGATTCTTAGAATTGAAAATCTAATAGCAAATCTTTTGAAAATGATGGCTCGGCATAGGTACTCCCTCCATTCCTATATATATTGCGTATTAGTTTCTTGTAAGAATCCCACAATGTAGTGCGTATGAAGCACTTTGGACAAGAATTACCCCTAGCTTTTCACTGGAGATGCAGCACATCCACATGCCTATGTACAGAGAGTGTGCATGCAGGGTTATTACGGTCGAAAAGTACATCTCCACGTCATGCCTTGGTCTTGGAGCCTCAAACCATGCATACATATACAACTACATATGGGACTAGAGGAAGTATAAACGTTCAAAGAGTTAGCGACCGATTTTTTTTGCATAATGCATACAACTAAGCCCGTAGCTAACTAATTAAGCGATCACAGAACACCTGAGATTTAATCCAGATTTAGGCAGAAAGTGGCACCTCTTGTCATTTTCCTCGGATTTCCAGTTTGCCTCCATTCCTCATATCAGGCGAGACTTAGGCAGGGTTTCTTCATTTCCGCCCGCGGTTAGGTTGGTTTTCTCTGGTTCTTCCTTTTGTAGGCTTATCTGAGGCTCGTTCTTGTTTCCAACCTTTTTCGCTGATAGAGCAACATTTTCAATCAGAGTCGTTGTAATAATGGTTATTACGACCCGAACAATATTTTCAATCAAAATCTCGAAGGGCCAACGGCCGAATTATAGAGTACAACAGCGATCGACAGTCTAGGCGATCTAGAGCTGTTAATCGGCAGAGCCGAAGCTCCGAACAGAGAAGAAACAAACTAAAAAAAAGAAACCCAGCAAGGGCCCAACATCAGTACACATCGCCTACACAACCGGCCGATCTCCAGACAGCAATATCTTCTCTTATCAGGTCCAACACCCTGTCCACATTGCTGGCCACATGCTCAAAAATCCCCGCGTTTCTTTCCTTCCAAATTCTCCAGTGAATCAGAATGGTGATGGTGTCAAAATTTCTTCGAGCTGACTTGGGAATTTCCTTTCGAGTATTGATCCACCAAGATTCAGAACTGTCAAAGTGGTCATCAGGGATTGAGAACTGAGCCCGCGTCCAGTCTCTGAACCTGGACCAAACCTGCTGTGTGAATCGGCACAATAAGAACAGATGCTTACAATTTTCGGCCACCAAGAGACACAGAGGGCATACATCATTTGAGGGCCAGCCCCTTCTTTGCAGGTTATCCGCAGTCAAACATCTCTTATGAATGACCAGCCACATGAAAAATTTGCATCTAGGTGGAGCTTTTGATTTCCAGATTGGTTTATGGCAAGCAAAGCGCATATTTGCAGCGAAGAACATACCGTAAGCACTGCTGACCGAGAAATTCAGATCACCGATCAGCCTCCAAACCAGTCTATCCGGAGTCTCCGTCGATAGAACTGTGTCTTGAACGAGGTCCCAAATTTGCAGATATTGCATCATGGCCTGGGCCGAGATGCCTCCTGAGATCTCCCTAATCCAGCCCCTATTAGCAAGGGCCTCCTTCACCGAGCGAGCCGAGTCCTTGACGAAGGAAAACAAGGCAGGGGCCAGCTCGTCAATGGACCGCCCACCTGACAGCCATTTGTCCGTTCAAAATTTGGCCCTCTGGCCATCACCCAAACGTATAAGCGTCGCCGCTTTGACCATGGTAGAGACTTCTTTCTCTGTTTCCTCTGGCAGCATACACCAAGGCCTCTCCTCGGTCTCCCTTTCAATCAAAATCATCGTAATAACAGTTATTACGATGATCCAAACGCTACACGACTCTCACAAAATTGCTCTTAGCTTGCTAGGCATGAGGCCACGCGTTCGCCAGAGGGTGATGCAACACGCTTGACTAGCTAGGCTGTAGCCGTGCTAGCTTGGAAGGTAGCTTTTTGCATAAGATTCACCCTACCTCGCACATTCAAGTAAGTTCTCTCAGTTGTCCTTCCTCTTCATGCCTCTGCCACACGTGCGTCTAAATTTGTCTTTTTCATAACTCACGTCTTGTAATGTGTTTAAACTTGAAATTTTGCATGACAATAAACCACCACACTATTAAAATCTCATATATTTTTTTTATTTTTTTCAAAACTTTAAAATATGGTTTCCATGAAGTTTTCATTAAATATTGTTTTTTTGAATTGTCACCGGGCAGGGGGGGGGGGGGGGGGGAGAACTGCCCCACCTGAATTATATTCATTTGCCTATAAGGCTTTGCAGCCTTTTTGCAAGATGGGTTCAAATGAACCACAATTACAAGGAGGCACAAAAGAAGAGACAAAGCAAAAAACAGCATATGCCAAACATACAAACAGGGGAGAACAAAGAGGGAAGACACATCCCAGCACAACACAAAGCACCACCAATGTGATGGAACGGCATTGGCCAGCCGAACCAAGCCAAGACATTGTACCATCGACGCAATCGAAAGGCTTCACGCATCCGAGAGTGCACAACGCCACAACACCACCTGTGTCGGGGGTGCATTCGAAAGGTCACGCGAGGCCGAGACGGCGCCATGACGCCTATGTGCCATAGGTGAAGTCAGCATCGCCAAGCAAACAAGACCATGACACTGCACGGTCGACGCAATCGAAAGGCTCTGCGCATCCGAGACTGCACAACGCCACAACACCACCTGTGCCGTGGGGCACATTCGAAAGGTCACGCGAGGCCGAGACAGCGCCACAGGACCTATGCGCCACCGCCGCTGTCGCTTGACATCACCTAGCAGAGAACACACCTAGGAGTGCAGGAGCAAGAACACGAGAAGAACACCCCCGAAGAAGAGCACAAACCACCGTCGACCCCAACCCGGCTGCACCACCACCACCCGACCGCCAAGACAAACACCTCAACGCAACCAAAGGCATGGCCGAACCAAGATCACGAAGACAGAGCACCACCTATCCGCTGCCAACGCCCACACAGACCACCAATGGGACCACCTCAAGCCACTGGTCACCCTAGCCAAGGCAAGCTCAAAGACGAAGCCCCAAGTGGGAGTGTGGCGTTGAGCGCCACCATCGCCCGATCTGGGAGACCCGAGATCCAAAGTTTCCTCCGGAGCAATTTAGGAGGAAAGACGAACACAAGTAGCATGACGCCTTCAGCAAGGATACGACGCCCACATGCACCACCGTCGTTGGCTCCAACCGAAACCGGAGCCCGGCTTTATGCCGGCTGTGTCACGGCCCCCAACCTGCAGTCTGCTAGCCAAACCAACACACCAGCAAGAGCACTTGCAGCTTGACCAGGAAACATAGGCCGCCGCACCATGCGAAGCCTCCAGATCGGGAGAGCGACAGAGCTCGATCCAAGAGGCGGCGAGAGCTGCACCTGCATCACGCCGAGCCCGGCGCACACCTTGTGTTGGGGAACTTGTAGTAATTTCAAAAAAATTCCTACGCACACGCAAGATCATGGTGATGCATAACAACGAGAGGGGAGAGTGGTGTCTAAGTACCCTCGTAGACCGGAAGCGGAAGCGTTAGCACAACGCGGTTGATGTAGTCTTACGTCTTCACGGCCCGACCGATCAAACACCGAAAGTACGGCACCTCCGAGTTCTAGCACACGTTCAGCTCGATGACGATCCCCGGACTCCGATCCAGCAGAATGTCGGGGAAGAGTTCCATCAGCACGATGGTGTGGTGACGATCTTGATGTTCTACCGTCGCAGGGCTTCGCCTAAGCACCGCTACAATATTATCGAGGATTATGGTGGAGGAGGGCACCGCACACGGCTAGTAGATCTCAAGGATCAATTGTTGTCTAGAGGTGCCCCCTGCCCCCGTATATAAAGGAGCAAGGGGGAGGGGCGGCCGGCCAGGAGGAGGCGCGCCAGGGAGGAGTCCTACTCCTACCGGGAGTAGGACTCCCTCCTTTCCTTGTCCAACTAGGAGAGGGGGAAGGAAGGGAGAGAGGAGAGAAAGGAAAGGGGGGGCGCCACCCCTCCCTCCTTGTCCAATTCGGACTAGAGGGGGAGGGGGCGCGCAGCCTGCCCTGGCCGCCCCTCCTTTGCTCCACTTTGGGCCCATGAGGCCCATTAACCCCCCCCCCCCCCCGGGGGGGGGGGGGGGGCGGTTCCGGTAACCCCCGGTACTCCGTTTTATATCCGATAACTCGCGGAACCATTCCTGTGTCCGAATATAGTCGTCCAATATATCAATATTTATGTCTCGACTATTTCGAGACTCCTCGTTATGTCCGTGATCACATCCGGGACTCTGAACAACCTTCGGTACATCAAAATATATAAACTCATAATGAAAATGTCATCATAACGTTAAGCGTGCGGACCCTACGGGTTCGAGAACAATGTAGACATGACCGAGACACGTCTCCGGTCAATAACCAATAGCAGAACCTGGATGCTCATATTGGCTCCTACATATTCTACGAAGATCTTTTATCGGTCAGACCGCATAACAACATACGTTGTTCCCTTTGTCATCGGTATGTTATTTGCCCGAGATTTGATCGTCGGTATCTCAATACCTAGTTCAATCTCGTTACCGGCAAGTCTCTTTACTCGTTCCGTAATACATCATCCCGCAACTAACTTATTAGTTGCAATGCTTGCAAGGCTTATGTGATGTGCATTACCGAGAGGGCCCAGAGATACCTCTCCGACAATCGGAGTAACAAATCCTAATCTCGAAATATGCCAACCCAACAAGTACCTTCGGAGACACCTGTAGAGCACCTTTATAATCACCTAGTTACGTTGTGATGTTTGGTAGCACACAAAGTGTTCCTCCGGTAAACGGGAGTTGCATAATCTCATAGTCATAGGAACATGTATAAGTCATGAAAAAAGCAATAGCAACAAACTAAACGATCAAGTGCTATGCTAACGGAATGGGTCAAGTCAATCACATCATTCTCCTAATGATGTGATCCCGTTAATCAAATGACAACTCATGTCTATGGTTAGGAAACATAACCATCTTTGATCAACGAGCTAGTCAAGTAGAGGCATACTAGTGACACTCTGTTTGTCTATGTATCCACACATGTATTATGTTTCCGGTTAATACAATTCTAGCATGAATAATAAACATTTATCATGATATAAGGAAATAAATAATAACTTTATTATTGCCTCTAGGGCATATTTCCTTCACCTTGTGCGTAGAAGCCCAACGCACTCACCACACCCATCCTGAGGTCGAGCTCACCGGAGAGAGCAGGAATCGGCAGATCCGTCGCAGAAGATAGCACATGCCCAGGCCCTCCGCGGCCGTCCAAGCCGAGGCAGATGGCTCCGCCGCAGCCCCACGCCGCCCTCATGGCCGGGGGAACGACCAGCCGCCACGCACGCCATGAGGCACCGCAGGCAGCGGCCCGACCCGCCGGATTGGGAGGCGAAGCGCATCGTGCGGGCCAAAGATGGCCGGAGCACGGGACGCCCATCCCCCGCCGCAAGCACCGCCGCCCTCCCACTACCACAGAGCACAAAAGGCACACGCGGAGGAGCACCACGCTGCCGCTGCCGCACGAGTCCCCGCTCACAGCCGAGCCGCTCCGGCGCGCCAGAGCCCCGCCATCGGCGGATCCGCGTAGGGGCTTCACCCGGCGGAGGCTAACGGGCGGCGGCGAGGAGGGGGAGGCAGGGGGCGCTGTGGTGGCGAGATGCGCAGCTGCCCGAATCGCCCTGGGGAGGACGACGCGGGGGCCTTCTATCCTTCTTTAAATATTGGTTTTCGTATGATATTCTTCCTCGAACCATTGATTGATGTGATGAGCTAAGTTAATTAAAGGATTGACAAGTTATAACCTGAAGTCCCTTGGTGAGTGAGTCGGTGCTTGGAGTCACTTGGAAGGATGTTTGCCTGGTGGCGCCGGATGTACACACTCTGGATCTTAGGGCCAGTTCTTTTGGACAATTCTTCCAGAATTGACCCCTTCCCCAGCTTCTCCCAGAATTACTACTTGATATTTTTTTTACAATTCCTAGCTAATTAGACCTTAACTAGCTAGGAGTTGTAAAAAAGGTGAAGTGACAATTCTGAAAAAAGCTGGGGAGGGGATCAATTCTGAAAGAATTGCCCAAAAGAACTGGCCCTTAGTTGGCACTTGGTAGGTGACTAGTGCAGGTAGAGTAGAGAGCAGGGACCAGAGACAGTCTTATCTTTGTGGAATATGTCACCTAACATCCAAGAGACATTAGACAAAGACAAGTTCATACATATATGAATATCTTATCTTGATACATTATCGTCCTCAAGTAGAGCAAGCGATCAGCGACTGAGATTGTTTGCTTGGCTGTATTCTTTCGGAGTCCCAAACCAAGTGCAACATGTGCAAGCTCTGAAGTGGAAATGGCCGCTCCTCCACCTGCAATGTGGGCTTTGACGACATTGAAGCGCGTATAAAAGTTGGCCCATCCACCATGAATGGAGAACTGCACGCTCATGTTCCGACCTAGGTTCTATGATCACTTAATTAGTTAGTTACAAGCTTCTTTCTGAGTTCTGAACTTGGTCGATGTGGAAATGTGACAACTGACAAGGGAAGCACTGCAAGATTCCCCGCCTACAAGTTCATATGTTTTCCATGGCCTCTCTTTTTAACTCCGACGTGGATTTGAACTGAAAGTGATGTGCATGTTTTTTTTGAAATGGTAGTTATCCTGCATTCATTAAGAAGAAAAAAGTTGCTCAATTAATTAGGAAAAACCGAGCAAAAACCAAATTGCCCAGTTAATTATGGAGAACTGGGCGAAAACCATCATAGCTGCTCAGCAGCACACATAAAATCCCACACACACCACTCCAAAGAGGGTCTCATCGAGACACCACTCATGCGTCATCGTCATCACTCCTCCACTAGAGGCGTCCTCGCCATCCCGAAACCCTTAGCAAACGACTCCGACTTCGCCTTAGACGATCAATGACCGGACCCACACCGAAGAGGTCGTGTGGAGATGCATGAGGGTCCGCGCCAAACCCAGCCACCTGCGACCAGAGAGTGCAGCTCCGACTCTAACGGAGAACCACGAAGGAGAACTTGGCATGGCTGGCACCGGAGAAGATCATTACTACCCGTCATCGTATACCACCGGGGCTCCGCCACCGTGGCCCCGCCATTGAGGCAACAAACTAGCCGAGGCAATCCTACGAACACGTCGAAGAAGAGTAGACTACCTCCACATCTCTGACATCGCTCCCACATCATCGTTTCGACAGAAGCCTCGACACCAACACCGTCACCTTCCACTGGTCCCGCTCGCTAGTTCCCAGCTCAAAGAGGGTTCCGGCCGCAATGCCGCCAAGTAAGTCAACGACGGCCACAGTCGTCGCCATCACTGGTCAGGGCCACAACCAAGAGAGGGTCCTCACCCAAGCTCCCAACACCACCTCATCGACACATCACAACACCGCCGGCAAGCCCTCCAACCATCATTCCACCGCCGCACGCCAAGGCACCTTATGGCTTGTCGCAACACCATAGCCGCCAACCTGGGGCCGCGGCCCCAGCTCCCGAGCATCACGTCGAGACACAGCCCAGTGGCCACTCACTCAAGCGCGCATGTCGTCCGTCAGCTCCGAGCGACGTCAGCCACCACAGCCGTTGGATCTGGGCGCTAGGACCCAGATCCCACTGCATCAGACCTCCCCATGGACCTCCGCACCCCGGCTTCCCTCGTCTCGTCGACATGGAGTGCCACAACCCAGACATGATGCGCGTATATCGATACAGAACAGAGACTAAAAGGTGATCGAGCTGCTAATGTTACCGCAGGGTATCATGCAGTGCACAAACATGGTTTTGCGTTTCCGCCTTGTTGATTTCATCCAATGTACACGAGCAAATCCAAAACGGTTAGATCCACGGACATAGTCTGCTTTTTATTCATTTGGCTCGGTCGCCCGCTTAACGTCCGTCCTGTTTAACATTTGCGTCAGCAGCGCGCCCAACGCCAGCGACCAATTTCATGTCCACACACGAATTTGAAAAAGGACCGCGGCCGTAGATCATGCCAGCGGTCATGTCGTCGCCGAAAGTTCATGACGGCATCATGCCAGCGGCCGGCATACAATTCCAGCTCAAAAAAAACCACACAATTCGTGTTGGCACATTTGCCAGTGGCCAACACACATGCCAGCACACAAAAAAGGGGCGGGAGTTCGACCACACCATCACGGTCATGGTCATGCCAGCACACTTGGCAGCATACAAAAAAGGATGGCACTCGCTGCCATAGATCACTTGTCGTCGAACTTGAGCATGTCAGCCTGCATCTTCTCGAACCACGGCCTCTGCCTCGGCGACACGATGTTGAGGTCCACCTTCATGATATCCATGCCTGTGATCATGCTAGCGACAGCCACTTTTTTCGCCTTGGTCTTGGCATTTGCGGTCTTGATCTCTAGCATCTTGGCTTGCTTCTCCGCCTTCATCTCAAGCCTCCTCCTTTGGGTCTCCCTGAAGGCGTTCATTTGCTCTTCCTTGTTTTGTCGGCGCTTCTCCTCCCTTGAGTCCTTCTTGGTCATCATGCCCTCCATGGTTGCGATCAAGGCGTTCGAAGCTGCATCCCGCTTGTCCTCCTTCTTGGAGTTGGTATTTCCCCGCGGTTGTGGCTTCTCGCCCTCCCCAATCTCCTCCATGGCTTTCTTCCCCCCGCACACCATGAGGGCGAGATATTGCGCCTTGTACTTCTCCTTGTCTTTGATGACCCTCGAACAATGAGAGAGGTTGAAGGACTTTCCATCACGTTGGACCTTGAATGCCTCGAAAGCTTGACATGCCTACAAATGAAATGCATGCAAGCATATTGGCAAATGGATATAGAAATGGACTTGCAAGCATAAACAGAATGAAAACAAAGAGGAGCGCATGCATGCATACCATGTCTTGCATGCCGATGCCGCTCACGGGGCGTGACTTGATGCTCTCAAAAGTGGCACAAAATTTGTTGCACACTTGTTGGATCACCTTCCATCGCTTCGAAATGGACACTCACCCACGCATGCTTTGGATTTGGTACGGTGGAAACTTCTTGCGTTCGTGGAACTCACGATGGACACAAGTCCAAAAGGTTGATGCCTTTTGTTCAGCGCCAACCTTGGGGTCTTGCCCATGTCCCTCCAACACTCACCAAGGAGCTTGTCCTCGGCCGCCGTGTATGCCTTCGTCCACCTACTCTTGCGCGTTGACTTCGCCCCGATGGCTTGGCTGGCGAGCTTTTCCTCAAACAAAGGCTCCTCGTCGCTGTCCAACTCATCCTCTTCCTCGAGTCCGTAGTCCTCCGGAAACTCGTGGTCGAGAAGGAAGCCGTCCAGGTCCAGGCTGGCCTGATCTTGCATGAAGGTGTCCTGCATGCCAGCTTGATCATAGGTCGACGGCGTGAACGACCCTCGCCCGTCCTGGCTTTGTGTCTCCTATGGATCGTAGCCAGCCGCGGTGGCATAACGAGCGGCCGCCGTATCACCATTGAAGCTGATGCTCTGCATGAAACGGTTGGCCGTCTTGTCATCGCCGGCCGCCGGCATTCTGTCAAACAGGTTGCGGGCATCTGGGAGCACGTTGGCTGGCATCTGCCACGTGCGTTTCCTCGCCCCGCCGGATGATGAGCCACCGGCTACGGTTGTGGCGTTGAGGTCGATGGGCGCGGGTGCGGGCGTGGAAGGCACCGCCACGCTCACCTCCGACGAACATTCCCCGGAGAGGCAGGAGGCTTGTAGGTAGACGTGGAAGCCGGGAATCGGGTAAGTCACCGATGTGCGCGGCGACTCCGGGAGCACCATCCGAGGAAACACGGACGAGCCAGTGCTGGCCACGGCCACGGCTGCGTTGACGAGCCTGTGCTGGCCAGGGTTTAACCCTAAGTAGATCAGCACCTCCCTCGTTGCCATCGCGACGCGGGCGTTGGTGTCCTGTTGTGCACCGGTGGCAACCGCTGCTTCACCCCTCGCGTCAGTCGCGTGCCTCTGGCCCTTTCTCTTCGCCGACTCCGTGGCCTGCTCCTCCAATGTCAGCTTCTTATTCTTCTTGGGCACGATGGTGGTCTGGCGGGGGGCGCAGGGCTTCCCTTTGCCGGAGGGGGTGGCCGTGATGCCGAACAAGGCGAGGGAGGCAAGGCCGATGGCGGCATTGAGGTCATCATCCATGGCGAGCGGTCAGGAGCGAGCACGAGCGAGAGGTTTTTTTGGGAAAGTGGAGGGAAATGGTGGAGGCTTTGCCATCGATTGGTGGGCCAGGAGGTGTAGTTGGCGCGCGGTGCGCGCATCTGTCTCGTGTCCACGCCGACGCAAATGAGGCTAAAAATTGGATCAAAAATGGGTCGACAGACGGATGAAAAGCGGACGTGCGTCCGTTTGGGCCGGCGCGTTTGGCCGACTTTTCTATCCACTGTGACCCAAATAGACGCGCACAGACGAAATGGATCACCGCGTTGGAGTTGCTCTCATGCATTTATTCCACTCACTTTTCCGAGCTTAATTGGAATGAACTGAGTCAAAGCATGGGTGTTGCGTGTTTGGAACTATTCCCTGGTCGATATGACTGATTAAGCTGGATTGTGACAACTTTGCGGTATCGCCACTTATATTATATTCTCATTTTCAGTTGTACATTTTTTTATAAAAGGAGGATGATCCCCGGCCTCTGCATCTGGGCGATGCATACGACCACTTTATTAATTATTATCACAAGACCTTGCAAGCCATACAACAGTAAGACTAAAACCACCGTCAAAGCAACAACTGTCGCTACACCTATCCAATTGATGTAGGGGTGCATATAGTCTGGGCCTAATACCAAACAGACGTCGCAGCCAAACCTAAACATCTAAGACCTGAGGTCCCAACCAGGACGCCTGCCGGGTATGGGGCACCTACCAGTGCAGCGCACTCATCAACCAGGACGCCTGCCGGGTATGAGGCCGCCGCAGCCACCTGCCGCCAATCCATCTTTAGAGCTGTATTGTTGCATGTATCGTGCCAGGTCTCTCTACCATCGACGCCACCACGTCGTCCTCCTGCACGAGTCCATCCTCCCACAACGAACTTCGAATCTGCATTGCGCCACACTGTCAAGATCCGTCGCCATCAGTGTGTAGGATGAAGCACCGATCCACCAATGAATCCGTCCTCTGGTCCCTCGATCACGTGTGTACGTCCAAGAATGACGCCCCCAAGGGAGGAACGACACCCGAGCGCCGCCGTCATCCGATCATCCGATCTAGGGTTTCCCCCGGAGGTAGCAGAGAGTGGCCTTGAACTTCTCCATGGTGATGCCTTCAAGAAGGGAACGACGCAGATAGCGCCGCCACCGTCGGCCTTAGCAGAAGCCGAAGGCAAGTTTTCACCCAGATCAGTTCAAAGGGATCCAACTCTCGTGCACGGGCTGCCATCACCACCAGCACCACCAGGCATACCCTGGAGTACCGGCAGATCAGCGAGCCGCCGGCACCACCGCATCCAGATCGCCGGCCACGTCGGGCCGCCGCCATCCCCCACGCTGTCCGAGTCAGAGACGGAGCTGCCGACCGCGCATAGGGACCGCCGCCGCCTGCACACGCCGGAGCGCCGCCGAGAGCCCAGCGCCCGCCACTGCTTGTCGAAGCCAACCGCCGCCCGAGCACTGGCACCACCGTGGAGCCATCAGATCAGGGAGGAGGACGTCGCGTGCCGACCACCCTCGCGGACCCCGCCGCACGCCCGAGCGCCGGCGCCACCCCGGCATCAGATCGGGAGAAGGAGGAGCCCGCGCCTCGCCGCCCCGCGCAGACCACACCGCCGCCATCGCGACAGCACCACCAAACGAGCTACAGATCCGTCGGCGGCCCGACCTGCCACCGAGCCGAGAGCCACCGCGAGGGTCGGCCGTCTCACGCCGCCCAGGAGCCTCGCGAGGAGGGAGGGAGCCCGGCCGCTGCCGACACACGCGCGGGCTCTGCCTGGCGGCGTCCCCTGGCGGCGGCGAGGGAGAAGGAAGGCAAGAAAGGGGAGCGGCGGCGGCGATCTAGGGTTCCGCCCGGGCTGCTCGCGGGAGCGGCACACGTGCCTGTTGCAATAGAAGTACAGAACCGGTTTGCAAAAACGCAGTGTGCATGTGTCATCTACCCAGATAGCTTGTTGTTTCAGTTTCAAGTTTAATTTTTATTTGTAATTTTTAATTGCAAAGAATACTTTGAAAGAACTGCAGTAAAGTAGGAATAATTCGTGACCAATCCGGCTTTTCTTTATCTCAAATTGGCATGTGAGGGGGGAGGGGGTTCTCTTAAGAACCTTGTAGGTAGCTTTCGCAACTTTTGGTTATTCTACTAACATGAGTTTGTTTGTACTAGCTAGTTTGGCATAACCATAGTTGAAGTTGTCAATGTCACCTTCATATTTTCCATCCAAATAAATTAGCATGTTATGACAAACACAAAATAAGTTACTAGCATGTTACTTGAAACGAATAGCGATGTTACTAATGAACATGACCTTAGTCATCATTGACCGGCCAAGGAGATTGACGGGGAGTGTGAGGAGACAAAAGTCACCATAGAAGGCCAGCCCATGGCCGTACCCCCAGCCTTAGCCGGTGGGTCGTGTGTGTGAAGACCAAAAGAAGAAAAAACCAGGAGACCTTCGAAATGATCCTCTCATGATGTGGATCAAATCAGGATCGGATACTTTCATGGCCGGGAACCACTGAGAAGACAAGCAGACATCAGAAAGTGGAAAGTGAAGAATCAGCTAGGTGGGGCCCATGAAACCACTATCTCTCTATACATGGCAACGTGCACACTGTTTTTAGTGAAGTAGTGTGGACAATTTTTTGTTGGAAATATGCCCTAGAGTCAATAATAAATGTTATTGTTTATTTCCATGTTCATAATTAATGTTTATATTTTCGTGCTATAATTGCAATTGTTCTTGAGTCTACATATAAACGAGATTCGAAGGATTACCCATTTGCATGTGTGGAAAATAAACACTAAGTAGATCCCTAGTCTCTCCTCTAGGACTAGCTCACCTATTGTTGATGATCACACTTTTCTGATCATGGGCACTGTTAATGTAACAACATTGCCGACAATATTGAGGAAAAATTATTGGCAGAACAGTGGCGTTGGACAGACCTGACTTATGGTATACTGCGAGATTCATCGTCAACTTTGTTGTCGATATCATCATAATATGTTAACATATACTTATTTCCCTAGACCATGAGAATATCGTTGGACCTTCATATCAAACGGCCACTTTGGGGTTATCCAACACTAACCGTTATCGGATAGTATGTAAAGGGACTCTATAGTACAAGACTAGCTGGGATTTGCTCCTCCGACGATGGAGAGATGCTCTCTAGGCCCACTCGGTATAGCGGTATCCATCATCGCCTAGCCAGACAATATGTGATAGTGATCACGGACATACCGCAATATGGAATGAACAAAAGGAAACAAAACCAGGTAACAAGTAAAACTCGGTATACTGCTCAACAGTTGCTTCACAAGGATACATATACGAGTCTCACCTCAGGGTTTCGTTATGTATCATGAAGCAAAGGGAACCGTGTACGCTAAACTAAGGTTCGCTCAATAAAAGATCTTTGTGTCTATGTGGGAGTCATATATCATGGTGTCATATGCTCCATTGTTAGTTATTGACTAGAAGGTATTCCAACTCATGTCCATGTATTACCAAACGTACAGGGTCACACGGTCAATGGTCATTGGTTTGATAGAGCAATACGAGATGATAGGAGTATTAGTGATTATTTCGGGAAGTGTTCCAGAGGTCCTGATGAAAAAAGTGCCCGAAAGGGTCCTAATAGGTTCTCAGAAGGTTCTAGGACATCCTAGTTGGCCGCCTCTTGGCTTGCACAAGAGGGTAGCAGCTAGTAGAACGAGTGGGGCCATGGAGCGCCCCACACCTACCAAGTGGGTGAAGGAAATATGCCCTAGATGCAATAATAAAGTTGTTATTTATATTTCCTTATATCATGATAAATATTTATTATTCATGCTAGAATTGTATTAACTGGAAACTTGATACATGTGTGAATACATAGACAAAAACAAAGTGTCCCTAGTATGCCTCTACTTAACTAGCTCGTTAATCGAAGATGGTTAAGTTTCCTGACCATAGACATGTGTTGTCATTTTATGAACATGATCACATCATTAGGAGAATGATGTGATAGACAAGACCCATACGTTAGCTTAGCATATTGATCGTTAAGTTCTATTGCTATTGCTTTCTTCATGACTTATACATATTCCTCTGACTATGAGATTATGCAACTCCCGAATACTGAAGGAACACCTTGTGTACTATCAAACGTCACAACGTAACTTGGTGATTATAAATATGCTCTACAGGTGTCTCCGAAGGTGTTTGTTGGGTTGGTATAGATCCAGATTAGGATTTGTCACTCCGAGTATCAGAGAGGTATCTCTTGGCCCTCTCAGTAATGCACATGACTATAAGACTTGCAAGCAATGTGACTAATGAGTTAGTTGCGAGATGATGCATTACGGAACGAGTAAAGAGACTTGCCAGTAATGAGATTGAACTAGGTATGAGGATACCGACGATCGACTCTCGGGCAAGTAACATAGATGACAAAGGGAATAACGTATATTGTTATTGCGGTTTGACCAATAAAGATCTTCGTAGAATATGTAGGAGCCAATATGAGCATCCAGGTTCCGCTATTGGTTATTGACCGGAGATGTGTCTCGGTCATGTCTACATAGTTCTCGAACCCGTAGGGTCCACACGCTTAACGTTCGATGACGAATTGTATTATGAGTTTTGTGTTTTTGGTGACCAAAGTTTGTTCGGAGTCCCGGATGAGATCACGGACATGACGAGGAGTCTCCAAATGGTCGACAATGATATTCGGACACCAGAATGGTTTCAAAAAGGTTTGGGTATATTTCGGAGTACCGAGGGGTTACCGAAACCCCCCGGGGAAGTATTGGGCCTACATGGGCCTTAGGGTAGAGAGAGGGGAGCCCGCAAGGGGTGGCGTGCGCCCCCTCCAAGGGAGTCTGAATAGGACAAGGAGGAGGGGGCGCGACCCCCTTTCCCTCTCCCTCTCCCTCTCCTTCCTTTTCCCCTCTGATGAGAAAGGAAAAAGGGGGGCGAATCCTACTAGATAGATCTTGCGTGATCATAGGAATTTTTTTGGTCTATGAGGGTACATGGACACACTCTCCCCTTCTCATTGCTATGCATATCCTAGATAGATCTTGCGTGATCATAGGAATTTTTTTGAAATTGCATGCTACATTCACCAAAAGTGGGAAGGCAAGTAGGTGCCTCCGGAGCCAGGTACCTTGGTGCCTTGGAGGCCATCTACCTTGCGGACCAAGAAACTCAGGGGCCAAGTTGCAAACCCCTTTGGTTCTCTATATATAGAGGGGAGGGGCAGCCCAAAACTACACATGATACAACACAACTGTGAGATACTAGTTGATCCAAGGTTGTGCCCCTCCCTTGTGCCATCTCTCTTCCATCCACGCGCAGAAGGCTAGTCCTTCTATAGTTCTTCGGTAGCAATTTGTTTTGGATGGCAAGTGTTATTGAAACACTCACATGGTATGCGTGGATACCATAGAGGCATCAGGCTTTCAGTGCTCGATCAAGGGGATTATTCTCACGCCGCAGGGAGGTAATACGAAGCTCCAGGAATTTGCACGTCATCACCAAATCGCTTATCCGCTGCGTTTGTTGTTATGCTTGATCTAGCCCCGATATCTTCATAGTGATCATGGGCATGTTCTTACGTATGAAACAAATTTTTATTTTGTACTACGTTCCTCAATAGTTTCTTTCTAGAAAGTGTGGTCGGTTTTCCATCATTGGTCATACTAAGTGCACGTGTCTTAACTAACTTAGATGATCATGGAAAAAAATACTTAACCCAACAGTTTTAATGGATATATACTATATATAAATACACCTTACTTCATATACCAAACTAAAAACACACAGAGTAAATAAATCAGTACTAAAATGTAAATTAACATGTCAATCTTGTATAACATTGGCAAATTTACCTATGCCTACATGAAAACAATGAGAACTATTTAATTTGTGTTTTAAAAATAATATTACAATGCAACATAATAAAAATACTGAAAAAATCATACAATTATAATGCACAATGCAATTAATCATAACAAATACAATTTGTATGACGTGCTTAATTAGAAGGTAAATGACACATGGATAACATATAGGGTTTTTTATTTCTGTCCCCCTAGTTCCTTAGCTCTACTCATTCATCCCCACGCTCTTAACTTTTGCTCACCTTTTCCCACTCCCTTGCCCGAAACCCTCAGAACTGGTCACAGCGGACGTTGACGTCGGGTCAATGTATTGACCGTTAACTCTGGCGAGTGGGGACGCGTAGGGCGGAGTCCACATTTTGACCGTTACGTGATAACCTGTGGGGTCGCGAAACTGGCACTCACTGTGACCTGAATCAGATCTAGTCGCTTCCGTGCTGCCTCCTCCGCCGCCATCATGCCACCTCCGCTGCATCTACCCTCTCTCCCCATCTAGGATTAGGAAGCGATGTCAGGGGGGCACCCCGTCCGGCCCATCGACCGTGGAGATGATTGGGTCGAATTAGAGGTTGATAATTTATGGATTCCACCTGGGTAAGCATCATATCCTCTCAAATTGATTAGGAGATCCGTAAATTAGGCTGTATTTGACCACCGTTGGCGTGAGTCGGTGCAATTTATCTGAAATTTTTTGGCCTAACTGCACCCTTTATCTTATTTCAATCGAATAGGTTAATCCTGCACTTGCTTTTCGGCTGACGGTTAGAATGGAAACTAGCGAGCTGCGTCGAACTAAACCGTGTATGATTTCCGGATTTTTCTGTCCTAAAGTGGTAGAAACCAGCGTTTTGTTCACAGATTTCCGCGAGGCACTCTGTTGTGAATATCCGTGGAGCCCTGTCAATACTGTTGAACTGAGATATTTTGACAGTACCGAGCAGAGATTTGTCCCATTAACTGTGATGAGCATTTGGGATTGCTATTTAGTTTGAATTCTGACAGCCATTTCGATAAAATCCATATCGGTGTGCTTCAGGCACACAATGAAGGAAGTATACCCTAGAGGCAATAATAAAGCTGTTATTTATATTTCCTTATATCATGATAAATGTTTATTATTCATGCTAGAATTGCATTAACCGGAAACTTAGTACATGTGTGAATACTGTTGGGGAACGTAGTAATTTCAAAAAAAAATCCTATGCACACGCAAGATCATGGTGATGCATAGCAACAAGAGGGGAGATTATGTCTACGTACCCTCATAGACCGAAAGCGGAAGCGTTTATCAACGCGGTTGATGTAGTCATACACCTTCACGATCTGTCCCGATCAAGTACCGAACGTACGGCACCTCTGCGTTAAGCACACGTTCAGCTCGATGACGTCCTTTCCTTCTCGATCCAGCAAGAGGGGCGAAGTAGTAGATGAGTACCGGCAGCACCGACGGCGTGGTGACGGTGTTGGTGAAGAACAATCTTCGCAGGGCTTCGCCTAAGCACTACGAAAACTATTATGGAGGATAAACTGGAGGAGACGGGGTTGCCGGCACACGGCTTGGTGTTTCTTGATGTGTCTTGGTTGCTAGCCCTACCCCTATATTTATATGTTGAGCCTTGGGGTCGAAACTTGGAGTAAAAGCCTCCACAAAGTCGGTTTCACCCGAAAGGCAAGAGTCCTTCTCGGACTCCAGGGCCAGACGCCAGGGTTCCTCGCTTCTGGACCCCGACGCCAGGGACCCTGGCGTTTGGCCCCTGGACTCCGCAAAACTTCCTTTTGCGCTTTCCAAAAACCTTGTGGCCTTTCCCCTTTAGCCCAAATGAAGTGTTCTCGTACCCAAACATTTCGGGAAACATCCGAAACCCCTTCCGGTGAATTCCGGAACCCTTCCGGAGACCAAACACTATTATACCATATATCAAACTTTATCTCTGGACCATTCCGGAGTTCCTCATCATGTTCGTGATCTTATCCGGAACTCCGAACAACATTCGGTTACCAACATACATTACTCATAAATACTATATCGTCAACAAGCGTTAAGCGTGCAGAACCTATGGGTTCGAGAACTATGTAGACATGACCGAGACACTTTTCTGGTCAATAACCAATAGCGGAACCTGGATGCCCATATTGGCTCCTACATATTCTATGAAGATCTTTATCGGTTGAACCGCATAACAACATACGTTGTTCCCTTTGCCATCGGTATGTTACTTGCCCGAGATTCGATCGTCGGTATCTCAATACCTAGTTCAATCTTGTTACAGGCTAGTCTCTTTACTCGTTCCGTAATGCATCATCCCGCAACTAACTCATTAGTTACATTGCTTGCAAGGCTTATAGTGATGTGCATTACCGAGAGGGCCCAGAGATACCTCTCCGACAATCGGAGTGACAAATCCTAATCTTGATCTATGCCCACTCAACAAGTACCATCGGAGACACCTGTAGAGCACCTTTATAATCACCCAGTTACGTTGTGATGTTTGGTAGCACACAAAGTGTTCCTCCGGTATTCGGGAGTTGCATAACCTCATAGTCATAGGAACATGTATAAGTCATGAACAAAGCAATAGCATTATACTAAACGATCGAATGCTAAGCTAACGGAATGGGTCAAGTCAATCACATCATTCTCTAATGATGTGATCCCGTTAATCAAATGACAACTCATGTCTATGGTTAGGAAACTTAACCATCTTTGATTCAACGAGCTAGACAAGTAGAGGCATACTAGTGACACTCTGTTTGTCTATGTATTCACACATGTACTAAGTTTCCGGTTAATACAGTTCTAGCATGAATAATAAACATTTATCATGAAATAAGGAAATAAATAATAACTTTATTATTGCCTCTAGGGCATATTTCCTTCAAATAAATAGACAAACAGAGTGTCACTAGTATGCCTCTACTTGACTAGCTCGTTAATCAAAGATGGTTAAGTTTCCTAGCCATGGACAACAGTTATCATTTGATGAACGGGATCACATCATTAGAGAATGATGTGATTGACTTGACCCATCCATTAGCTTAGCACTATGATCATTTAGTTTATTGCTATTGCTTTCTCCATAACTTATACATGTTCATATGACTATGAGATTATGCAACTCCCGAATACTGGAGGAACACTTAGTGTGCTATCAAACATCACAACGTAACTGGGTGACTATAAAGATGCTCTACAGGTGTCTCAGATGGTGTTTGTTGAGTTGGCATAGATTGAGATTAGGATTTGTCACTCCAATTGTAGGAGAGGTATCTATGGGCCCTCTCGGCAATGCACATCACTATAAGCCTTGCAAGCAATGTGACTAATGAGTTAGTTGCGGCATTATACATTACGGAATGAGTAAAGAGACTTGTAGGTAACGAGATTGAACTAGGTATTGAGATACCGACGATCGAATCTCGGGCAAGTAACATACCGATGACAAAGGGAACAACGTATGTTGTTATGCGGTTTGACCAATAAATATTTTTGTAGAATATGTAGGAACCAATATGAGCATCTAGGTTCCACTATTGGTTATTGACCAGAGATGTGTCTCGTTCATGTCTACATAGTTCTCGAACCCGTAGGGTCCGCACGCTTAACGTTCGATGACGATCGGTATTATGAGTTTATGTGTTTTGATGTAGCGAAGGTTGTTCGGAGTCCTGGATGTGATCACGGACATGACGAGGAGTCTCGAAATGGTCTAGACATAAAGATTGATATATTGGATGACTATATTCGAACACCGGATGAGTTCTGGGGGTCACCGGATATATATATTGGAGTGCCGGAAGGGTTATCGGAACCACCGAAGAAGTAATGGGCCTTATTGGGCCTAGGGAGAGAGAGAGGGGCTGCCAAGGGCTAGCCACGCGCCCCCCATGGGCCTAGTCCGAATTAGACTAGGGGGAGGGGCGGCGCCCCCTCCTTCCTTCTCTTCCCCCTCCTTCCTTCTTCTCCTAGTAGGACTAGGAAAGGGGGGAGTCCTACTCCTACTAGGAGGAGGATTCCTCCCCCCTTGGCGCGCCTATGAGGCCAGTCGGCCTCCCCCTTGCTCCTTTATATACGGGGGCAGGGGGCACCCTAGAACACACAAGTTGATTGTTTAGCCGTGTGCGGTGCCCCCTCCACAGAATTCCACCTCGATCATATCGTTGTAGTGCTTAGACGAAGCCCTGCGTCGGCAACTTCATCATCACCGTCATCACACCGTCGTGCTGACGAAACTCTCCCTCGTCCTCAACTAGATCAAGAGTACGAGGGACATCACCGAGATGAACATGTGCAGATCGCGGAGGTGTCATGCATTCGGTACTTGATCAGTTGGATTGTGAAGACATTCGACTACATCAACCGTGTTTCATAATGCTTCCGCTTTCGGTCTATGAGGGTACGTAGACATACTCTCCCCCTCTCGTTGCTATGCATCTCCTAGATAGATCTTGCGTGATTGTAGGAAAATTTTGAAATACTATGTTCCCCAACACCCAAACAACATATCCCAAAGGGTGTTCAGACATCATCTATCTCTGCTAATAGTGAGCGTCCTCGCACTTCTTGTAGGTCGAGACCAAGTAAACCTAGTGGTTCTGAAAGCCACAACATGTCGGCTGCTGATGACCCACAAGTATAGGGGATCTACTGTAGTCCTTTCGATAAGTAAGATTGTCGAACCCAACGAGGAGAAGAAGGAAATGATAAGCAGTTTTCAGTAAGGTATTCTCCGCAAGCACTGAAATTATCGGTAACAGATGGTTTTGTGATAAGGTAATTGGTAATGGGTAAGAAGTAATAAAAGTAAATAAGGTGCAGCAAGATCAGGGCCGGCCCTGAGGAGGGGTAGGGGGCGGCCGCTCTAGGCCCCCGAACTCCAAGGGCCCCCTCACAGGAACGCAGTAGCACTGCCCAGGCTACAGGAAAACTGCACGCTAGTAGCGAGCGAGCCCAAGTATAAATATTTCTACATTAGGCCTGCACTGAAGACAAATGTCATTGGGCCTGACCCAAGTAATAGTACGCATCCACTTGAATTTATGAGAGCGCATCACGCCCTTGGCGGCGCCGCTTGTCGTCTCATGCCTAGATCGCCGCATGCAAGCTTGCTCGAGGAGTCGAGGAGGAGGCCCTGTGGACTGCAAGAGACATGGATGCGCATCAGAGCCCGATGGCATGCCCAAGCTGCATGTTCTGTACGTATCATCAACCGTTCATTTATGCTGTTTGGCAATATTGGTCTTGTGTATAGATCTGAAACAGATAAAAACAAGGAGTAATGTTCTGGATGGTGGTCTTGGCGAATCGTGGAATGCAGGCATCATTGCGGTAATTTACTCTTAGTTTGCAAATTTGCTCAGGTAGATAAGAATTACTTTGCAGTATCGCAGTAGCATTGGTTTAATTTTCAAAGTAGGAAATAATATTGCCCATATCATTCATATGGATGTGCTCAACTATCTTAATTTCTCTGATACTTTTATTTGTAATAATAACCTTAGCAATAGTCTGTCCAAGAACTACTCTAAACTTTAGATACAAATTTCTTTTAGGACAATATTCATGAATAATTTTTTAGTCAGATGTCTTGTGAATTGGGATAGATTCCTTGGTAGTTATAATATAGTCTGACATTAAACATAGCGTTGCATTTCAAGGATGTCTTGTGATAGATTCCTTCATTGGCCTTGAACTTTTTCTTCCAAGAATACACCATGGATTGGCATATTAATTTCATAGAAGAAAGGAAAAGAAGCCAATTACACCATATATAATGCATATAACGCTAGATAGGCTCTTGCCGGCCATCATATCTACTTGCAAAAACATTGCGATGCGGATCCCATGCGTTTGCTGTTACATTTCAAATATAGAAAATATATATTGATTATTATTGTTATAAGGGCTCCGAGTTTTAGTTTCGCCCTGGGCCCCCAAAATCTCAGGACCGGCCCTGAGCAAGATGGCCCAATCCTTTTTGAAGCAAAGGACAAGCCTGGATAAACTCTTATATAATGGAAAGCGCTCCCGAGGACACATGGGAATTATCGTCAAGCTAGTTTTCATCACGCTCATATGATTCGCGTTCGGTACTTTGATAATTTGATATGTGGGTGGACCGGTGCGTGGGTACTGCCCTTACTTGGACAAGCATCCCACTTATGATTAACCCCTCTTGCAAGCATCCGCAACTACAAAATAAGTATTAAGGTAAACCTAACCATAGCATGAAACATATGGATCCAAATCAGCCCCTTATGAAGCAACGCATAAACTAGGGTTTAAGCTTCTGTCACTCTAGCAACCCATCATCTACTTATTACTTCCCAATGCCTTCCCCTAGGCCCAAACAATGGTGAAGTGTCATGTAGTCGACGTTCACATGCCATCACTAGAGGAAAGACAACATACATCTCATCAAAATATCGAACGAATACCAAATTCACATGACTACTTATAGCAAGACTTTTCCTATGTCCTCTGGAACAAACGTAACTTCTCACAAATCATATTCATGTTCATAATCAGAGGGGTATTAATATGCATAAAGGATCTGAACATATGATCTTCTACCAAGTAAACCAACTAGCATCAACTACAAGGAGTAATCAACACTACTAGCAACCCACAGGTACCAATCCGAGGTTTTGAGACAAAGATTGGATATAAGAGATGAACTAGGGTTTGAGATGATATGGTCTTGGTGAAGATATTGATGAAGATTGACCCCCTCCTGATGATAGGATCGATGGTGATGACGATGTTGACGATTTCCCCCTCCCGGAGGGATGCTTCCCCAGCAGAACAGCTCCGTCGGAGCCCTAGATTGGTTCCGCCAAGGTTCCGCCTCGTGGCGGCGGAGTTTCGTCCCGAGAGCTTGCTTATGATTTTTTTCAGGGCAAAATACTTCATATAGCCAAATATGGGCACCGGAGGCCTGCCAGGGGGCCCATGCGACAGGGGGCGCGCCCAAGGGGGTAGGGCGCGCCCCCACCCTCGTGGATGGCGGGTGGCCCCCCTCTGGTGCTTCCTTTGCCCAATATTTTATATATATTCTAAAAATGACTCCCGTGGAGTTTCAAGAATTTTGGAGTTGTGCAGAATAGGTCTCTAATATTTGCTCCTTTTCCAGCCCAGAATTCCAGCCGCCGGTATTCTCCCTCTTCGTGTGAACCTTGTAAAATAAGAGAGAATAGGCATAAGTATTGTGACATGATGTGTAATAACCACCCATAATGCAATAACTATCGATATAAAGGCATGATGCAAAATGGACGTACCAACTCCCCCAAGCTTAGACCTCGCTTATCCTCAAGCGGAAGCCGATATCGAAAAATATGTCCACATGTTTAGAGATAGAGGTGTCGATAAAATAAAATACGGACATGAGAGCATTATGATCATTCTTAGAACAGCAACATATATATATATAGTCATACGATTTCTTATGCTAAAGTAACAATTCATTCACAATATTCAAGTATGAATCATAGACTTCATTGAAAACTAACAAACTATAATCTCAGTCATTGAAGCAATTGCAATTTATCATAACACCGGAAAGAGTCAATATAAGAGCTTTTTAGCAAGTCCACATACTCAACTATCATTTAGTCTTTCAAAATTGCTAACACTCACGCAATACTTATGGGTATGAAGTTTTAATCTTAGGGGCTTATAGTTTTGCCTCCCAACCTTTTACCTTAAGGGTAATGTCAACAATAATAGTTTATGAAAAATCACATCCAATTAGCTATATATATCAGGATCTTTCCAACACACAGTGCTTGCCAAAGGATAAAATGTAAAATGGAAAGGTGAAGATCACCATGACTCTTGTATGAAGTATAAGACAAAAATAAAAGATAGGCCCTTCGCAGAGGGAAGAAGAGGTTGTCATGTGTTTTTATGGTTGGATGCATGAAATATTAATGCAAAAGAACGTCACTTTATATTGCCACTTGTGATATGGACCTTTATTATGCAGTCCGTCGCTTTTATTTCTTCCACATCACAAGATCGTATAAAGCTAATTTTCTCCACACTAATAAATCATACATATTTAGAGAGCAATTTTTATTGCTTGCAACAATGATAACTTACTTGAAGGATCTTACTCAATCCATAGGTAGATATGGTGGGCTCTCATGGCAAAATTGGGTTTAAGGATATTTGGAAGCACAAGTAGTATCTCTACTTGGTACGAATAATTTGGCTAGCATGAGGGGGAAAGGCAAGCTCAACATGTTGGATGATCCATGACAATATAATTAATTTCATATGTAAGAAAACATAACCCATTACGTTGTGTTCCTTGTCCAACATCAACCTTTTAGCATGTCATATTTTACTGAGTTCTCACAATCATAAAAGATGTCCAAGATAGTATATTTATATGTGAAAACCTATCTTTCTTTATTACTTCCTATTAATTGCAACGATGACCAAAGCTATGTTTGTTAACTCTCAACAACTTTTATTCATCATACTCTTTATATGTGAAGTCATTACTCTCCAAAAGGTCCATATGATCTCTTTATTTCTTTTTAATCTTCCTTTTATTCCCTCAAGATCATAACAAGATTGCAAAGCCCTTGACTCAAAACTAATCTTTATTACATATAGCTCACGGACTCGATTACATAGAAGGATCATAAAGAAAAACTCAAAAACTAAATCATACTAAAACTTTATTCTACTAGATCAAGATATTACCAAAGGGATCGAACTAAGAAAAATGGTAAAGATAAAAAGTGTGATGGTGATACGATACCGGGGCACTCCCCCAAGCTTGGCAGTTACCAAGGGGAGTGCCCATACCCGTGTATTTATGTCTCTTTCTTCGGAGGTGGTGATGTGATATTCTTGGCGATGATGCCCCTCAGGATGCGATTCTCTTCCTCGATCTTATTAACTTGTTGCTTGAGGTCCATTATTTCCTTACGGAGCTTACCCGTGACGGCTAAAGCTCCTTTCACCCATGGATGTTGCATAGCTGCGGGAGAACAAGTAACACTCTTTTTCATATTTTCATAAGAAAGAAATCTAACATTGGAAGGGATGACCAAGTTTGGAATAGCTGAGCACTGTAGTTCCCCATCGTGAATCCGGCTCGGAAACAAGAAGTGACTTCTTGATCCTCTTCCATGGCATCTATCCTTTTCAAGTCGGCCTCCACCTCTTCCTCCGTTGACGGCCCAAAGTGGTCAGCATCACTGTTTGCTCCTGGTCCCGGTGTCGGGTGGGATACCCGGCTCTCCCCAACTGACTCTTGAGAAGACATCTCGATCTAAATCTGCAGCAGAGATAGCTCGAAACAAAAACAAAGGATATTTGTGTGGTACGGTGGTCTAAACCTTTGGGAGATTATATAATGATTTTTTTCTGACCAAAAGAAGTATCGTGCAAGAAAACGGAGTCCGGAGGTCACACGAGGTGCCCACGAGGTGCCCACGAGGCAGGGGGCGCGCCCAGGGGGTAGGGCGCGCCCTCCACCCTTGTGGATGCCTCGTGTACTTTCTGGATTGCTTCTTATTTTCCCATTTTCTGAAATATTCCAAAACAGAGAAAAATTGCTATTAGAACTGTTTTGGAGTCGGTTTGCTTACCGTACCACATACCTATTCCTTTTCAGGGTCTGAAACATTCTACAAAGTGTCCCTTATGTATTCCTCCGGGGTTACGATTTCGATAATATTAGTTTCAACATTTATAGGATTACCTGAGATATAATGTTTGATTCTTTAACCGTTCACCACCTTCGGATTTGTGCCTTCAAAGTTGTTGATGTTTATGGCACCGGAACGATAGACCTCCTCGATAACGTAAGGACCTTCCCATTTAGAGAGAAGTTTTCCTGCAAAAAATCTTAAAGAGTTGTATAGCAATACATAATCACCTACATTAAACTCACGCTTTTGTATCCTTTTGTCATGCCATCTTTTAACCTTTTCTTTAAACAGTTTGGCATTCTCATAGGCCTGGGTTCTCCATTCATCAAGTGAGCTAATGTCAAATAACCTCTTCTCACCGGCAAGTTTGAAATCATAACTGAGCTCTTTAATGGCCCAATATGCCTTATGTTCTAGCTCAAGAGGTAAGTGACATGCTTTGCCATAAACCATTTTATACGGAGACATACCCATAGGATTTTTATATGCAGTTCTATAAGCCCATAATGCATCATCAAGTTTCTTGGACCAATTCTTTCTAGATCTATTAACAATCTTTTGCAAAATTAATTTGAGCTCTCTATTACTTAATTCTACTTGACCACTAGACTGTGGGTGATAAGGAGATGCAATTCTATGATTAACATCATACTTAGCAAGCATTTTACGAAAAGCACCATGAATAAAATGTGAACCACCATCAGTCATTAAATATCTAGGGACTCCAAACCTCGGGAAAATAACTTCTTTAAGCATCTTAATAGAGGTGTTATGATCAGCACTACTAGTTGGAATAGCCTCTACCCACTTAGTAGCGTAATCAACAACAACTAAAATATGTGTATACCCATTAGAGGAAGGAAAAGGTCCCATATAATCAAAACCCCAAACATCAAATGGTTCATTAACAAGCAAATAATTCATAGGCATTTCTTGACGTCTACTAATATTACCAATTCTTTGACATTCATCACAAGACAAGACAAACTTACGGGCATCCTTGAAGAGAGTAGGCCAATAAAACCGGATTGCAATACCTTGTGTGCAGTTCTATCTCCAGCATGGTGTCCTCCATAGGCTTCGGAGTGACACTTGCGTAGGATCTGTTCCGGTTCATGCTCAGGTACACAACGTCTAATAACACCATCTACTCCTTTATAAAGATGTGGGTCATCCCAAAAGTAATGTCTTAAATCATAGAAGAACTTTTTCTTTTGCTGGTATGTGAAACTAGGTGGTATAAATTTAGCAACAATGTAATTAGCATAATCAACATACCACAGAGCAGTACGAGAAACATTTATGACATTTAATTGTTCATCAAGAAAGCTATCACCAATAGGTAGTGGGTCATCAAGAACATTCCCTAACCTAGACAAGTTGTCTGCAACGCGGTTCTCAGCTCCCTTCCTATCAATAATATGCAAATCAAATTCTTGTAGCAAGAGAACCCATCTAATAAGTCTAGGTTTAGCATCTTTATTTTCCATAAGATATTTAATAGCAGCATGATCAGTGTGAATAGTTACTTTAGAATCAACAATATAAGGCCTGAACTTATCACAAGCAAATACAACTACTAAAAATTCTTTTTTAGTAGTAGCATAATTTCTCTGGGCATTGTCTAGAGTTTTACTAGCATATTGAATAACATTCAGTTTCTTATCAACTCTTTGCCCTGGAACAGCACCTACAACATAATCACTAGCATCACACATAATTTCAAAGGGTAAATTCCAATCAGGTGGCTAAACAATAGGTGCAGAAATCAATGCTTTCTTAAGTATTTCAAATGCTTCTACACAATCATCATCAAAGACAAAATGAACATCTTTTTGTAAGAGATTAGTCAGAGGCCTGGAAATTTTTGAGAAATCTTTAATGAACCTCCTATAAAACCCGACATGACCAAGGAAACTTCTTATACCTTTAATGTCCTTTGGACACGGCATCTTTTCAATAGCATCAACTTTAGCTTTGTCAACTTCAATGCCTCTTTCAGAAATTTGATGCCCCAAGACAATACCTTCATTAACCATAAAGTGGCACTTCTCCCAATTCAAGACAAGATTAGTTTCATCACTTCTCTGCAAAACTCGATCAAGGTTGCTTAAGCAATCATCAAAAGAAGTTCCATATACAGAGAAATCATCCATGAAAACCTCAACAATCTTTTCACAAAAGTCAGAGAATATAGCAGCCATACATCTTTGAAAGGTAGCAGGTGCATTACATAAACCAAAAGGCATACGTCTATAAGCAAAGGTACCGAAGGGGCAAGTAAAAGTGGTCTTTTCCTTATCCTCTTTTGACACAGGTATTCGAGAGAAACCAGAATAACCGTCTAGAAAGCAAAAATGTGTATGTTTGGATAAACTTTCTAGCATTTGATCAATGAAAGGTAAAGGGCAATGATCCTTTTTAGTAGCTTTATTTAGTTTGCAGAAGTCAATTACCATTCTATAACCTGTAAAAATTGTTTGTGGGATTGATACGTCTCCATCGTATCTATAATTTTTGATTGCTCCATGCTATATTATCTACTGTTTTGGACATTATTGGGCTTTATTATCCACTTTTATATTATTTTTGGGACTAACCTATTAACCGTAGGCCCAGCCCAGAATTGCTATTTTTTGCCTGTTTTAGGGTTTCAAAGAAAAGGAATATCAAACGGAGTCCAAACGGAATGAAACCTTCGAGAACGTGATTTTCTCAACGAACAAGACCCAGAAGACTTGGACCCTACGTCAAGAAAGAAAAGAGGAGGCCACGAGGTAGGGGGCGCGCCTATCCCCCCAGGCGCGCCCTCCACCCTCGTGGGCCCCCTGTTGCTCCACCGACGTACTCCTTCCTCCTATATATACCTACGTACCCCCAAACAATCAGATACGGAGCCAGAACCCTAATTCCACCGCCGCAACTTTCTGTATCCACGAGATCCCATCTTGGGGCCTGTTCCGGAGCTCCGCCGGAGGGGGCATTGATCATGGAGGGCTTCTACATCAACACCATAGCCCCTCCGATGAAGTGTGAGTAGTTTACCTCAGACCTACGGGTCCATAGTTAGTAGCTAGATGGCTTCTTCTCTCTTTTTTGGATCTCAATACAATGTTCTCCCCCTCTCTTGTGGAGAACTATTCGATGTAATCTTCTTTTTGCGGTGTGTTTGTTGAGACCGATGAATTGTGGGTTTATGATCAAGTCTATCTACGAATAATATTTGAATCTTCTCTAAATTCTTTTATGTATGATTGGTTATCTTTGCAAGTCTCTTTGAATTATCTGTTTGGTTTGGCCTACTAGATTGATCTTTCTTGCAATGGGAGAAGTGCTTAGCTTTGGGTTCAATCTTGCGGTGTCCTTTCCCAGTGATAGTAGGGGAAGCAAGGCACGTATTGTATTGTTGCCATCGAGGATAACAAGATGGTGTTTTCTTCATATTGCATGAGTCTATCCCTCTACTTCATGTCATCTTGCTTAAGGCGTTACTCTGTTTTTAACTTAATACTCTAGATGCATGATGGATAGCGGTCGATGAGTGGAGTAATAGTAGTAGATGCAGGCAGGAGTCGGTCTACTTGTCTTGGACGTGATGCCTATATACATGATCATACCTAGATATTCTCATAACTATGCTCAATTCTGTCAATTGCTCAACAGTAATTTGTTCACCCACCGTAGAATACTTATGCTCTCGAGAGAAGCCACTAGTGAAACCTATGGCCCCCAGGTCTATCTTCATCATATTAATCTCCTACTACTTAGTTATTTCCTTTACTATTTAGTTTTCCTTTATTTTACTTTGCATCTTTATCATAAAAATACCAAAAATATTATCTTATCATATCTATCAGAGCTCACTCTCGTAAGTGGCCTTATAGGGATTGACAACCCCTATTTGCGTTGGTTGCGAGGATTTATTTGTATTGTGCAGGTACGAGGGACTCGCGCGTAGCCTCCTACTGGATTGATACCTTGGTTCTCAAAAACTGAGGGAAATACTTACGCTACTTTGCTGCAACATCCCTTGCTCTTCGGGGAAAACCAACGCAGTGCTCAAGAGGTAGCAAGAAGGATTTCTGGCGCCGTTGGGAGGTCTACGCAAAAGTCAATATACCAAGTACCCATCACATACCCTTATCTCCCGCATTACATTATTTGCCATTTGCCTCTCGTTTTCCTCTCCCCCACTTCGCCCTTGCCGTTTTATTTGCTCTCTCTTTTTATCCTCCCTCTCTTTCCCATTTGCCTCTTTTTGCCCGCTTACTTTTTGTTTGCTTGCTTGTCATGATGGCTCAAGATAACACTAAATTGTGTGACTTCACCAATACCAACAACAATGATTTTATTAGCACTCCGATTGCTCCTCTTACCGATCCTGAATCTTGTGAAATTAATACTACTTTGCTGAATCTTGTCATGAAAGATCCGTTTTCCGGTCTTCCTAGTGAAGATGTCGCTACCCATCTTAATAGCTTCGTTGATTTGTGTGATATGTAAAATAAGAAAGATGTGGATAATGATATTGTTAAATTGAAGCTATTTCCTTTTTCACTAAGAGATCGTGCTAAAGCTTGGTTTTTGTCTTTGCCTAAAAATAGTATTGATTCATGGAATAAGTGCAAAGATGCTTTTATCTCTAAGTATTTTCCTCCCACTACGATCATCTCTCTTAGAAACGATATTATGAATTTTAAGCAACTTGATCATGAACATGTTGCACAAGCTTGGGAGAGAATGAAATTAATGATACGTAATTTCCCTACTCATGGTTTAACTTTGTGGATGATTGTTCAAAATTTTTATGCCGGATTGAATTTTGCTTCTAGAAATCTTTTAGATTCGACCGCGGGAGGCACTTTTATGTAAACCACTTTAGGAGAAGCTACTAAACTCCTAGATAATATTATGGTTAATTATTCTCAATGGCATACTGAAAGATCTACTAATAAAAAGGTGCATGCGATAGAAGAAATTAATGTTTTGAGTGGAAAGATGGATGAACTTATGAAATTATTTGCTAATATGAGTGTTTCTTCTGATCCTAATGATATGCCCTTATCTACTTTGATTGAGAATAATAATGAACCTATGGATGTGAATTTTGTTGGTAGGAACAATTTTGGTAACAAGGCGTATAGAGGAAATTTCAACCCTAGGCCTTATCCTAGTAATCCCTCTAATAATTATGGTAATTCCTACAACAATTCTTATGGAAATTATAATAATATGCCCTCTGATTTTGAATCTAATATTAAAGAATTTATTACTTCGCAAAAGAATTTTAATGCTATGATTGGAGAAAAAATGCTTAAGATTGATGATTTGGCTAGGAACGTTGATAGAATTTCTCTTGATGTTGATTCTTTGAAACTTAGATCTATTCCACCTAAGCATGATATCAATGAGTCTCTCAAATCCATGATAATTTCCATTGATGAGTGCAAAGAAAGAACCGCTAGGATGCGTGCTAAGAAAGATGCCTTTATAAGAGCGTGTTCTTCTAGTTCCTATGAAAATAAAGATGAAGATCTAAAAGTTATTGATGTGTCCCCTATTAAATCTTTGTTTTGCAATATGAATCTTGATAATGATGGGACTGAATATGATCCACCTTTACCTAGAAAGCGTTCCAAGAATTCGGAATTTGTTGATCTTGATGCTAAATTTGATAAGAGTGGGATTGAAGAAATTAAAACCCTAGATGTTGCTAAACCCACTATTATGGATTTCAAGGAATTTAACTATTAAAATTGATCTTTGATTGATTGTATTTCCTTGTTGCAATCCTTGCTAAATTCCCCTCACACTTATAGTCAAAATAAAGCGTTTACCAAACATATCGTTGATGCCTTGATGCAATCTTATGAAGAAAAACTTGAATTGGAAGTTTCTATCCCCAGAAAACTTTATGATGAGTGGGAACCAACTATTAAAATTAAAATTAAAGATCATGAATGCTATGCTTTATGTGATTTGGGTGCTAGTGTTTCCACGATTCCAAAGACTTTGTGTGATTTGTTAGGTTTCCGTGATTTTGATGATTATTCTCTAAACTTGCACCTTGCGGATTCCACTATTAAGAAACCTATGAGAAGAATTAATGATTTTCTTATTGTTGCAAATAGGAATTATGTGCCCGTAGATTTTATTGTTCTTGACATAGATTGCAATCCTTCATGTCCTATTATTCTTGGTAGACCTTTCCTTAGAACGATTGGTGCAATTATTGATATGAAGGAAGGAAATATTAGATTCCAATTTCCATTAAGGAAAGGCATGGAACACTTTCCTAGAAAGAAAATTAAATTACCTTATGAATCTATTACGAGATCCACTTATGGATTGCCTACCAAAGATGGAAATAGCTAGATCTATTCTTGCTTGTTATGCCTAGCTAGGGGCGTTAAACGATAACGCTTGTTGGGAGGCAACCCAATTTTATTTTTATTCCTTGACATTTGCTCCTGTTTAGTAATAAATAATTTATCTAGCCTCTGTTTTGGTTGTGTTTTTTGTGTTTAATTAGTGTTTGTGCCAAGTAGAACCGTTGGGAAGACTTGGGGAAAGTCTTGTTGAACTTGCTGTAAAAAACAGAAACTTTAGCGCTCACGAGAACTACTGTTATTTTTATTTGGAAAGTTATATTTAATTAATTCATTTTTAAGATGATTAATAGATAAATTCCTCACGTCCATATATTTATTTTAGAATTTTTGGGGTTCGAGATCTTGCGCTAGCTACAGATTACTACAGATTGTTCTGTTTTTGACAGATTCTGTTTTTCTTGTGTTGTTTGCTTATTTTGATGAATCTATAGCTAGTAAAATAGTTTATAAACCATAGAGAAGTTGGAATATAGTAGTTATAAAACCAATATAAATAAAGAATGAGTTCATTACAGTACCTTGAAGTGGTCTTTTATTTTCTTTCGCTAACGGAGCTCACGAGATTTTCTACTTTAAGTTTAGTGTTGTGAAGTTTTCTAGTTTTGGGTAAAGATTTGATGGATTATGGAACAAGGAGTGGCAAGAGCCTAAGCTTGGGGATTCCCATGGCACCCCCAAGATAATCTAAGGACACCTAAAATCCAAAGCTTGGGTATGCCCCGGAAGGCATCTCCTCTTTCGTCTACTTCTATCGGTAACTTTACTTGGAGCTATATTTTTATTCGCCACATGATATGTGTTTTGCTTGGAGCGTCTTGTATGATTTGAGTCTTTGATTGTTAGTTTACCACAATCATCCTTGCTGTACACACCTTTTTAGAGAGCCATACATGATTTGGAATTTGTTAGAATACTCTATGTGCTTCGCTTATATCTTTTGAGTTATATAATTTTGCTCTAGTACTTCAGTTATATCTTTTAGAGCATGGTGGTGGATTTGTTTTATAGAAACTATTGATCTCTCATCCTTCACTTAGATTATTTTGAGAGTCTTAATAGCATGGTAATTTGCTTAAAATCCTAATACGCTAGGTGTTCAAGAATAAAAAAATTCTCTTATGAGTGTGTTGAATACTATGATAAGTTTGATACTTGATAATTGTTTTGAGATATGGAGATGGTGATATTAAAGTCATGCTAGTTGAGTAGTTGTGAATTTGACAAATCTTGTGTTGAAGCTTGTGATTCCTATAGCATGCACGTATGGTGAACCATTATGTGATGAAGTCGGAGCATGATTTATTTATTGATTGTCTTCCTTATGAGTGGCGGCCGGGGACGAGCGATGGTCTTTTCCTACCAATCTATCCCCTAGGAGCATGCGCGTAATACTTTGCTTTGATAACTTGTAGATTTTTGCAATAACTATATAAGTTCTTTATGACTAATGTTGAGTCCATGGATTATACGCACTCTCACCCTTCCACCTTTGCTAGCCTCTCTAATACCGCGCACCTTTCGCCGGTATCATACACCACCATATACCTTCCTCAAAACAGCCACCATACCTACCTATTATGGCATTTCTATAGCCATTCTGAGATATATTGCCATGCAACTTTCCACCATTCCGTTATCAAATTGTAATTGTTGAGTTGTAAGAAAAATAAAAGTGTGATGATCATCATTATTAGAGCATTGTCCCAGTGAGGAAAGGATGATGGAGACTATGATTCCCCCACAAGTCGGGATGAGACTCCGGACAAAAAATAAAAGAGGCCAAAGAAGCCCAAATAAAAAAAGAGGCCATAAAAAAGAGAGAAAAGGCCCAAATAAAAAAAATGAGAGAAAAAGAGAGAAGGGACAATGTTACTATCCTTTTACCACACTTGTGCTTCAAAGTAGCACCATGATCTTCATAGTAGAGAGTCTCTCATGTTATCACTTTCATATACTAGTGGGAATCTTTCATTATAGAACTTGGCTTGTATATTCCAATGATGGGCTTCCTCAAAATGCCCTAGGTCTTCATGAGCAAGCAAGTTGGATGCACACCCACTTAAATTCTTTTTGAGCTTTCATATACTTATAGCTCTAGTGCATCCGTTGCATGGCAATCCCTACTCACTCACATTGATATTTATTGATGGGCATCTCCATAGCCCGCTGATACACCTAGTTGATGTGAGACTATCTTCTCCCTTTTTGTCTTCTCCACAACCACCACTCTATTCCACCTATAGTGCTATATCCATGGCTCACGCTCATGTATTGCGTGAAGATTGAAAAAGTTTTGAGAATGTCGAAAGTATGAAACAATTGCTTGGCTTGTCATCGGGGTTGTGCGTGATTTAAATATTTTGTGTGGTGAAGATAGAGCATAGCCAGACTATATGATTTTGTAGGGATAAATTTCTTTAGCCATGTTATTTTGAGAAGACATAATTTCTTTGTTAGTATGCTTGAAGTATTATTATTTTCATGTCAATATGAACTTTTGTCTTGAATCTTTCGGATCTGAATATTCATATGTCGGGGAAAACTGATCCACGAACACCTATGGGGCCGGCGGACCGGGCCCCTTTCGGTTCGGCGGGGGGCGGAGGTCGCACGAAGAGCAGATCGAGGCGAGGCACACGAGCAGTTTACCCAGCTTCGGAGCTCTCCAGAGAGATAACACTCCTACTGCTGCTTGTCTGGTTGTATTATCTAGTGTTCTTGCTCTCGAGCGAGAGAGTGTGATGTTTTCTGGGCTACCAATGAATCGAAGCAAACTGTCTGAACCTCCTCTACGTTGCGCATGGGCCTCCTTTTATACGCTAAAGGGGTCACCGACAGGTGGCAACGCAGAGGAGGGTAAAAACGTAAAAAGCGAGGTAGTTGATACAGTTGCTTGTACAGTGCACCCTACCTAACCCTGACGGCAGGGGACAAGGGCATTAAATGCCCGTCTGAGTCGCCCGAACAGTGCAGAAAAGGACCGTTAGGGGCGCCACCGTTCGCCACGATGGCGATCTTGTCAGCTTCGCATGCCACTGCGCACCGCTGGCTGCACAGCCTCCCGCCACGCGCGCCCGGAGAGGCCCCCAGAGCGACACGTTGGTGGATGCGCTGGAGCGTGGGCGCAGAGTGGCCGCCTGCCGCGGCAAGCGCCTTGCCGCTGTTGTTATCTCGCCGGGTCCAGAAGCTCGTCGCTCACCGGGCCTCGGGGTACCTTATTTAGTCTTCCCGGCAAGCTCCTCTTGCCGGGGCCTTGTTGCCTTGCCGGAGCGCGTGGCGCGCCGCGGCAAGTTCCTTGGAGCGCCTTGGTTGGCCTTCCCGGCAAGCTCCTCTTGCCGGGGTCTTGTCTCCTTAGCTTAAATACTTTGTTCTTGGATGGCTCCAAGGGAACCTTGGGGGATCTTGGCGTTCGCCCGGCAAGCCTTTGCCGCGGGGTGCTGCAACTGCCTGTGCACAAGTTCGGGGTACTAGGGTACCCCTATTCTAGTACACCGACAGGAGCCCCCGGGCCTGGGCCAAACACGGTGCCGAGCGCTGTTGGACCAGGCCCAAGATAGGGCACGGGCACACGCGGGCTGGGTCACGCCAAATCTTGCTCCGTATCCACCGCGCTCTCCCATAACGGCACGCGTTGAATGAGGCATCGTGGGAGAGATCGTGGGTGGTTGTTTATTTGGAAGGCCGAAACGTCCGCCTCGTCCCTCTTTATAAGCAGAGGAAACAGAGACAGTTCGTTCCCCCTCGCTGGTTGCTGCTACTCCTTCTTCACAAACTCCGCCGCTCCCCCCCTTCTTCTCGAAGCCGAGAGAGCAGCGCTCCGCCCCCCCATTTCCACCAGCATCACCACGCCGTCGACCTTCCCCACCACCTCCGCCATGGCCCCGAAAGCCGACAAGGGAAAGGGTGTGAAGTCGGCCGAGGCGCAGCGGCTCGCGGCGCTGCGGAAGGAGCGGGCGATCTTCACCCCCTAGCTCGGCGTGCAGGAGCTGAGGGAGTACTTCTACCTCTTTTGGGCGACGGAGATGCGTGCGCATCCGCGCACGAGGGTACTCCCGGCCGCTGCCTCAGAGTTGGTTCCAAATGGGTACCCGTTCTTCCCGCTATTCTTCTATTGCGGGCTCTGCCCGCCCTTCTCGGAGTTCTTCTGTGATATTATGAACACATATGGCTTCCACCTCCTTGACTTCACCCCCAATGCTGTCCTGACCATGGCAGTTTTCGCACATTTGTGCGAAAACTTTGTCGGAGTCCACCCTAGTGTTGCCCTTTTCTGCCACTTCTTCATACCTCGGGTAGAGAGAGGGGAGCCGCTTGCCGAAGGGATTGCCTGGGTCTCGAGAGTCGGCAAGAAATAGGCGTACTTGGAGGGTGAGCTCCGCAGCAAGTGGGAGGAGTGGAGAGCGGAGTGATGCTGGATCGTTGAGGAGAATCCGCAGCCCTTCACCGCCGTGCGCCAAACTCCAATAGTGCGCGGCAATCACTGGAGCAACGTGGCCCCGGAAGACGAGAGGCTGAAGATCGCCATCACTAGGATTCTTCGCCTCAGGCTTGCCGGGCTCACCGTAGGTGCTGTTGGGGCAGATTTCCTCCACTGCCGCATTTCCCCCCTGCAGGAGAGGGGGAGGCCGCCTGGGAATTCAAGAATTCGGCGGATATCATGAGGCTGCGGCCGAGCCTCAACTACAACTTCACCGTCTTGGAGTTGGACGCAATGCTCTTGGAATTATTCAAACGCGACCCCCAGCACCCATTCACACTGCCGAGGGGCGTAGTTCCTTTGTGCAATAACTCTTCGCTTGACCGGATCCGCGCCATGATGCCGTTGTGCGATTCAGACGGCATCGTCCCAACTTGGCAAGAGCCTGCGGATGACGTTGTGCGAGCGTTCTTCGACACCTTGGAGGAAGTGCCGGTCCGCGCTGACGAGCAGAAGAGCCTCACTCGTGACACCACCGACGAGGAGCTGCAGCTCATCGCTACTAGGGCGGAGGAGGCTACGGCCGCAGCTGCTGCGGGTGTGTTTGGGTTTACTGTGGAGGAGGCGGAGGCTGCAGAGGCGGCAAACCTTGCCGAATGTGCGGAGTTCATGGGCGAAGAGGAGCCTGCCGGTTCCGAAGCCGAGTCGAGCGAGGCCGGCGAGGAGGAGGCTGAGCCTTCAGAGAACTTGCCGCAGGCGGAGCCCCCGGCACCGCCAAGGAGGCGCCTTCGCAGGGCCGGGGACGCAGCGGGGCGGCAGCCGGCTCCACAACCACCGAGCCGCGCGACGCGCTCTACCGCGGCAAGCAATGTTGCCGCGGGAGCGCCTCACGCAACAGCGGCAACTGGAGCGGGATCTTCCCGGGCCACTGCCACTGCCCCCGCCAAGCGGGCAAGGGATCCTACTCCTCCACCTCGCCGCACCGGAGGAGGGCCGGACTTTGATCTTTCCGCGCTCAGCTCCGACGAGAAGGAAGAAGAGTGAGTTTTTTTGGTGCTCTTATAATCCTTCAATCTTGCTATTTATATCTTGTATCTGACTTGCTCCAATCTGGACTCCTTTCTTTTCAGAACACTGGTCCAGAGAGCGGCGAAGAGGGCCAAGGCCGCGGTGATCGTCATCGAGGATGACCCCATCGTGTCAGCAGGAGGTGGGCCCGAGACCACCTTGACGGACCCGGCAATCATCCCTCAGAGCAGCCCCCAGCGCAAGTTCATAGTTTATCCTTCTGCTGCCGGGCGCGCTTGAGTGCTTTTTCCTTTGTTGATATCTTGCTTGTTGACTTGTGCAGGAGCAGAGCAACCTCATCAGGAGCGCCCGGAGGCCGGTCCCGAAGTGCCACCTGCTTCGACTGCGCCGCCAAGGGAGGAGTCCCCGGCAAGGGAGCGCTCTCCGGCAAGGGGGGACTCTCCGGCAAGGGACGGCACTGCTGATCCTGCGGCGACCGAGGCCGCAACTGAAGATCTTGGCGCAGGTAATCCACTTGCCCAGAAACTTTCCCTTGGGTTCTGCTTCTTCCGTTTTTCCTTTCTTGGATTTTTGATTGATTTTCCTCCCTTCTTTGTTCTTCAGACCCATCTTCGGCTGAGCCAATGGAGACAGAGGGCGCCGGCGAGGAAGGTGCCGGTGCTGATGAGACCGCCAGCGAGGAGGCCGCCGGGGCCGCTGCTGCGGAAGCCGGCGAGGGGTCGGGCGATTGCACTGACGACCCTGAGACCGCAGGAGCGCCGGGCGCTGCACCGACCGCCGAACCCTCTGCCGCTTCCGCGGAGCCGGGCTCCGAGGAGCCCCAGCCCGGCGCCTACTTGAAGGCCGGTGACAATATCTTCATCAAGCTACCCTGGGCGTCGAGCTCCAGGGCGCCGGTCGAGGGGGAGACTTTTGACGGGGAGGTGCTCGCCTCTGCTGGACAGTCACTGGTTGACGCGCCCGGCAGCAGCAGCGGTGAGTTTGAGGAGGAGCAGCTGCTGCGGAAGCTGCTGTCACTCTACCGCACCCGGCAAGCCAAGCTGGCTTCCCGGGAAGCGCTTGTCGCGAAGGCGGGAGTTGACATGGAAAAGCGCGCGGAGGAGCTCCGGGCCCAAAATCAAGAAGCTCTCCGGTGCCTGGCGCAGGAGCGGGAGCGAGTCGACGAGGAGCGCACGGTCTTTCTTCTCGAGAAGGCCGAGGCTGAGGAGGAACAAAGGCTGGCTGCCGAGAAGCAGTCCGCGCGGGAAGGTGAGCTAGTGCAGCGGAAGGCCAACCTCGACAGCTACGAGGAAGAGCTCGCCGATCGTGAGCGAGCACTTGGCGGGGTGCTCAAGGAGGCAAAGGACGCCGCGGCAACTGCAGAGGCCGCCAATAAAGAGCTAGAGGAGAAGGTGGCGCAGCTGGAGGCCGATATTGGGAAGAGCGGCGAGGAGCTTGCCGCGCTCAAGTGTGAGCGCGAGAAGGACGCTGCCGCCCGCGGTGAGCTGCAAGGCCTTCTCGCTGAGAGGGGCAAGGAGCTCAGCGCCGTCAAGGATTCCAAAGCAGACCTGGAGCTGAAGCTGGCCACGCTGACGCAGACGCTGGAGGCCGCCAAGGAGCGGGAGAAGACCTTGTCGGAGAAGGTCAAGGCTGACGCGGCGCTGCTGGAGAGCATTGCAGTTACCCAGAACTCGTTCAGAGACACAGTGGAGCACTGGACCGAGGGTCTAGTGAACACTGCCGCAGTCATCAACGAGGAGCTGGCGCAGCTGGGGATGGAGGACTTTGGGTATCCTTCCGACGAGAGTCTTCAACCAGCGCCAAGCTCAGCCTGTTCTTCAAGGGCGTGGCGACGGCACTCCAGCGGCTCCGGGAGAGGATCCCGAAGCAGCTGGCCGATGAGTCGCGCAAAATCTGCGCCGGGGTTCTCCAGAAGGTGCTGATGAAGGTAGCCTTTCGCAATCCAGGCCTCAGCTTCACCAACGTCCTCAGGTCCTTGCCGCCTGACGCCGATCTGGATGCACTCAAGGCCCTTGTTGCACCCATTGTGGACAAGGTGAGCGAGATCAAGAGAGTCGAGGGCGGACGCATAGATTAGGCCGCCCATTCCTTCTTTTCCCTTGTCGCTGCTAATCATGTTATGAAAACAGTCTGTTAGAGCTGCGACAAGTTATCTTGTAATATAACTTTATTTCTGTCTATCAATTGCTATGTTATTTCCTCTACTAGATTCCTTCCTTTGTATGTTATTACCCTACGCTTCTAGGGAACTTGTCGGCGCAGGCGCCCGAGCCGCGAGCGCTGAGTGCGGAACTTCAGCAGCCTGCTGGCGGTGCTGCTTCCGACAAGAAACCTTGTCGCGACTAGAGGCAGCACGCTTAAGCTGTTGAGCGGACTCGAAACAAAGTAAGGGCGCAACTAGCCACGAGTTGGTTCCTCTGTGCACAGGTTTTCCATACAAAGCAGGGTCGTTCGAGGAAGATAACTCAAAAATTTTAAAAAGTGATTGCTCAAACTTTGGCAACTTAGCTTTTCTGTCATTTGCTTCCCGGTAAGGCAAGTCTTTGCTTGAACGACACCCGGCCCATACCACAATCTTCTCCTTCCCCCCAGCAAACTTGTGTGCGAGAGAACCTTCTTTTCCTTTAAAAGAAAAAGAAAGAAGAGAAAATAATAATATGGAGCTCTTCGGCTCGTTACTGCTTACCGGATGTAGGTGCTGCACAAAGTGTCAGATAATCGCATGCAAGAAAGGAACTAATGCATGAAATGGACAAGCTGTGCGGAGCACATGGGGTTTTACTTATGCACGGGATCTGCGCCCGGCTTTGTACAAAGGATTACATGCAACAGCGGCAAGACTTGTACAAAAGGTGGTTGCCGGAACGGGTTCCGGCAACCGCACCTTATGGGCAAAACTTACGAAGATGTTCTATGTTCCAGGAGTTGCTCACCGTAATGCTATCTTCGGTCTCAAGGCGGAAAGCGCCAGGCCTTGTGACTCGTCTCACCCGATAAGGGCCTTCCCACTTTGGCATCAACTTGTTGGAATTCTTGGCGGACTGAACGCGCCGAAGAACAAGGTCGCCTTCCTTGAAGCTTTTGGCTTTAACTTTGCGGCTATGATAGCGGCGCAAAGCTTGCTGGTATCGAGCAGCTCGTACAGCAGCCTGAAGACGATCTTCCTCAAGGAGCAGCGCGTCGTCTTGCCGTAGCTGTTCTTGCTCAAGCTCATCATAAGCGAGCACTCGAGGTGATCCGTATACGAGTTCCGTGGGGAGAACTGCCTCTGCTCCATAGACTAGAGCGAAAGGTGTCTGGCCAGTGGCTCGATTTGGCGTCGCTCTGATCGACCAAAGAACCACCGGCAGCTCCTCGATCCAGTTCATTCCGCACCTGTGCAGCCTGTCGAAAGTTCTGGTCTTGAGCCCACGCAGCACTTCAGCATTTGCCCTCTCTGCTTGACCGTTGCTTCTTGGATGAGCAACAGAAGCGAAGCAGACCTTGGCGCCAAGGTCTTGGACGTACTGCATGAAGGTGCGGCTCGTGAATTGCGTGCCGTTGTCGGTGATGATCCTGTTAGGGATCCCGAAACGGCAAACAATCAACCTAAAGAACTTGACTACTGACTGTGCTGTCACCTTCCTCACTGGCTGCACTTCCGGCCACTTTGTGAACTTGTCGATTGCGACGTACAAGTACTCAAAGCCCCCGACAGCTCGAGGGAAGGGGCCGAGGATATCGAGCCCCCAGACCGAAAATGGCCAGGATAAAGGGATCGTCTGGAGAGCTTGAGCTGGCTGGTGTATCTGTTTGGAGTGGAACTGGCACGCTTCACACTTGGTTACTTGTGCAGTTGCATCCTGGAGGGCTGTCGGCCAAAAGAAACCTTGCCGGAAAGCTTTGCCGGCAAGTGCTCTTGCGCCAATGTGGTGGCCACATATGCCTCCATGTATCTCCGCCAACAGCTTTTGTCCATCTTCCCAGCGAATACACTTCAATTTCACACCGTTGAGTCTTCTTCTATACAGTATGCTATCGACAAACTGGTACATACTTGACTGCCGGGCTACTCTTTCCGCTTCTTCTTGCTCTTCGGGAAGTTCTCCTGTCTGAAGGAAATGGACAATCTGCTGTGCCCATGCTGGAGCTTGTGGCTCGACAACAAGGACTAAAGGCACATCTTCTGCTGTGGGAACATCCACTTCCACGGCAAGGACTTGTGGTCCTGCCGGAGCTTGATGTTCCCCGTTAAGCTTGCCGAAGCAAAACTTGTCGGGAGCGTCTGCTTCAACAAGACAAACCATAAGGCTTGCCGGAGCAGACTGCCCCGCAGCATCCTTGGTGTTGATCTTGGGGACTTTCTTGGCGGCGGCTTCGAGGAGCTCTGTCGGAAAGTAGTCGCCGGAAACCAACCTCCTCTTTTTGCTTTGTCCAGTTGAGGGCGTTACGGATGGTTGAGTCAACTTAAGCACAAAGATCCCTGGTTCCACAGGTAACTTTAGTGCGGCGCACTTTGACAGGCCATCAGCAATATCATTCTGAGCTCTTGGGATATGCTCCATTTGTAGGCCGTCAAAGTGCTTTTCTAGCTTCCTCACTTCATCAACATACGCTTCCATCAACGGACTCTGGTAGTTCTTGTTCACTTGTCGGACGACAAGCTGTGAGTCACCCCTGACAATGAACTTCTTGATCCCAAGGTCTGCTGCAATTCTGAGACCGGCAAGCAACCCTTCATACTCTGCAGTATTGTTGGTTGCTTGCTCTTTGGGAAGGTGCATCTGGACTACGTACTTGAGGTGCTCTCCGGTGGGTGCGACAAGCAGCACGCCTGCACCGGCGCCTTGCAGCGAGAAGGCACCATCAAAGTACATCAGCCACTCTTTGCTTGCCTCTTTGACGGGATGCTCGTTTCTGGAATTTCTTCATCTGGGGTTGGCGTCCACTCTGCTATGAACTCTGCCAATGCTCTGCTTTGGATAGTTGAGATGCTCTCAAACTTGAGGCCAAAGCTTGACAGTTCCAGCGCCCACTCGACAATCCTGCCCGTTGCTTCTGGATTTTGCAGTATCCTCTTCAGCGGAAAGCGAGTGACGACTGTGATCTCATGTGCTTGGAAGTAATGGCGCAGCTTTCTCGAGGCCATGAGGAGGCCGAAAAGCAACTTCTGCACACCAGAGTACCTTGATCTAGCCCCCTGCAGAAGAGAACTGACAAAGTAAACTGGGCGCTGCACCATTCTCCTTGGCATCTTGTCATGTTCCTACGCAAACCCATGTTTGTCGGGACCAGAGCTTGTCGACGAAGCCCCCTGCTTGTCGCTGGATGGATCTGTCGTGGTTGCTGGCTCATCATCCGCCTCCCTCTCTGCCACTAACGCAGCACTAACCACTTGATTGGTTGCCGCTATATACAGCAGCAACTTCTCTTGCGGCTTAGGTGCGACAAGCGTTGGAGTGGAGGACAGGTATCTCTTCAAGTCCTGCAGCGCAGCCTCCGCTTCCGGAGTCCATTTCATTGGACCTGCCTTTTTCAAAATTTTGAAAAATGGCAGGGCGCGCTCGGCAGATCTAGAGATAAACCTGCTGAGAGCAGCCACGCAACCGGCAAGCCTTTGTACATCCTTGACGCGCTTTGGTGCTTCGATCTGCTCGATGGCTTTGATCTTGTCGGGATTGGCTTCAATTCCCCGCTGAGACACGAAGAACCCGAGAAGCTTGCCGGAAGGGACTCCAAACACGCACTTCTCGGGGTTAAGCTTGAGGTTGATCTTGCGCAGATTTGCAAATGTCTTCGTCTAAATCTTGAATCAGGGTCGCTTTGTTCTTGCTCTTGACCACTATGTCATCCATGTAAGCTTCCACATTTCTGTGTATTTGCGGCTCAAAAGCATGGTGGACTACCCTTGCAAATGTTGAACCAGCATTCTTCAAACCGAAAGGCATCCGTACGAAGCAGTACGTGCCACACGGGGTGATAAATGCGGTTTTCTCTTCATCTTCTTCTGCCATGAAGATCTGATGGTATCCTGAGTATGCATCAAGAAATGAAAGCAAATCACATCCGGCTGTGGAGTCAACAATCTGGTCAATACGCGGCAAGGGAAATGGGTCTTTGGGACAAGCTTTATTAACATCAGTGAAGTCAATACAAAGTCTCCATTTCCCGTTAGCCTTGCGCACAACAACAGGATTGGCCAACCACGTGGGATGGAGTACTCCTCTGACAAGGCCTGCTGCTTCCAACTTCTTGATTTCTTCTGCGATGAATTCTTGGCGCTCTACTGCCTGCTTCCTGACTCTCTGCTTGACGGGCCGCGCATGAGGACAGACGGCAAGGTGGTGCTCAATTACTTTCCTGGGAACACCGGGGATATCAGACGGTTGCCACGCAAACACGTCGACATTCGCCCGCAGGAAAGCAACGAGCGCGCTTTCCTATTTGGGGTCAAGAGTGGCGCTGATGGTAAATGTACCACCAGTGCCATCCTCCTTGGCGGACACCTTCTTGGTCTCAGGTGGAGCTGCCATTGCCTTCTTACACTTGCCGGTGGAGCTCGATGGTGCGTCCTCGACGGTAGCGCAGCACTCCGAAGAGGTGCGCTTGCCGGAGTAGGCATCAGAGCTCTTGCCGGACTTGGTCTTCTTCTTCCCCCCGGGAGCTTCAGCGGCAAGTGTCCTGCGTTCTGCTGCGGCTGCTGCTTCCCGGTAGATCTTGTCGGCACAGATAAGAGCATCCTTCTTGTCGCCAGGGACAGAGATGACACTTATTGGGCCTGGCATTTTCAGTACGTTGTACGCATAGTGAGAGGCTGCCATGAACTTGGCGAGTGCCGGTCAGCCAAGGATTCCATTGTAAGACAATGGAAAGTCGGCAACGTCAAACATGACCCTCTCGGTCCTGAAGTTCAGCTCGCTGCCAAATGTTACCGGCAACGTGATCTTTCCCTTTGGCTTGCTCCTTCCCGGGTTAATTCCTTGAAATGTGCCGGTCTCTTCGAGCTCGCTGTCAGGGATCTGGAGTTTCTGGAGCACCGCGGAGGAGATCAGGTTCAAGCCGGCCCCGCCGTCAACTAGCATCTTAGTGACCTTGAGGTTGCGGATTGTTGGTGAAACCAACATCGGCAAGCACCCGACCGCAGTTATGCGATCCGGGTGGTCCTCAATATCAAAGATGATAGGCGTGCCGGACCATTTCAGAGGCTTGCGTGACTCGACGGGTGGTTCTGCTGCATTAACTTCCCGCACCCACTGCTTGAGCTGGCGGTGCGAGGCATGCAGAGAAGCACCACCGTCAACGCACAGGACCTCTGTGGCTTTCTGGAACTCCTGCTCATCAGTCTCCTCATCATCCATATCTTCATCGTCGCCGTCATCTTCATCCTTGTCGCGGCCGCGAGGAGGTCTGTCTCCTTGCCGCTGCTTGGCCTTGCCGCGGCGTCCTCCTCGGCCGGGACGTTTCTTGCCGGATCCACCAGCTCCTTCCTGGGCCTTCTCCTTGTCGCGCCGCTCGTATTCAGCTTTCTGTTGCTCAACAAGCTGTTCGACTTTCTTACAGTTCTGGAGATCATGGCCCTTGGTGCGGTGGATCTTGCAATATTGCTTGTTGGGGCCGTCCTGCTTGTCGGCGACTGCTGCCTCCGCGGCAACCTCCTTACCGGAGTCACCAGCTTTGGCTTCCTTGGCGCCGCCACCGTTGCCGGACTGCTCAACAACTAGCACTTCTTTGCCTTTCCTCCTTCTGTTGTTCCGCCGCCGGTTTTTCCTTGTCGGGGCAGCATCTTCACTGTCAGATCCTCCCGCTCCTATATTTTCTCCGGGGAGTCTCCTCCCTTCCTCAGCACGCGCACACTTGTCGGCCAGTGCATATAACTCACTGACGTCCCTGATCTTGCACATCGCCATTTCCTCCCGCATCCTGCGGTTCCGCACGTTCTGATGGAACGCGCTGATCACCGCGGCAGGGTGGACGTCTGGGATGTTGTGCTGCACACTACTGAATCTCTGAATGTACTTGCGCAGGGGCTCTCCTTCCTTCTGGGCGAGCAGATGAAGATCACTCTCCTGGCCATGAGGCTTGTGTCCGCCTGTAAAGGCGCCGACAAACTGATGGCACAGATCAGCCCAAGAGGATATGGAGTTGTCCGGCAAGTGCATGAGCCAGGATCTGACATTGGGCTTGAGCACCAGCGGGAAGTAGTTGGCAAGGATCTTGTCATCTCGTCCCCCGGCAGCTTGCACCGCAATGGTGTAGATGCTGAGGAACTCTGACGGATGCGTCTTGCCGTCGTACTTCTCTGGTACGTCTGGCTTGAAGTTCTTTGTACTGGGCCACTGGACTTGCCGCAGCTCACGAGTGAACGCAGGACAACCTACCGCGTACGGCAGATCGCCTGGTTCCCCTGGCGCATGCATGTCAACAGAGGGCCCAGCGCGCTTGTCGGATTGACGTCGCGCTTCTCTTCGGCGCTCGATGCGGGTTCGAGCGTCTTCTTGTTGTCGATCATGAAGAACTTGGCGCTGATCGCGACGAGCTCGTGGATCCGACGATGCAGTGGAGTCGCTGTCGAGGTGGATCCGGCGAGTCGGCGATCTTGGCCTTCGGGGCGGTGATTGCATGGTAGTTGCACCTCCGCCCGTTTCGTCGCCACCGGCTCGCGTCCGGCGGTCCTGCCGCGGCGGCGACGCGCTCGGCCGCCGTGGAGTGTCGCCGTTGGCGTAGCCGATGAGACTCTGAATGGTGGCTCTCCATTCGTCGATCTTGTCCGACGTCGGAGGGTAATCTAGGAGAAGTTGAGCTCGTGCCAAAGCTTCTGCTGGAGTGGTGGGTAGCAGTGGCGGACGACGCGAGGAGCGGGACGTGCTCGAACTTCTAACTATGTTAGAAGGAGCAGTATCCCGTCCAGGCGACCGTGCCCCGCTCGTGCCAGCACGCTGGCGTGCATGCTGGTCTTGAGCGCCCCGAGATCCACCAGCTTGGTCTTGGGCTATCACGCGTATGGCACTGCTAGTGCCATGACGCTGTTGATCTTGCGCCTCCTGAGAGTGGCGTGGAACATGTACAGTCGCCGAGGTTTGTCCAGCCTTGTTCTTGGATCTGGCGGCATCATGAGCTTCCTCGTCGACGTCCTTTCTTCCGCCGGCGTCCATCCCACCACTCGTTTGCTCCAACGGTGGCGGAAGTGACGTGGATGGAGCGGCTGCCGCCGAAGTCTTCTTCTTCGGTGGCATGTTGATGAAGGGAATAAAGATCTAGCTCGTGTGAACGCCGGATCTGGTTCACACAATCTCAACACCCCCTACCTGGCGCGCCAAAGATGTCGGGGAAAACTGATCCACGAACACCTATGGGGCCGGCGGACCGGGCCCCTTTCGGTTCGGCGGGGGGCGGAGGTCGCACAAAGAGCAGATCGAGGCGAGGCACACGAGCAGTTTACCCAGCTTCGGAGCTCTCCGGAGAGATAACACTCCTACTGCTGCTTGTCTGGTTGTATTATCTGGTGTTCTTGCTCTCGAGCGAGAGAGTGTGATGTTTTCTGGGCTACCAATGAATCGAAGCAAACTATCTGAACCTCCTCTACGTTGCGCATGGGCCTTCTTTTATACGCTAAAGGGGTCACCGACAGGTGGCAACGCAGAGGAGGGTAAAAACGTAAAAAGCGAGGTAGTTGATACAGTTGCTTGTACAGTGCACCCTACCTAACCCTGACGGCAGGGGACAAGGGCATTAAATGCCCGTCTGAGTCGCCCGAACAGTGCAGAAAAGGACCGTTAGGGGCGCCACCGTTCGCCACGATGGCGATCTTGTCAGCTTCGCATGCCACTGCGCACCGCTGGCTGCACAGCCTCCCGCCACGCGCGCCCGGAGAGGCCCCCAGAGCGACACGTTGGTGGATGCGCTGGAGCGTGGGCGCAGAGTGGCCGCCTGCCACGGCAAGCGCCTTGCCGCTGTTGTTATCTCGCCGGGTCCAGAAGCTCGTCGCTCACCGGGCCTCGGGGTACCTTATTTAGTCTTCCCGGCAAGCTCCTCTTGCCGGGGCCTTGTCTCCTTAGCTTAAATACTTTGTTCTTGGATGGCTCCAAGGGAACCTTGGGGGATCTTGGCATTCGCCCGGCAAGCCTTTGCCGCGGGGTGCTGCAACTGCCCGTGCACAAGTTCGGGGTACTAGGGTACCCCTATTCTAGTACACCGACATCATACCACAATTAAGAAGAATTACATTAAAATTATGCCAAGTAGCACTCCGCATCAAAAATTCTGTTTTTATCATTTACCTACTCGAGGACTAGCAGGAATTAAGCTTGGGGATGCTTGATACGTCTCCAACGTATCTATAATTTTTGATTGCTCCATGCTATATTATCTACTCTTTTGGACATTATTGGGCTTTATTATCCACTTTTATATTATTTTGGGGACTAAACTATTAACTGGAGGCCCAGCCCAGTATTGTTGTTTTTTTGCCTGTTTTAGGGTTTCGAAGAAAAGGAATATCAAAAGGAGTCCAAACGGAATGAAACCTTCGGGAACGTGATTTTCTCAACGAACAAGACCCGAGAGACTTGGACCCTACATCAAGAAAGAAAAGAGGAGGCCACGAGGTAGGGGGGCGCGCCTCCCCCCCAGGCACGCCCTCCACCCTCGTGGGCCCCCTGTTGCTCCATCGACGTACTCCTTTCTCCTATATATACCTACGTACCCCCAAACGATCAGATACAGAGCCAAAACCCTAATTCCACCGCTGCAACTTTCTGTATCCACGAGATCCCATCTTGGGGCCTGTTCTGGAGCTCCGCCGGAGGGGGCATCGATCATGGAGGGCTTCTACATCAACACCATAGCCCCTCCGATGAAGTGTGAGTAGTTTACCTCAGACCTACGGGTCCATAGTTAGTATCTAGATTGCTTCTTCTCTCTTTTTCGATCTCAATACAATGTTCTCCCCCTCTCTTGTGGAGAACTATTCGATGTAGTCTTCTTTTTGCGGTGTGTTAGTTGAGACCGATGAATTGTGGGTTTATGATCAAGTCTATCTACGAATAATATTTGAATCTTCTCTGAATTCTTTTATGTATGATTGGTTATCTTTGCAAGTCTCTTCGAATTATCATTTTGGTTTGGCCTAGTAGATTGATCTTTCTTGCAATGGGAGAAGTGCTTAGCTTTGGGTTCAATCTTGCGGTGTCCTTTCCAGTGACAGTAGGGGCAGCAAGGCACGTATTGTATTGTTGCCATCAAGGATAACAATATGGGGTTTACTTCATATTGCATGAGTCTATCCCTCTACATCATGTCATCTTGCTTAAGTTGTTACTCTGTTTTTAAATTAATACTCTAGATGCATTCTGGATAGCGGTCGATGAGTGGAGTAATAGTAGTAGATGCAGGCAGGAGTCGGTCTACTTGTCTCGGACATGATGCCTATATACATGATCATACCAAGATATTCTCATAACTATGCTCAATTTTGTCAATTGCTCAATAGTAATTTGTTCACCCACTGTAGAATACTTATGCTCTCGAGAGAAGCCACTAGTGAAACCTATGGCCCCCAGGTCTATCTTCATCATATTAATCTCCTACTACTTAGTTATTTCCTTTGCTATTTACTTTGCCTTTATTTTACTTTGCATCTTTATCATAAAAACACCAAAAATATTATCTTATCATATCTATCAGATCTCACTCTCGTAAGTGGCCTTATAGGGATTGACAACCCCTATTTGCATTGGTTGCGAGGATTTATTTGTTTTGTGCAGGTACGAGGGACTCGTGTGTAGCCTCCTACTGGATTGATACCTTGGTTCTCAAAAACCGAGGGAAACACTTATGCTACTTTGCTACTTCATCCCTTCCTCTTCGGGGAAAGCCAACGCAGTGCTCAAGAGGTAGCAGGGATCAATTCATCTTTATCATTAGGAACAACGGTAAAACCTCCCTTCCTAGGGACATAATGGACATGACTTACCCACTGACTATCAGCAACATGATAAATTATACCTGCCTCCAGAAGCTTTAGTATTTCTTTTCTTACCACTTCTTTCATCTTAGGATTTGATGACCCACAAGTGTAGGGGATCTATCATAGACTTTTCGATAAGTAAGAGTGTCAAACCCAACGAGGAGCAGAAGGAAATGATAAGCGGTTTTCAGCAAGGTATTCTCTGCAAGCACTGAAATTATCGGTAATAGATAGTTTTGTGATAAGGTAATTGGTAACGAGTAACAAATAACAAGTGTAAATAAAGTGCAGCAAGATGTCCCAATCCTTTTTGTAGCAAAGGACAAGCCTGGACAAACTCTTATATGAAGGAAAATGCTCCCGAGGACACATGGGAATTATCGTCAAGCTAGTTTTCATCACATTCATATGATTCGCGTTCGGTACTTTGATAATTTTATATGTGGGTGGACCGGTGCTTGGGTGCTGTCCTTACTTGGACAAACATCCCACTTATTATTAACTCCTATTGCAAGCATCCGCTACTACAAAAGAAGTATTAAGGTAAACCTAACCATAGCATGAAACATATGGATCCAAATCAGCCCCTTACGAAGCAACACATAAACTAGGGTTTAAGCTTCTGTCACTCTAGCAACCCATCATCTACTTATTACTTCCCAATGCCTTCCTATAGGCCCAAACAATGGTGAAGTGTCATGTAGTCGATGGTCACATGGCACCACTAGAGGAGAGACAACATACATCTCATCAAAATATCGAACGAATACCAAATTCACATGACTACAATAGCAAGACTTCTCCCATGTCCTCAGGAACAAACATAACTACTCACAAAGCATATTCATGTTCATAATCAGAGGGGTATTAATATGCATAATGGATCTGAACATATGATCTTCCACCAAGTAAACCAACTAGCATCAACTACAGGGAGTAATCAACACTACTAGCAACCCACAGGTACCAACCTGAGGTTTGGATACAAAGATTGGATACAAGAGATGAAGTAGGGTTTGAGATGAGATGGTGTTGGTGGAGATGTTGATGGAGATTGACCCCCTCCCGATTAGAGGATCGTTGGTGATGACGATGGTGATGATTTCTCCCTCCCAGAGGGAAGTTTCCCCGGCAGAACAGCTCCGCCGGAGCCCTAGATTGGTTCCGCCTTGTGGCGGCGGAGTTTCGTCCCGTAAGCTTGCTTATGATTTTTTTTCTCGGTCAAAAGACCTCATATAGCAGAAGATGGGCATCGGAGGGCCACCAGGGGGCCCACGAGGCAGGGGCGTGCCCGGGGGGGTAGGGCGCGCCCCCACCCTCTTGGCTGGTGGGTGGCCCCCCTCTTGTGCTTTCTTCACTCAGTATTTTTTATATATTCTGAAAATAACTTCCATGAAGTTTCAGGACTTTTGGAGCTGTGTAGAATAGGTCTCTAATATTTGCTCCTTTTGCAGCCCAGAATTCCAGCTGCCGGCATTCTCCCTCTTTATGAAAACCTTGTAAAATAAGAGAGAATAGGCATAAGTATTGTGATATAATGTGTAATAATAGGTCATAATGCAATAAATATCGATATAAAAGCATGATGCAAAATGGATGTATCAACTCCCCAAGCTTAGACCTCGCTTGTCGTCAAGCGAAAGCCAAAATCGAAAAATATGTCCACATGTTTGGAGATAGAGGTGTCGATAAAATACGAACATGAGGGCATCATGATCATTCTTAGAACAGAAACATGCATATATATTTTCATATGATCTCTTATGCTAAAGTAACAATTCAATCACAATTTCAAGTATGAATCATAAACTTCATTGAAAACTGACAAACTCTAATCTCAGTCATTGAGGCAATTTCAATTTATCATAACATAGGAAAGAGTCAATATAAGAGCTTTTCAGCAAGTCCGCATACTCAACTATCATTTAGTCTTTCACAATTGCTAACACTCATGCAATATTTATGGGTATGGAGTTTTAATCAGACATAGAGAAATATAGGGGCTTATAGTTTTGCCTCCCAATGTTTTACCTCAAGGGTAATGTCAACAATAATAGCTCATGCAAACTCACATCCAATTAGCTATATGTATCTGGATCTTTCCAACACATTGTGCTTGCCAAAGGTTAAAATGTAAAAAGGAAATGTGAAGATCACCATGACTCTTATATAAGGTAGAAGATAAAAGTAAAAGATAGGCCCTTCGCAGAGGGAAGCAGAGGTTGTCATGCGCTTTTATGGTTGGATGCACAAAATCTTAATGCAAAAGAACGTCACTTTATATTGCCACTTGTGATATGGACCTTTATTATGCAGTCTATCGCTTTTATTTCTTCCATATCACAAGATCGTATAAAGCTTATTTTCTCCACATTAATAAGTCATACATATTTAGAGAGCAATTTTTATTGCTTGCACCGATGAAAACTTACTTGAAGGATCTTACTCAATCCATAGGTAGATATGGTGGACTCTCATGGCAAAAACGGGTTTAGGGATATTTGGAAGCACAAGTAGTATCTCTACTTGGTGCAAAGAAATTGGCTAGCATGAGAGGAAAGGCAAGCACAACATGTTGGATGATCCATGACAATATAATTTATCTTAGATGTAAAAAACATAACCCATTATGTTGTCTTCCTTGTCCAACGCCAACTCTTAGCATGTCATACTTTAATGAGTGCTCACAATCATAAAAGATGTCCAAGATAGTATATTTATATGTGAACCTCTCTTTCTTTATTACTTCCTATTAATTGCAACGATGACCAAAACTATGTTTGTCAACTCTCAACAAATTTTATTCATCATACTCTTTATATGTGAGCTCATTACTCTCCATAAGATCCATATGATCTTGTTATTTCTTCTCTTTTATTTTATTTAATTCCCTCAAGATCATAGCAAAATAATCAAGCCCTTGACTCAACACTAATCTTTATTATATATAGCTCACGGACTCGATTACATAGAGGGATCATAAAGCAAAACTCACAACTAGATCATACTAAAACTTTATTCTACTAGATCAAGATATTACCAAAAGGATCGAATTAAGAAAAACGGTAAAGATAAAGGTTGTGATGGTGATATGATACGGGGGCACTCCCCCAAGCTTGGCAGTTGCCAAGGGGAGTGCCCATACCAGATACTCACTTCTTCTTTGTTGGTGAAGAAGGTGGAGTTGTTGATGATGTAGGCTTGTCGTCCCTCTTCCAAGGTATAGGCTCACCATCATAGAAGGATGATCGAGTCTCCTAAATCCTCAAATCTGCAGCCAAACTCATCCTCTTGAATCTATATTCATACTCACAGTTTTGATTTTGCAGGTCATAGATCTGGGCTTGGAGGTGCTCGATTTTCTCATGAAGCTTGAAGATGGCCTCCCCAATGTCCTTGACGTCCAGCTTGTGGGTGTTGGTGAACTCCGTGATCATAATGTGATTGGAGTCGAGTCCATGCTCCACCATCTCCTGACACTTGAAAACTTGTTGCTCCAATGCCTCGAGCCTTGCCTCCGTGCTTCCGGTCCTCCTTGGTCCCTCAATGTCGTGGATGTGCAACAACCCCTCACGCATCTCAATGGTTTGAGCGTGTTGCAGCACCTCCACGAGGTAGGGGTTGATGACCTTCTCGAAGAAATTGTCCTTGGGGGCACTTGAAGACGACATGACGACCTAGATGTGTCAGAAAAATAGCTCGAAACGAAGACAAGAGATATTTGCGTGATACGGTGGTCAAAACCTTCGGGAGATTATATAATGAATTTTTACCGACCAAAAGAAGTACCGTGCAAGAAAATGGAGTCTGGAAATCGCACGAGGTGCCCACGAGGCAGGGGGCGCGCCCAGGGGGTAGGGCACGCCTCCCACCCTCGTGGAAGCCTCGTGTCCTTCCCGGACTGCTTCTTATTTTCCTATTTTTCTAAATATTCCAAGACAGTGAAAAATTGCCATTAGAACTGTTTTGGAGTCGGTTTACTTACCGTACCACATACCTATTCCTTTTCGGGGGTCTGAAACGTTCTGCAAAGTGTCCCTTATGTATTCCTCTGGGGTTATAGTTTCGATAATATTACTTTCAACACTTATAGGGTTACCTGCGATATAATGTTTAATCTTTGACCGTTCACCGCCTTCGGATTTGTGCCTTCGAAGTTGTTGATTTTTATGGCACCGGAGTGATAGACCTCCTCGATAACGTAAGTACCTTCCCATTTAGAGAGAAGTTTGCTTGCAAAAAATCTTAAACGAGAGCTGTATAGCAATACATAATCACCTACATTAAACTCACTCTTTTGTATCCTTGATACGTCTCCAACGTATCTATAATTTTTGATTGTTCCATGCAATTATATTATCTATTTTGGATGTTATTGGGCTTATTTTTACACTTTTATATTATTTTTGGGACTAACCTATTAACCTAGAGCCCAGTGCCAATTTCTGTTTTTTTTCCTTGTTTTAGAGTATCGCAGAAAAGGAAAATCAAACGGAGTCCAATTGACCTGAAACTTCATGGAACTTATTTTTGGACCAGAAGAAGCCCACAGAGATGGACCAGAAGAGTCTCGGGCAGCCTATGAGGGTGGGGGCGCGCCCACCCCTCCTGGGCATGCCCCCTGCCTCGTGGACAGCCCTGAGATCCACCGACGTACTTCCTCCTCCTATATATACCCATATACCCTAAAACTTCGGGGAGCAGAATAGATCGGGACTTCCGCCGCCAGAAGCCTCCGTAGCCACCGAAAACCAATCTAGACCCGTTCTGGCACCCTGCCGGAGGGGGAACCCCTCACCGGTGGCCATCCTCATCATCCCGGCGCTCTCCATGACAAGAAGGGACTAGTTCTCCCTCGGGGCAGAGGGTATGTACCAGTAGCTATGTGTTTGATCTCTCTCTCTCTCTCTCTCGTGTTCTTGAGGTGGTACAATCTTGATGTATCACGAGCTTTGCTATTATAGTTGGATCTTATGATGTTCCTTCCCCTCTACTCTCTTGTAATGGATTGAGTTTGCCCTTTGAAGTTATCTTATCGGATTGAGTCTTTAAGGATTTGAGAACACTTGATGTATGTCTTGCCATGCTTATCTGTGGTGACAATGGGATATCACGTGATCCACTTGATGTATGTTTTGGTGATCTACTTGTGGGTTCCGCACATGAACCTATGCATAGGGGTTGGCACACATTTTCGTCTTGACTCTCCGGTAGAATCTTTGGGGCACTCTTAGAAGTTCTTTGTGTTGGTTTGAATAGATGAATCTGAGATTGTGTGATGCATATCGTATAATCATACCCACGGATACTTGAGGTGACATTGGAGTATCTAGGTGACATTAGGGTTTTGGTTGATTTGTGTCTTAAGGTGTTATTCTAGTATGAACTCTAGGATAGATTGAACGGAAAGAATAGCTTCATGTTATTTTACTACGGACTCTTGAATAGATCGATCAGAAAGGATTACTTTGAGGTGGTTTCGTACCCTACCATAATCTCTTCGTTTGTTCTCCGCTATTAGTGACTTTGGAGTGACTCTTTGTTGCATGTTGAGGGATAGTTATAAGATCCAATTATGTTATTATTGTTGAGATAACTTGCACTAGTGAAAGTATGAGCCCTAGGCCTTGTTTCAACGCATTGCAATACTGTTTATGCTCATTTTTATCATTAGTTACCTTTCTGTTTTTATATTTTCAAATTACAAAAACCTATATCTACCATCCATATTGCACTTGTATCACCATATCTTCGCCGAACTAGTGCACCTATACAATTTACCATTGTATTGGGTGTGTTGGGGACACAAGAGACTCTTTGTTATTTGGTTGCAGGGTTGCTTGAGAGATACCATTGTCATCCTACGCCTCCCACGGATTGATAAACCTTAGGTCATCCACTTGAGGGAAATTTGCTACTGTCCTACAAACCTCTGCACTTGGAGGCCGAACAACATCTACAAGAAGAAGGTTGTGTAGTAGACATCAAGCTCTTTTCTGGCGCCATTGCCGGGGAGGTTAGCGCTTGAAGGTATATCTTTAGATCTTGCAATCGAATCTTTTAGTTTCTTGTTTTATCACTAGTTTAGTCTATAAAAGAAAACTAGAAAAAAATGGAATTGAGGGTACCTCATATGCTTCGTCTTTTTAATATCTTTCATGAAAATAAGGATTTCGATAATTGGGCTCAAGTGCTAGAAGAAGAATGCATTAGAATGTTTGGCACTAAATATTTGAATGATGAGCATGCTTGCAATGTTGTTAGTATGAATTCCTTGAGTATCCATGCTGCTAATGATATGCAAAGCCACAAGCTTGGGGAAGCTATGTTTGATGAAGATGATATTTTTTGTCCCCCAAGTTTTGATGAGCTAATTTAATATGATGAGAGCATGCCCCCTATTTATGATGATTATTGTGATGACGTGTATGCTATAAATAATAATGATATTCATGAAACTTTTCATCATGATTTTAACTTTCAATTGGATTATGCCTCACATGATAGTTATTTTGTTGAGTTTGCTCCCACTACTATTCATGAGAAGAAATTTGCTTATGTGGAGAGTAATAAAAATTCTATGTTTGTAGATCATGAAAATAATGCTTTATGTGATAGTTATATTGTTGAATTCTTTCATGATGCTACTGAAAATTATTATAAGGGAGGAATGTATGCTTGTAGGAGTTGCAATAATATCAAGTTTCCTCTCTATGTATTGAAAATCTTGAAGCTATGCTTATTTTACCTTCCTATGCAAGTTGATTCTTGTTCCCACAAGTTGTTTGCTCACAAAATCCCTATGCATAGGAAGTGGGTTAGACTTAAATGTGCTAACCATATTCTTCATGATGCTCTCTTTATGTTACAATTCTTATCTTTTATGTGAGCATCATTGAAATCATCATGCCTAGCTAGGGGCGTTAAACGATAGCGCTTGTTGGGAGGCAACCCAATCTTATTCTTGTTCTTTACTTTTTGCTCCTGTTTAGTAATAAATAATTCATCTAGCCTATGTTTAGATGTGGTTTTATGTTTTAATTAGTGTTTGTGCCAAGTAGAACCTTTGGGAAGACTTGGGAAAAGTCTTTGTGATCTTGCTGTAAAAAATAGAAACTTTAGCGCTCACGAGATTTGCTGCCATTTTTAATGGAGAGTTCTATTTTGTTAATTCGTCTTGCAGAGGATTAATAGATAAATTACTCACGTCCAGCAATTTATTTTAGAATTTTGGGGGTTCCAGAAGTATTCGAAACCTACAGATTACTACAGACTGTTCTGTTTTTGACACATTCTGTTTTTCGTGTGTTGTTCGCTTATTTTGATGAATCTATGGCTAGTAATAGAGTTTATGAACCATAGAAAAGTTGTAATACAGTAGGTTTAACACCAATATAAATAAAGAATGAGTTCATTACAGTACCTTGAAGTGGCGATTTATTTTCTTATACTAACGGAGCTTACGAGTTTTCTGTTAAGTTTTGTGTTGTGAAGTTTTCAAGTTTTGGGTAAAGATTAGATGGACTATGGAATAAGGAGTGGCAAGAGCCTAAGCTTGGGGATTCCCAAGGCACCCCAAGGTAATATTCAAGGACAACCAAAATCCTAAGCTTGGGGATGCCCCAGAAGGCATCCCCTCTATCGTCTTCGTTCATCGGTAACTTTACTTGGAGCTATATTTTTATTTACCACATGATATGTGTTTTGCTTGGAACGTCTTTTTTTTTGCTTTCTGTTTGAATAAAATACCAAGATCTGAAACTCTTAAATGTTAGAGAGTCTTCATATAGTTGCATAATTATTTGACTACTCATTGATCTTCACTTATATCTTTCGGAGTAGTTTGTTGTTGCTCTAGTGCTTCACTTATATCTTTTTAGAGCACGGCGGTGGTTTTATTTTGAAGAAATAAATGAACTCTTTTGCTTCACTTATATTATTTTGACAGTCTTTATAACAGCATGATAATTTGCTTTGGTTATGAAATTAGTCCTAATATGATGGGCATCCAAGAGGGATATAATAAAATCTTTCATATAGAGTGCATTGAATACTATGAGAAGTTTGATACTAGATAGTTGTTTTGAGATATGAAGATGGTGATATTAGAGTCATGCTAGTTGAGTAGTTGTCAATTTGAGAAATACTTGTGTTGAAGTTTGTGATTCCCGTAGCATGCACGTATGGTGAACCGTTATGTGACGAAGTCGGAGCATGATTTATTTATTGATTGTCTTCCTTATGAGTGGCGGTCGGAGACAAGCGATGGTCTTTTCCTACCAATCTATCCCCATAGGAGCATGCGCGTAGTACTTTGTTTCGATAACTAATAGATTTTTGCAATAAGTATGTGAGTTCTTTATGACTAATGTTGAGTCCATGGATTATACGCACTCTCACCCTTCCACCATTGCTAGTCTCTCTAGTATCACGCAACTTTCGCCAGTACCTTAAACGCACCATATACATTCCTCAAAACAGCCACCATACCTACCTATCATGGCATTTCCATAGCCATTCCGAGATATATTGCCATGTAACTTTCCACCGTTCCGTTATTATGACATGTCCCATCATTGTCATATTGCTTTGCATGATCATGTAGTTGACATCGTATTTATGGCAAAGCCACTGTTCATAATTCTTCCATACATGTCACTCTTGATTCATTGCTATCCCAGTTTACTGCCGGAGGCATTCATATAGAGTCATACTTTGTTCTAGTATCGAGTTGTAAATAAATAGAAGTGTGATGATCATCATTCATAGAGTATTGTCCCCCCCCCCAAGGCCAAATAAAAAAAGGAAGGCCCAAAAAAGGGGGGGACAATGCTACTATCCTTTTACCACACTTGTGCTTCAAAGTAGCACCATGATCTTCATGATAGAGAGTCTCCTATGTTGTTACTTTCATATACTAGTGGGAATATTTCATTATAGAACTTGGCTTGCATATTCCAATGATGGGCTTCCTCAAAATGCCCTAGCTCTTCGTGAGCAAGAGAGTTGGATGCACACCCACTTAGTTTCTTTTGTTGAGCTTTCATACACTTATAGGTCTAGTGCATCCATTGCATGGCAATCCCTACTCACTCACATCGATATCTATTAATGGGCATCTCCATAGCCCGTTGATACGCCTAGTTGATGTGAGACTATCTTCTCCTTTTTGTCTTCTCCACAACCACCATTCTATTCCACCTATAGTGCTATGTCCATGGCTCACTCTCACGTATTGCATGAAGATTAAAAAAATTTGAGAACATCAAAAGTGTGAAACAATTGCTTGGCTTGTCATCGGGGTTGTGCATGATTTAAATATTTTGTGTGATGAAGATAGCGCATAGCCAGACTATATGATTTTGTAGGGATAGCTTTCTTTGGCCATGTTATTTTGTGAAGACATGATTGCTTTGTTAGTATGCTTGAAGTATTATTATTTTAATGTCAATATTAAACTTTTGTATTGAATCTTATGGATCTGAATATTCATGCCACAATAAAGAGAATTACATGGATAAATATGTTAGGTAGCATTCCACATCAAAAAATCTGTTTTTATCATTTACCTACTCGAGGACGAGTAGGAATTAAGCTTGGGGATGCTGATACGTCTCCAACGTATTTATAATTTTTGATTGTTCCATGCTATTATATTATCTATTTTGGATGTTATTGGGCTTATTTTTACACTTTTATATTATTTTTGGGACTGACCTATTAACCTAGAGCCCAGTGCCAGTTTCTGTTTTTCCCCTTGTTTTACAGTATCGCAGAAAAGGAAAATCAAACGGAGTCCAATTGACCTGAAACTTCACGGAACTTATTTTTTGACCAGAAGAAGCCCACGGAGTATCAGAGATGGCCCAGAAGAGTCCTGGGCTGCCCACGAGGGTGGGGGCGCGCCCACCCCCCTGGATGCACCCCCCTGCCTCGTGGACAGCCCGGAGATCCTCCGACGTACTTCTTCCTCCTATATATACCCATATACCCTAAAAACTTCGGGGAGCAGAATAGATCGGGAGTTCCGCCGCCAGAAGCCTCCGTAGCCACGGAAAACCAATCTAGACCCGTTCCGGTACCCTGCCGGAGGGGGACCCCTCACCAGTGGCCATCTTCATCATCCCGGCGCTCTCCATGACGAGGAGGGAGTAGTTCTCCCTCGGGGCTGAGGATATGTACCAGTAGCTATGTGTTTGATCTCTCTCTCTCTCTCTCGTGCTCTTGAGGTGGTACGATCTTGATGTATCGCGAGCTTTTCTATTATAGTTGGATCTTATGATGTTCCTCCCCCTCTACTCTCTTGTAATGGATCGAGTTTTCCCTTTGAAGTTATCTTATCGGATTGAGTCTTTAAGGATTTGAGAACACTTGATGTATGTCTTGTCGTGATTATCTGTGGTGACAATGGGATATCACGTGATCCACTTGATGTATGTTTTGGTGATCAACTTGCGGGTTCCGCCCATGAACCTATGCTTAGGGGTTGGCACACGTTTTCGTCTTGACTCTCCGGTAGAATCTTTGGGGCACTCTTAGAAGTTCTTTGTGTTGGTTTGAATAGATGAATCTGAGATTGTGTGATGCATATCGTATAATCATACCCACGGATACTTGAGGTGACATTGGAGTATCTAGGTGACATTAGGGTTTTGGTTGATTTGTGTCTTAAGGTGTTATTCTAGTACGAACTCTAGGATAGATTGAACAGAAAGAATAGCTTCGTGTTATTTTACTACGGACTATTGAATAGATCGATCAGAAAGGATAACTTTGAGGTGGTTTCGTACCTTACCATAATCTCTTCGTTTGTTCTCCGCTATTAGTGACTTTGGAGTAACTCTTTGTTGCATGTTGAGGGATAGTTATATGATCCAATTATGTTATTATTGTTGAGAGAACTTGCACTAGTGAAAGTATGAACCCTGGGCCTTGTTTCAACGCATTGCAATACCGTTTACGCTCACTTTTATCATTAGTTACCTTGCTGTTTTTATATTTTCAGATTCCAAAAATCTATATCTACCATCCATATTGCACTTGTATCACCATCTCTTCGCCGAACTAGTGCACCTATACAATTTACCATTGTATTGGGTGTGTTGGGGACACAAGAGACTCTTTGTTATTTGGTTGAAGGGTTTCTTGAGAGAGACCATCTTCATCCTAAGCCTCCCACGGATTGATAAACCTTAGGTCATCCACTTGAGGGAAATTTGCTACTGTCCTACAAACCTCTGCACTTGGAGGCCCAACAACGTCTACAAGAAGAACGTTGTGTAGTAGACATCAATCCTTTTGTCATGCCATATTTTAACCTTTTTTTAACAGTTTGGCATTCTCATAGGCCTGGGTTCTCCATTCATCAAGTGAGCTAATGTCAAATAACCTCTTCTCACCGGCAAGTTTGAAATCATAATTGAGCTCTTTAATGGCCCAATATGCCTTATGTTCTAGCTCAAGAGGTAAGTGACATGCTTTGCCATAAACCATTTTATATGGAGACATACCCATAGGATTTTTATATGCAGTTCTATAAGCCCATAATGCATCATCAAGTTTCTTGGACCAATTCTTTCTAGATCTATTAACAGTCTTTTGCAAAATTAATTTGAGCTCTCTATTACTTAATTCTACTTGACCACTAGACTGTGGGTAATAAGGAGATGCAATTCTATGATTAACATCATACTTAGCAAGCATTTTACGAAAAGCACCATGAATAAAATGTGAACCACCATCAGTAATTAAATATCAAGGGACTCCAAACCTCGGGAAAATAACTTCTTTAAGCATCTTAATATAGGTGTTATGATCAGCACTACTAGCTGGAATAGCCTCTACCCACTTAGTAACGTAATCAACGGCAACTAAAATATGTGTATACCCATTAGTGGAAGGAAAAGGTCCCATATAATCAAAGCCCCAAACATCAAATGGTTCAATAACAAGTAAATAATTCATAGGCATTTCTTGACATCTACTAATATTATCAATTCTTTGACATTCATCACAAGACAAGACAAACTTACGAGCATCCTTGAAGAGAGTAGGCCAATAAAAACCGGATTGCAATACCTTGTGTGCAGTTCTATCTCCAGCATGGTGTCCTCCATAGGCTTCGGAGTGACACTTGCGTAGGATCTGTTCATGTTCATGCTCAGGTACACAACGTCTAATAACACCATCTACTCCTTCTTTATAAAGATGTGGGTCATCCCAAAAGTAATGTCCTAAATCATAGAAGAACTTTTTCTTTTGCTGGTATGTGAAACTAGGTGGTATAAATTTAGCAACAATGTAATTAGCATAATCAACATACCACGGAGCAGTACGAGAAACATTTATGAAATTTAATTGTTCATCAGGAAAGCTATCACCAATAGGTAGTGGGTCATCAAGAACATTCTCTAACCTAGACAAGTTGTCTGCAACGGGGTTCTCAGCTCCCTTCCTATCAATAATATGCAAATCAAATTCTTGTAGCAAGAGAACCCATCTAATAAGTCTAGGTTTAGCATCTTTCTTTTCCATAAGATATTTAATAGCAGCATGATCAGTGTGAATAGTTACTTTAGAATCAACAATATAAGGCATGAACTTATCACAAGCAAATACAACTGCTAAAAATTCTTTTTCAGTAGTAGCATAATTTCTGTGGGCATTGTCTAGAGTTTTACTAGCATATTGAATAACATTCAATTTCTTATCAACTGTTTGCCCTGGAACAACACCTACAGCATAATCACTAGCATCACACATTATTTCAAAGGGTAAATTCCAATCAGGTGGCTAAACAATAGGTGCAGAAATCAATGATTTCTTAAGTATTTCAAATGCTTCTACACAATCATCATCAAAGACAAAAGGAATATCTTTTTGTAATAGATTAGTCAGAGGCCAAGAAATTTTTGAGAAGTCCGTAATGAACCTCCTATAAAAGCCGGCGTGACCGAGGAAGCTTCTTATACCTTTAATGTCCTTGGGACATGGCATATTTTCAATAGCATCAACTTTAGCTTTATCAACTTCAATGCCTCTTTCATAAATTTTATGCCCCAAGACAATACCTTCATTAACCATAAACTGGCATTTCTCCCAATTCAGAACAAGATTAGTTTCTTCACATCTTTGCAAAACTCGATCAAGGTTGCTCAAGCAATCATCAAAAGAGGATCCATAAACGGAGAAATCGTCCATGAAAACCTCACATGTCTTTTCACAAAAGTCTGAAAATATAGCCATCATGCATCTTTGAAAGGTAGAGGGTGCATTACATAAACCAAAAGGCATACGTCTATAAGCAAAAGTACCGAAAGGGCAAGTAAAAGTGGTCTTTGCTTGATCATCAGCTGACACGGGTATTTGAGAGAAACCAGAGTAACCATCTAGAAAGCAAAAATGTGTATGTTTGGATAATCTTTCTAGCATTTGATCAATAAAAGGAAAGGGGTAATGATATTTTTAGTAGCCTTATTTAATTTGCCGAAATCAATTACCATCCTATAACCTGTAATAATTCTTTGCGGAATCAATTCATCTTTATCATTAGGAACAACAGTAATCCGTTTCTTCTTAGGGACACAATGGACAGGACTTACCCACTGACTATCAGCAACGGGATAAATTATACCTGCCTCAAGGAACTTTAATATTTCCTTTCTTACCACTTCTTTCATCTTAGGATTTAGCCGTCGTTGGTGATCAATAACGGGTTTGGCATCTTTCTCCAAATTTATTTTGTGTTGACATAGAGTGGGAATAATGCCCTTAAGATCATCAAGAGTATATCCAATAGCAGCACGATGCTTCTTCAGAGTTTTCAATAATTTCTCTTCCTCCTTCTCTGAGAGGTTAGCACTAATAATAACATGATATATCTTCTTTTCATCAAGATAAGCATATTTAAGAGTATCAGGCAATGGTTTAAGCTCAAACATGGGATCACCCTTGGGTGGAGGAGGATCCCCTAGGATTTCAACAGGAAAATTGTGTTTCGGAATAGGTCCTTGTTTAAAGAATACCTCATCTATTTCCCTTCTTTCATTAATAAACATATCATTCTCGTGGTCTAGCAAATATTGTTCTAAAGGATCATTAGGAGGCACATCAATAGAAGCAAGACCAATAATTTCATCTTTATGAGGCAATTCTTCATCACGGTGTTGTCTATGAAATTTAGAAAAATTAAACTCATGAGACATATCATCCAAACCAACAGTAACAACATCCTTCTTGCAATCTATCTTAGCATTAACAGTATTCAAGAAGGGTCTACCAAATATAATGGGACAAAAGCTATCTTGAGGGGAACCAAGAACAAGGAAATCAGCTGGATATTTATGTTGGGGAACGTAGTAATTTCAAAAAAATTCCTACACACATGCAGGACCAAGGTGATGCATAGAAACGAGAGGGGAGAGTGTTGTCTACGTACCCTCGTAGACGGTTCACGGAAGCGTTATATCAACGCGGTTGATGTAGTCATACGCCTTCACGATCCGGCCGATCCAAGTACCGAAAGCACGACACCTCCGAGTTCTGCACACGTTCGGCTCGGTGACGTCCTCGCCTTCTCGATCCAGCAAGAGGGGCGAAGTAGTAGATGAGTTCCTGCAGCACGACGGTGTGGTGACGGTGTTGGTGAAGAACAATCTTCGCAGGGCTTCGCCTAAGCACTACGAAAACTATGACGGAGGATAAACTAGAGGGCATGGGGTTGCCGGCACACGACTTGGTGTTTCTTGATGTGTCTTGGGTGCTAGCCCTACCCCTCTATTTATATGTTGAGCCTTGGGGTTGAAACTTCGAGTAAAATCCTCCACAAAGTCGGTTTCACCCGAAAGGCAAGAGTCCTTCTCGGATTCCAGGGCCAGACGCCAGGGTTCCCGGCGTCTGGCCCCTGGACTCCGCAAAACTTTCTTTTGCGCTTTCCAAAAACCTTGTGGGCTTTCCCCTTTGGCCCAAATAAAGTGTTCTCGTATCCAAACATTTTGGGAAACATCCGGAACCCCTTCCGGAGTCCAAACACTATTATCCCATATATCAATCTTTATCTCCGGACCATTCCGGAGTTCCTTGTCATGTCCGTGATCTTATCCGGAACTCCGAACAACATTCGGTCACCAACATACATAACTCATAGTACCATATCGTTAGCGAATGTTAAGCGTGCGGACCCTACGGGTTTGAGAACTATGTAGACATGACCGAGACACTTCTCTGGTCAATAACCAATAGCGGGACCTGGATGCCCATATTGGCTCGTACATATTCTATGAAGATCTTTATCGGTCAGACTGCATAACAACATACGTTGTTCCCTTTGTCACCGGTATGTTACTTGCCCAAGATTCGATCGTCGGTATCTCAATACCTAGTTCAATCTCGTTACCGGCAAGTCTCTTTACTCGTTCTATAATACATCATCCCGCAACTAACTCATTATTTGCAATGCTTGCAAGGCTTATAGTGATGTGCATTACCGAGTGGGCCTAGAGATACCTCTCCGACAATCGGAGTGACAAATCCTAATCTCGAAATACGTTGATACGTCTCCAACGTATCTATAATTTTTGATTGCTCCATGCTATATTATCTACTGTTTTGGACTACATTGGGCTTTATTTTCCACTTTTATATTATTTTTGGGACTAACCTATTAACCGGAGGCCAAGTCCAGAATTGTTGTTTTTTGCCTATTTCAGTGTTTCGAAGAAACGGAATATCAAACGGACTCCAAATGGAATAAAACCTTCGGGAACGTGATTTTCTCGCCAAACGTGATCGAGGAGACTTGGACCCTACTCCAAGGAGTCAAAGAGGCGGTCACGAGGGTGGAGGTGCCCCCCTTCCCTAGGGCGCGCCCCCTGCCTCGTGGGCCCCTCGATGCTCCACCGACGTACTCCTTCCTCCTATATATACCTACCTACCCCCAAACGAACAGATACGAAGCCAAAAACCTAATTCCACTGCCGCAACTTTCTGTATCCACGAGATCCCATCTTGGGGCCTGTTCCGGAGCTCCGTCGGAGAGGGTCGTCATCACGGAGGGCTTCTACATCATCATGGCCTCTCCGATGAAGTGTGAGTAGTTTACCTCAAACCTTCGAGTTCATAGTTAGTAGCTAGATGGCTTCTTCTCTCTTTTTGGATCTCCATACAAAGTTCTCCCCCTCTCTTGTGGAGATCTATTCGATGTAATCTTATTTTTGCTGTGTGTTTGTTGAGACCGATGAATTGTGGGTTTATGATCAAGTCTATCTATGAATAATATTTGAATCTTCTCTGAATTCTTTTATGTATGATTAGTTATCTTTGCAAGTCTCTTCGAATTATCTGTTTGGTTTGGCCAACTAGATTGGTAGTTCTTGCCATGGGAGAAGTGCTTAGCTTTGGGTTCGATCTTGCGGTGTCCTTTCCTAGTGACAGAAGGGGCAGCAAGGTACGTATTGCATCGTTGCCATCGAGGATAACAAGATGGGGTTTATTTCATATTGCATGAATTTATCTCTCTACATTATGTCATCTTGCTTAAGGCGTTACTCTGTTTTTAACTTAATACTCTAGATGCATGCTGGATAGCGGTCGATGAGTGGAGTAATAGTAGTAGATGCAGAATCGTTTCGGTCTACTTGTCACGGACGTGATGCCTATATACATGATCATGCCTAGATATTCTCATAACTATGCTCAATTCTGTCAATTGCTCAACAGTAATTTGTTCACCCACCGTAGAATACTTATGCTCTTGAGAGAAGCCACTAGTGAAACCTATGGCCCCCGGGTCTATTCTCATCATATCAATCTCCATCACTTTAATCTTGCTTTGCTTTTTTACTTTGCATCTACTTTTTACTTTGCATCTCTATACCAAAAATACCAAAAATATTATATCTATCAGATCTCACTCTCATAAGTGACCGTGAAGGGATTGGCAACCCCTAATCGCGTTGGTTGCGAGTAGCTATCGTTTTGTGCAGGTGTGAGGGACTTGAGCGTGGCCTCCTACTGGATTGATACCTTGGTTCTCAAAAACTGAGGGAAATACTTACGCTACTTTGCTGCATCATCCCTTCCTCTTCGGGGAAAACCAATGCAAGCTCAAGAGGTAGCAAGAAGGATTTCTGGCGCCGTTGCCGGGGAGTCTACGCAAAAAGTCAACATACGAAGTACCCATCACAATCCCTATCTCTCGCATTACATTAGTTGCCATTTGCCTCTCGTTTTCCTCTCCCCCACTTCACCCTTGCCGTTTTAGGTGCCAAGTAGAACCGTTGGGAAGACTTGGGGAAAGTCTTGTTGAACTTGCTGTAAAAAACAGAAACTTTAGCGCTCACGAGAACTGCTTTAATATTTATTTGGAAAGTGCTATTTGGTTAATTCTTTTTTAAGATGATTAATAGATAAATTTCTCACGTCCAGCAATTTATTTTAGAATTTTTGGGGTTACAGATCTTGCGCTAGCTACAGATTACTACAGACTGTTCTGTTCTTGACAGATTCTGTTTTTCGTGTGTTGTTTGCTTATTTTCATGAATCTATGGTTAGTAAAATAGTTTATAATCCATAGAGAAGTTGGGATACAGTAGGTTTAACACCAATATAAATAAAGAATGAGTTCGTTACAGTACCTTGAAGTGGTCTTTTGTTTTCTTTCGCTAACGGAGCTCACGAGTTTTCTACTTTATTTTTGTGTTGTGAAGTTTTCAAGTTTTGGGTGAATTCTTGTGATGGATTATTGAAGAAGGAGTGGCAAGAGCCTAATCTTGGGGATGCCCATGGCACCCCCAAGATAATCCAAGGACACCAAAAAGTCAAAGCTTGGGGATGCCCCGGAGGGCATCCCCTCTTTCGTCCACTTCCATCGGTAATTTACTTGGAGCTATATTTTTATTCACCAACATGATATGTGTTTTGCTTGGAGCGTCTTGTATTATTTTTGTCTTTGTGTTTTAGTATACCACAATCATCCTTGCTGTACATACCTTTTGAGAGAGCCATACATGAATTAAAATTTGATAGAATACTCTATGTGCTTCACTTATATCTTTTGAGCATTATAGTTTTGCTCTATGTGCTTCACTTATATCTTTTGAGCGTTATAATTTTGCTCTATGTGCTTCACTTAGATCTTTTAGAGCACGGTGGTGGATTTTTTTAAAGAAACTATTGATCTCTCATGCTTCACTTAAATTATTTTGAGAGTCTTAATAGCATGGTAATTTGCTTAATAATAATATGCTTGGTATTCAAGGTTTGTGAAACTTTCTTTTGAGTGTGTTGAATACTAAGAAAAGATTGAAACATGATAATTGTTTTGAGATATGGAGGTGATAATATTAAAGTCATGCTAGTTGAGTAGTTGTGAATTTAAAGAATACTTGTGTTAAAGTTTGTGATTCCTGTAGCATGCACGTATGGTGAACCGTTATGTGATGAAGTCGGAGCATGATTTATTTATTGATTGTCTTCCTTATGAGTGGCAGTCGGGGACGAGCGATGGTCTTTTCCTACCAATCCATCCCCCTAGGAGCATGCGCGTAATACTTTGCTTTGATAACTTCTTGATTTTTGCAATAAGTATATGAGTTCTTTATGACTAATGTTGAGTCCATGGATTATACGCACTCTCACCCTTCCACCTTTGCTAGCCTCTCTAATACCGCACACTTTTCGCCGGTATCATATACCTACCATATACCTTCCTCAAAACAGCCACCATACCTACCTATTATGGCATTTCCATAGCCATTCCGAGATATATTGCCATGCAACTTTCCACCGTTCCGTTTATTATGACACACTCCATCATTGTCATATTGCATATCCCGGTACACCGCTAGAGGCATTCATATAGAGTCATATTTTGTTCTAAGTATCGAGCTGTAATTGCTGAGTTGTAAGAAAAATAAAAGTGTGATGATCATCATTTTTAGAGCATTGTCCCAAGTGAGGAAAGAATGATGGAGACTACGATTCCCCCATAAGTCGGGATGAGACTCCGGATGAAAAATAAAAAAAGGAGGCCAAAGAAGCCCAAATAAAAAGAGGCCATATAAAAAAAGGGTTGAAAAGGCCCCAAAAATGAGAGAAAAAGAGAGAAGGGACAATGTTACTATCCTTTTACCACACTTGTGCTTCAAAGTAGCACCATGATCTTCATAGTAGAGAGTCTCTCATGTTATCACTTTCATATACTAGTGGGAATTTTACATTATAGAATTTGGCTTGTATATTCCAATGATGGGCTTCCTCAAATTTCCCTAGGTCTTCATGAGCAAGCAAGTTGGATGCACAACCACTTAGTTTCTTTTGATGAGCTTTCATATACTTATAGCTCTAGTGCATCCGTTGCATGGCAATCACTACTCACTCACGTTGATATCTATTGATGGGCATCTCCATAGCCCGTTGATACGCCTAGTTGATGTGAGACTATCTTCTCCTTTTTCTCTTCTCCACAACCATCATTCTATTCCACCTATAGTGCTATATCCATGGCTCACGCTCATGTATTGCGTGAAGATTGAAAAAGTTTTGAAAAAGTTAGAGTATGAAACAATTGCTTGGCTTGTCATCAGGGTTGTGCATGATTTAAATACTTTGTGTGGTGAAGATAGAGCATAGCCAGACTATATGATTTTGTAGGGATAACTTTATTTGGACATGTTATTTTGAGAAGACATAATTGCTTTGTTAGTATGCTTGAAGTATTATTTTTTTATGTCAATATAAGCTTTTGGCTTGAATCTTTCGAATCGGAATATTCATATCACAATTAAGAAGATTTGCATTGAAATTATGCCAAGTAGCACTCCGCATCAAAAACTCTCTTTTTATCATTTACCTACTCGAGGACGAGCAGGAATTAAGCTTGGGGATGCCTGATACGTCTCCAACGTATCTATAATTTTTGATTGCTCCATGCTATATTATGTACTATTTTGGACTACATTGGGCTTTATTTTCCACTTTTATAATATTTTTGGGACTAACCTATTAACTGGAGGCCCAGCCCAGAATTGCTGTTTTTTGCCTATTTCAGTGTTTCAAAGAAACGGAATATCAAACGGAGTCCAAACGGAATAAAACCTTCGGGAACGTAATTTTCTCGCCGAATGTGATCCAGGAGACTTGGACCCTACTCCAAGGAGTCAAAGAGGCGGTCACGAGCATGGGGGCGCCCCCCCTAGGGCGTGCCCCCCTGCCTCGTGTGCCCCTCGATGCTCCACCGACGTACTCCTTCCTCCTATATATACCTACGTACCCCCAAATGAACAGATATAGAGCCAAAAACCTAATTCCACCGCCGCAACTTTCTGTATCCACGAGATCCCATCTTGGGGCCTGTTCCAGAGCTCCGCCAGAGAGGGTCGTCATCACGGAGGGCTTCTACATCATCATAGCCTCTTCGATGAAGTGTGAGTAGTTTACCTCAGAACTTTGGGTCCATAGTTAGTATCTAGATGGCTTCTTCTCTCTTTTTGGATCTCAATACAAAGTTCTCCCCCTCTCTTGTGGAGATCTATTCGATGTAATCTTCTTTTTGTGGTGTGTTTGTTGAGACTGATGAATTGTGGGTTTATGATCAAGTCTATCTATGAATAATATTTGAATGTTCTCTGAATTCTTTTATGTATGATTGGTTATCTTTGCAAGTCTCTTCAAATTATCCGTTTGGTTTGGCCAACTTGATTGGCAGTTCTTGCCATGGGAGAAGTGCTTAGCTTTGGGTTCAATCTTGCGGTGTCCTTTCCCAGTGACAGAAGGGGCAGCAAGGCACGTATTGCATCGTTGCCATCGAGGATAACAAGATGGGGTTTATTTCATATTGCATGAATTTATCTCTCTACATCATGTCATCTTGCTTAAGGCATTACTCTGTTTTTAACTTAATACTCTAGATGCATGCTGGATAGCGGTCGATGAGTGGAGTAATAGTAGTAGATGCAGAATCATTTCGGTCTACTTGTCACGGACGTGATGCCTATATACATGATCATGCCTAGATATTCTCATAACTATGCTCAATTCTGTCAGTTGCTCAACAGTAATTTGTTCACCCACCGTAGAATACTTATGCTCTTGAGAGAAGCAACTAGTGAAACCTATGGCCCCCGGGTCTATTCTCATCATATCAATCTCCATCACTTTAATCTTGCTTTGCTTTTTTACTTTGCCTCTACTTTTTACTTTGCATCTCTATACCAAAAATACCAAAAATATTATATCTATCAGATCTCACTCTCGTAAGTGACCGTGAAGGGATTGACAACCCCTAATCGTGTTGGTTGCGAGTAGCTATCGTTTTGTGCAGGTACGAGGGACTAGAGCGTGGCCTCCTACTGGATTGATACCTTGGTTCTCAAAAACTGAGGGAAATACTTACGCTACTTTGATGCATCATCCCTTCCTCTTCGGGGAAAACCAATGCAAGCTCAAGAGGTAGCATACGTCAACCCAACAAGTACCTTCGGAGACACCTGTGGAGCACCTTTATAATCACCCAGTTACGTTGTGACGTTTGGTGGCACACAAAGTATTCCTCCGGTAAACGGGAGTTGCGTAATCTCATAGTCATAGGAACATGTATAAGTCATGAAGAAAGCAATAGCAACAAACTAAGCGATCAAGTGCTAAGCTAACGCAATGGGTCAAGTAAATCACATCATTCTCCTAATGATGTGATCCCGTTAATCAAATGACAACTCATGTCTATAGTTAGGAAACTTAACCATCTTTGATCAATGAGCTAGTCAAGTAGAGGCATACTAGTGACACTGTGTTTGTCTATGTATTCACACAAGTATTATGTTTCCGGTTAATACAATTCTAGCATGAATAATAAACATTTATCATGATATAAGGAAATAAATAATGACTTTATTATTGCCTCTAGGGCATATTTCCTTCAGTCTCCCACTTGCACTAGAGTCAATAATCTAGATTACACAGTAATGATTCTAACACCCATGGAGTCTTGGTGTTGATCATGTTTTGCTCGTGGAAGAGGCTTAGTCAACGGGTCAGCAACATTCAGATCTGTATGTATCTTGCAAATTTCTATGTCTCCCACCTGGACTAGATCCCGGCTGGAATTGAAGCGTCTCTTGATGTGCTTGGTTCTCTTGTGAAATCTGGATTCCTTCGCTGAGGCAATTGCACCAGTATTGTCACAAAAGATTTTCATTGGGCCCGATTCACTAGGTATGACACCTATATCGGATATGAACTCCTTCATCCAGACTCCTTCATTTGCTGCTTCCGAAGCAGCTATGTACTCCGCTTCACACGTATATCCCGCCACGACGCTTTGTTTAGAACTGCACCAACTGACAGCTCCACCGTTCAATATAAGTATGTATCCGGTTTGCGATTTAGAATCATCCGGATCAGTGTCAAAGCTTGCATCGCCAAACCATTTATGACTAGCTCTTTGTCACCTCCATAAACGAGAAACATATCCTTAGTCCTTTTCATGTATTTCAGGATGTTCTTGACCGCTGACTAGTGATCCACTCCTGGATTACTTTGGTACCTCCCTGCTAAACTTATAGCAAGGCACACATCAGGTCTGGTACACGGCATTGCATACATGATAGAGCCTATGGCTAGAGCATAGGGAACATCTTTCATCTTCTCTCTATCTTCTGCAGTGGTCAGGCATTGAGTCTTACTCAACTTCACACCTTGTAACACAGGCAAGAACCCTTTCTTTGCTTGATCCATTTTGAACTTCTTCAAAACTTTGTCAAGGTATGTGCTTTGTGAAAGTCCAATTAAGCGTCTTGATCTATCTCTATAGATCTTGATGCCCAATATATAAGCAGCTTCACCGAGGTCTTTCATTGAAAAACTCTTATTCAAGTATCCCTTTATGCTATCCAGAAATTATATATCATTTCCAATCAACAATATGGCATCCACATATAATATCAAAAATGCTACAGAGCTCCCATTCACTTTCTTGTATATACAGGCTTCTCCAAAAGTCTGTACAAAACCAAATGCTTTGATCACGCTATCAAAGCGTTTATTCCAACTCCGAGAGGCTTGCACCAGTCCATAAATGGATCGCTGGAGCTTGCACACTTTGTTAGCTCCTTTTGGATCGACAAAACCTTCCGGTTGCATCATATACAAATACAACGCTTCTTCCAGAAATCCATTCAGGAATGCAGTTTTGACATCCATTTGCCAAATTTCATAGTCATAAAATGCGGCAATTGCTAACATGATTCGGACAGACTTAAGCATCGCTACGGGTGAGAAAGTCTCATCGTAATCAATCCCTTGAACTTGTCGAAAACCTTTTGCAACAAGTCGAGCTTTATAGACAGTAACATTACCGTCAGCGTCAGTCTTCTTGAAGATCCATTTATTCTCAATGGCTTGCCGATCATCGGGCAAGTCAACCAAAGTCCACACTTTGTTCTCATACATGGATCCCATCTCAGATTTCATGGCTTCAAGCCATTTTGCGGAATCTGGGCTCACCATCGCTTCTTCATAGTTCGTAGGTTCATCATGGTCTAGTAACATGACATCCAGAACAGGATTACTGTACCACTCTGGTGCGGATCTTACTCTGGTTGATCTACGAGGTTCAGTAATAACTTGATCTGAAGTTTCATGATCATCATCACTAACTTCCTCACTAATTGGTGTAGGTGTCACAGGAACCGGTTTCTGTGATGAACTACTTTCCAATAAGGGAGAAGGTATAGTTACCTCATCAAGTTCTACTTTCCTCCCACTCACTTCTTTCAAGAGAAACTCCTTCTCTAGAAAGGATCCATTCTTAGCAACGAATGTCTTGCCTTCGGATCTGTGATAGAAGGTGTACCCAACAGTCTCCTTTGGGTATCCTATGAAGACAAATTTCTCCGATTTGGGTTCGAGCTTATCAGGTTGAAGTTTTTTTTACATAAGCATTGCAGCCCCAAACTTTAAGAAACGACAACTTTGGTTTCTTGCCAAACCACAGTTCATAAGGCGTCGTCTCAACGGATTTCGATGGTGCCCTATTTAACGTGAATGCAGCCGTCTCTAAAGCATAACGCCAAAAAGATAGCGGTAAATCAGTAAGAGACATCATAGATCGCACCATATCTAGTAAAGTATGATTACGATGTTCGGACACACCATTATGCTGTGGTGTTCCGGGTGGCATGAGTTGCGAAACTATTCCACATTGTTTCAAATGTAGACCAAACTCGTAAGTCGTAACTCAAATATTCTCCTCCACGATCAGATCGTAGAAACTTTATTTTCTTGTTACGATGATTTTCAACTTCACTCTAAAATTCTTTGAACTTTTCAAATGTTTCAGACTTATGTTTCATTAAGTAGATATACCCATATCTGCTGAAATCATCTGTGAATGTGAGAAAATAACGATACCCGCCGCGAGCCTCAACATTCATCGGACCACATACATTTGTATGTATGATTTCTAACAAATATGTTGCTCTCTCCATAGTACCGGAGAATGGCGTTTTAGTCATCTTGCCCATGAGGCACGGTTCGCAAGTACCAAGTGATTCATAATCAAGTGGTTCCAAAAGTCCATCAGTATGGAGTTTCTTCATGCACTTTATACCGATATGACCTAAACGGCAGTGCCACAAATAAGTTGCACTATCATTATCAACTCTGCATCTTTTGGCTTCAACATTATGAATATGTGTATCACTACTATCGAGATTCATCAAAAATAGACCACTCTTCAAGGGTGCATGACCATAAAAGATATTACTCATATAAATAGAACAACCATTATTCTCTGATTTAAATGAATAACCGTCTCGCATCAAACAAGATCCAGATATAATGTTCATGCTCAATGCTGGCACCAAATAACAAGTATTTAGGTCTAATACTAATCCTAAAGGTAGATGTAGAGGTAGCGTGCCGACGGCGATCACATCGACTTTGGAACCGTTTCCCACACGCATCATCACCTCGTCCTTGGCCAGTGTTCGCTTAATCCGTAGTCCCTGTTTCAAGTTGCAAATATTAGCAACAGAACCAGTATCAAATACCCAGTTGCTACTGCGAGCTCTGGTAAGGTACACATCAATAACATGTATATCACATATACCTTTGTTCACCTTGCCATCCTTCTTATCTGCCAAATATTTGGGGCAGTTCCGCTTCCAGTGACCAGTCTGCTTGCAGTAGAAGCACTCAGTCTCAGGCTTAGGTCCAGACTTGGGTTTCTTCTCTTGAGCAGCAACTTGTTTGCTGTTTTTCTTGAAGTTCCCCTTCTTCTTCCCTTTGCCCTTTTTCTTGAAACTGGTGGTCTTATTGACCATCAACACTTGATGCTCCTTCTTGATTTCTAGCTCCGCAGCCTTTACCATTGCAAATAGCTCGGGAATCGTCTTATCCATCCCTTGCATGTTATAGTTCATCATGAAGCTCTTGTAGCTTGGTGGCAGTGATTGAAGAACTCTGTCAATGACACTATCAACAGGAAGATTAACTCCTAGTTGAGTCAAGTGATTATGATACCCGGACATTTTGAGTATATGTTCACTAACATAACTATTCTCCTCCATCTTGCAGCTATAGAACTTATTGGAGACTTCATATCTCTCAATCTGGGCATTTGCTTGAAATATTAACTTCAACTCCTGGAACATCTCATATGCTCCATGACGTTCAAAACGTCGTTGAAGTCCCGGTTCTAAGCCGTAAAGCATGGCACACTAAACTATCGAGTAGTCATCAGCTTTACTCTAACAACGTTCTTAACATTGTCAGCAGCATCAGCAGCAGGCCTGGCACCCAGCGGTGCTTCCAGGACGTAATTCTTCTGTGCAGCAATGAGGATAATCCTCAAGTTACGGACCCAGTCCGTGTAATTGCTACCATCATCTTTCAACTTTGCTTTCTCAAGGAACGCATTAAAATTCAATGGAACAACAGCATGGGCCATCTATCTACAATTAACATAGACAAGCAAGATACTATCAGGTACTAAGTTCATGATAAATTTAAGTTCAATTAATCATATTACTTAAGAACTCCCACTTAGATAGACATCCCTCTAATCCTCTAAGTGATCACGTGATCCAAATCAACTAAACCATAACCGATCATCACGTGAAATGGAGTAGCTTTCAATGGTGAACATCACTATGTTGATCATATCTACTATATGATTCACGCTCCACCTTTCGGTCTCAGTGTTCCGAGGCCATATCTGCATATGCTAGGCTCGTCAAGTTTAACATGAGTATTATGCGTGTGCAAAACTGTCTTGCACCCGTTCTAGATGGACGTAGAGCTTATCACACCCGATCATCACGTGGTGTCTGGGCACGACGAACTTTGGCAACAGTGCATACTCAGGGAGAACACTTTTATCTTGAAATTTTAGTGAGAGATCATCTTATAATGCTACCGTCAATCAAAGCAACATAAGATGCATAAAAGATAAACATCACATGCAATCAATATAAGTGATATGATATGGCCATCATCATCTTGTGCTTGTGATCTCCATCTTCGAAGCACCGTCAATGATCACCATCGTCACCGGCGCGACACCTTGATCTCCATCGTAGCATCGTTGTCGTCTCGCCAATATTATGCTTCTACGACTATCGCTGCCGCTTAGTGATAAAGTAAAGCATTACAGGGTGATTGCATTGCATACAATAAAGCGACAACTATATGGCTCCTACCAGTAGCCGATAACTCGGTTACAAAACATGATCATCTCATACAATAAAATATAGCATCATGTCTTGACCATATCACATCACAACATGCCCTACAAAAACAAGTTAGACGTCCTCTACTTTGTTGTTGCAAGTTTTATGTGGCTACTACGGGTTGAGCAAGAACCGTTCTTACCTACGCATCAAAACCACAACGATAGTTTGTCAAGTTAGTGTTGTTTTAACCTTCTCAAGGACCGGGCGTAGCCACACTCGGTTCAACTAAAGTTGGAGAAACTAACACCCGCCAGCCACCTGTGTGCAAAGCACGTCGGTAGAACCAGTCTCGCGTAAGCATACGCGTAATGTCGGTCCGGGCCGCTTCATCCAACAATAACGCCGAACCAAAGTATGACATGCTGGTAAGCAGTATGACTTGTATCGCCCACAACTCACTTGTGTTCTACTCGTGCATATAACATCAACGCATAAAACCTGGCTCTGATACCATTGTTGGGGAATGTAGTAATTTCAAAAAAAATTCTACGCACACGCAGGATCATGGTGATGCATAGCAACGAGAGGGGAGAGTGTTGTCTACGTACCCTCATAGACCGTTCGCGGAAGCGTTATATCAACGCGTGTCGGTGTCAAAACCGGCGGATCTCGGGTAGGGGGTCCCGAACTATGCGTCTAGGCCGAATGGTAACAGGAGGCAGGGGACACAATGTTTTACCCAGGTTCGGGCCCTCTTGATGGAGGTAAAACCCTACGTCCTGCTGGATTAATATTGATGATATGGGTAGTACAAGAGTAGATCTACCACAAGATCAGAGAGGCTAAACCCTAGAAGCTAGCCTATGGCATGATTGTCTATTCGTCCTATGGACTAAAACCCTCTGGTTTATATAGACACCGGAGAGGGTTAGGGTTACACAAGGTCGGTTACAATGGGAGGAGATCTACATATCCATATTGCCAAGCTTGCCTTCCACGCCAAGGAAAGTCCCATCTGGACACGTGACGAAGTTTTCAATCTTGTATCTTCATAGTCCAACAGTCCGGCCAAAGGTTATAGTCCGGCTATCCGGACACCCCCTAATCCAGGACTCCCTCAGTAGCCCCCGAACCAGGCTTCAATGACGATGAGTCCAGCGCGCAGATTGTCTTCGGCATTGCAAGGCGGGTTCCTCTCCAAAAATCCGTGTACCTGTTTGAAACAGTGGCCGGCTTCTTGTGAATGTTGCGCTCCTTGGCTTCTATGCCCAATAATGGCCAGTTTCCACATGTCGAGCGAATGTGAAAAGCCAGGGTGTTTTTACATTTACCCCCCTAGCTGTGTGAATGAGATGCCTATTAAAAAGACGAGGATTCAGATCCAAGTCACACCATCCTCCCTTGGCGAGCCTTCATCGGAGTGCATCCGACAGAGATCCTTCCATCATGGCCGGTTGACGCAGCTCCTCCTCTCGCTCCCCTAGCCCCAAGCCTGGAGATTGGGAGAGATGTTCTGTCCCGCACAGCAAATTGGTGATGCTTCAGACCAAGGGATTTCTCCCCCCAGCATACATGGTCCCGGTTCGAGCCGAGCTCGCCACCTATAATGGCGGAGAGCAAGCGGAGACCTTTCCCAATCCCTCCAAGGGAGAGCGGGTATGCCTTGTCCCTCATATAGTAAGAAGGCTCGGATTTCCAATTTATCCGTTTCTCCGAGGGCTCCTAGAGTTCTACGGCCTCTAGTTGCACAACCTTATGCCTGCCTCCATATTGCATATCGCGGGATTCATAGCCCTTTGCGAGCTGTTTTTGGGCTGTGAGGCTCATTTTGCGCTGTGGAAAAAGCTGTTCTGCCTTGTGCCCCGTTCTCAGAAGGGGTCAATATATCAGGTGGGCGGAGCCGAAGTGTGGCATATCGCCGGGACCGGATATCTATCTGGAACCCCAAAGAAGACGTCCGAAGACTGGCCTTCAGAATGGTTTTATATAGAAGACGTCCCTCTCCCGGATCCTATTCGAATCGGCCTTCCTGAGTTCGACAATGCTCCTTTGAAGAAGCGCCGGAGCTGGCGTCCATGGAGCTCCCTGGAGGAAGATGACAGGGACGTTCTTTACCTGATGAGCCTGGATAAGTTTGTTAGCTCGATCCGGATTGACCATGATCGAGGTCATGGCCACATGTATTATGCGGGGGGGGTGCAGCCGCTTCAGTATAGAGGCCACCCCATGTGGGATTTCAACGGGGAGGATGACGCCACCCGCTACAGTCATAAAGGGCCGGGATCAGTTGCTAATCTAATAAAGATCTTATCCACTTTGTACAAGGTAGAAGAGGAGAAATTCCTCCATGTCAACCCGCAGGGCGGATTTTCTATGTACAATCCTCCAAGCTGGGTAAGCGGAAACTTTTTCTTGCCCATCCGTTTCATATTCCCATAGTTAAGTATTCAGTCTCTCGATTTCAACGCAGGAGCTGCGCCAGGCTGTAAGGGAGATAAACAACCCCCCTCCCCAACCCGAGGACCCGGAACGGTCCCTTGACCCGGCCTCCCAGGAGGATCCGAACATATCTGTGGAGCTGATCGATGGGGTATTTTACCAATTGAGCAATGACAACGCTCTGGTGGCCATTACGGCCGATTACCCTGGGCTACTTCCAGCCTCACAGGTAACTGAGATCGAAGTCCCAGCACTTTGAAAAAGGATCCGTCCATGCGTGTTTTTGATTACCGTATAACAACCGTGTTTTGCAGGGGAGGTCCTCGAGGCGGAAGGCCGAGCCTGCGGCGACTAGCCAACAAGGGGCCGCGAGGCCAGGCAGGCTGAAAAGACCCGCAGTCCGGATTGAGACACTGGCGCAGCGGTACAGCGTGTCGTCTTTATTCCAAGATGTTATTCTCAGAGGCATATTAACGCCCATGCCTTTTTTTAGGAAAAAGAGTGCTCGCCGGACTATACCCGGAGAGGCTACTAATCGCGCCTCCACCAGCCAGGCTCCAAGGCCGGATTCGGAGGCGGGAACGAATACGAGGCATGCACCAGGCGCTCCTCCGATGGAGGATGTGGATAAACTGTCCGCCACCAATTCCGAGGTGGAAAGTGCCATGAACCACAGGCGTCGCCAGACTATTCTTCGTGACGCTTGTTTCTCCCAAGAGGCATTGGATGCCTTCAACTCGGGAGATGCGTACCTCCATGCCGCTCAAATTGGTCTAGCCAGAGCCACGGAGCAGTATGTAAAAGACATACGGGTGAGAAATTTTGGTGGTTATATATATCAGTAGCCCATGAGACTTGAAACAGTTAGCATAACTTATTTAAGGATCATTTGTTATGCAGGTTCTTACAGAAAAGAATACCCAACTGTCCCAGGAGCTGGAAGAGTGCAAAGCCCAACTTCAGGCCGCACTGGCCGCAGCAGGGGAGCCCAAAGAGACCCCCTCTGGTAATATATCCTTCGAATGATAAGTATCATATAGAGTGCGGCGTATATGCAGATCTGACGATAAAATTGCAGATGACGCTGGAGTAAATCCGGATAAGCAACAGCTCCTACGCCAGCTGAAGGCCGGTGAGAGCATGCTTACGAGGGTGAGGCAGGAGAAGAATGATCTCCTAGATGCCAACACCAAGCTGGGCGTGGAACTAAAGGATGTTCGTGCCCAACTGTCGGACTCTGTTAAGGAGAATCGGCGGCTTCGACGCGGCATATTTAGTAAGTGCTTGAACGAACTTTGAAAAGAGTTCGGCGAGGAAGTTGGCTGACAGAGTTATGTCTGTAGGTATGCTAACAGGTCGTCCTGCAGAGGAAATGCCCGGTTCTACGGGTGACCTTCTTCCCGAGCTCTCACAACTGCATGAACGAGTTCGGCAGGTGATGCAAGGCGTCGCCCAGGCCTTGTGGCCATCCGTCTCCATGCCCGAAGGCCTTGGAGAGCTTGCAGAGAAGCTGAAGGGAGCGCGGCGGCGCTTCCGATTATGGAAGATATCGGCCTGCCGTCAGGGCGCCAGGGAAGCCTGGGCAATGGTGAAGACGCGGTACACGAAGGCTGACCCAAACCACATGGCCGAGGTCGGACCTGTGGGGCCCGATGGGAAGGAGATCCCTATGAGCTTAGTGTACGGCCAAGTAGAATTGGCCGCAAAGTATTCCCAACAGGACTGTAGACTAGACAGCCTATTGGATGGTATTGAAGAGGAATTCAACCAGTCAAATTGACTATGTAATTTAAAGTGACATGTATAATGCCTTCTAGCCGGATTGTAGATCGTTTGTCGTGGCGGACCTTTTCGCTTCAACCTCGGGACCCGACGGTCCGGAGTGTATCCGAATACCCTCTCGGTTATGTAAGAACTGGGGCATGCGTGGAGACCAGGCGTAGGGGTCATTAGTGCTTGAACAGACAAGTGCCCAACTAGTTATGTTATATTACATGGTTAGTAAGAAACATCTTCCAGGGAGAATAGTTCCGTTAGGGGTTCCTTTCCCTGGGAGGCATGCCCTAAAGTGCATGTCCGGACTGCGAGAAGAGACGCAGAAAAAACATCTGGGGGCGCATAAGTAAATAAGTGAAAAATCATCTTTAGTTCACCGACCGAATATTCCCTTAAGAACGCTAGCTTTCGGCTTCACCCAGTCTGAGGTACACATCCGGCTGACCCGGCAGTAACAATCGCAGAGGTGCTCCCCTTATGCCCTAGCCGAATTAACGGGAACGTAGGGCATAAATACAAGAGCCAGGCAACCCAGCTTGGCCAAAACTTAAGTCATATCGATGCATATAATGGTGAATAAAGGGTACATGCGGAAGGATAACACATGTGTTGGGCATAAAGCCCGTATGAATAAGCTTCTGTTAAAGAAGCCCCCAGGTATAATGAGCGCGGATAGCGCGTCAGTTGCGTGCAAACAAGGCACGAATGGGCCCCTAAAGGCTGTGAGAGAAAAGAAAAGGAGAAGGAGAAAAATATAAGACAGATAGTGTATAAAAATGGACAGAGGACGGAGACGAACACAGAGTCCGGCATTAGGCGTAGAATCTTCGGAGTCGGGCTGCATTCCATGGGTTCGGCTCGAGTCGATTATCCGATGCATCCCGCAGATGGTACGCTCCACCAGTCAAGACTTGGTCAATGATGAAGGGACCTTCCCATTTGGGCTTGAGTTTGTCCTTTTTCTTATCCAGCAGGCGTAGAACTAACTCGCCAACATTGTAAGTTTTGGCCCGTACTTCTCTGCTTTGGTATCTTCGAGCCTGCTGTTGATAGAATGCGGAACGGGCTTTTGCCACGTCATGCTCCTCCTCCAAGGCGTCCAAACTGTCCTGCCGATCGAGCTCGGCTTCTCTTTCTTCATACATGCGCACTCGAGGTGAGTCATGAATGACGTTGCAGGGCAGAACCGCCTCTGCGCCGTATACCATAAAGAATGGTGTGTATCCGGTAGTGCGATTCGGCGTGGTCCGCAGCCCCCAGAGTACGGAGTCGAGCTCCTCTACCCAATGCGTGTTAGATTCCTTGAGGGACCGCACTAATCTGGGTTTGATGCCGCTCATGATAAGACCATTTGCTCGCTCGACCTGACCGTTAGTTTGTGGGTGATAGACTGAAGCATAATCGAGCTTGATGCCCATGTTTTTGCACTAGAGTTTTACCTCGTCAGCCGTAAAGTTTGTGTCGTTATCAGTGATGATGCTGTGGGGGACGCCGTAACGGTGTACGACCCCGGATATGAAGTCTATCACCGGTCCGGATTCGGCCGTCTTAACAGGCTTGGCTTCTATCCATTTGGTGAACTTGTCCACCATGACCAGTAAGTATTTTTGCTTGTGAGTTCCTCTTTAAGGGGTCCAACCATGTCAAGCCCCCAGACCGCGAAGGGCCAGGTGATGGGGATGGTTTGGAGGGCGGTGGGTGGCATATGTCTTTGGTTAGCAAAAAGCTGGCAACCAACGCATCGTTGGACTAAGTCCTGAGCGTCTGCCCGGGCCGTCGGCCAATAGAAGCCTGTACGGAAGGCCTTGCTTACAAGGGCCCGGACCGCCGCATGGTGACCACCGAGTCCGGCATGAATTTCAGCCAGAAGATTCCGCCCTTCCTCTTCGGAGATACACCTTTGAAGGACTCCGGTGGTGCTTTTCTTATAAAGCTCTCCCTCATGGACTTTATAGGCTTTAGATCGCCGCACTATGCAGTGTGCCTCGTTTTGGCCCGCGGGAAGTTCCTGCTTAGTTAGGTAGGCTAGGAATGGTTCTGTCCACGGGGCTATGACTGCCATTATTACGTGGGTTGAAGATGTTATTTCGTTGGCAGAGCGTCCAATTATGTCAGAATGTTCGGTGTCGGGCAGTGCGGTTGGGTCCGGGCTGTTATTTCCGGGTTCCCCTTCCCATACTACGGATGGCTTGAACAGCCTCTCCAAGAAGATGTTGGGAGGGACGGCATCGCGTTTTGCGCCGATGCGTGCCAGGACGTCTGCTGCCTGATTGTTTTCCCGGGCTATATGGTGAAATTCGAGCCCCTCGAACCGAGCTGACATTTTTAGGACGGCGTTGCGATAAGCTGCCATTTTCGGATCCTTGGCATCAAAGTCTCCATTTATTTGGGATATCGCGAGGTTCGAATCCCCGCGCACCTCTAGGCGTTGAATGCCCATGGATACTGCCATCCGGAGACCATGTAGAAGGGCCTCATATTCGGCTGCGTTGTTGGAGTCCGTATACATTATCTGGAGTACGTATTGAACTGTATCTCCTGTTGGGGACGTCAAAACGACGCCAGCCCCCAGACCAGCCAACATTTTGGAGCCGTCGAAGTGCATGATCCAGTTGGAATATGTGCCGTACTCTTTAGGGAGTTCGGCTTCCGTCCACTCGGCGACGAAGTCGGCCAAAACTTGCGACTTAATAGCTCGCCGTGGCTTGTAAGTTATGTCGAACGGGAGGAGCTCAATGGCCCATTTGGCAATCCGGCCCGTCGCGTCGCGGTTGTTTATAATATCGTTAAGTGGTACTTCCGAGGCTACCGTTATCGAACACTCTTGAAAGTAGTGTCGCAGCTTCCGGGATGCCATAAATACCGCGTACGCTATCTTTTGATAATGCGGGTACCGTGACTTGCATGGAGTAAGGACAGTGGACACATAGTAAACCGGCTTTTGAAGGGGGAATTTGTGTCCGTCCGTTTCTCGTTCGACGACGAGCACTGCGCTTACTACTTGATGAGTTGCCGCAATGTATAATAGCATTGGTTCGCCAATGTTTGGCGCGGCCAGGACTGGGTTTGTTGCCAATATGGCTTTTATTTCGTCGAGTCCGGCCGTGGCGGCATCCGTCCACTCGAAGTGTTCGGTGCGCCGGAGGAGGCGATAAAGGGGTAATGCCTTTTCTCCCAAGCGGGAGATAAAGCGGCTTAGAGCCGCCACGCATCCGGTCAATTTTTGTATTTGTTTGAGGTCCTTTGGGATGTCCAATTGTGACAGAGCTCGGATCTTGGCTGGATTTGCTTCAATTCCTCTACCGGATACAATGAAGCCCAAGAGCTTTCCGGCTGGTACGCCGAAAACGCATTTTTCCGGGTTGAGCTTGATGTCGTATGTTCGGAGGTTATCGAATGTGAGCCTCAAGTCGTCTACTAGAGATTCGACATGCTTGGTTTTGACGACCACGTCATCTACGTATGCCTCCACTGTTTTGCCGATCTGGTTTGCCAGACATGTCTGAATCATGCGCTGATATGTTGCGCCGGCGTTTTTGAGCCCGAAGGGCATTGTGTTGAAGCAGAATGGGCCGTACGGTGTGATGAATGCCGTTGCGGCTTGGTCTGGCTCTGCCATCTTAATTTGATGGTAGCCGGAGTATGCGTCGAGGAAACACAATGAATCGTGTCCTGCGGTAGCGTCGATGATTTGATCGATGCGGGGGAGGGGGAAGGGATCCTTTGGGCAGGCCTTGTTAAGGTCCTTAAAATCGACGCACAAGCGCCAGGATTTGTCCTTCTTTGGTACCATCACCAGGTTTGCTAGCCAGTCCGGATGTTTTATGTCTCTGATGAATCCGGCCTCCAATAGCTTGGCTAGTTCCTCTCCCATGGCTTGTCTCTTAGGTTCGGAGAAACGCCGAAGAGCCTGCTTGACTGGCTTGAATCCTTTTAGGATATTTAGGCTGTGCTCGGCCAGCCTGCGTGGGATTCCTGGCATGTCTGAAGGGTGCCAGGCAAAAATGTCCCAGTTCTCGCGTAGGAACTCTCGTAGTGCGGCGTCGACATCAGGGTTTAATTGTGCCCCGATGGAAGCTGTTTTTGTAGGGTCCGTTGGATGGACTTGGAATTTGACTATTTCGTCCGCCGGTTTAAAGGAGGTGGACTTGGATCTTTTATCGAGTATCACGTCGTCCCTGTTTACCGTGGAGCGCAGCGCAGTCAGTTCCTCGGCCGCTAGGGCTTCGGATAGTGCCTCGAGGGCCAGTGCGGCTGTCTTATTTTCGGTGCGGAGTGCTATGTCCGGATCACTAGCAAGAGTGATGATTCCGTTGGGCCCGGGCATTTTGAGCTTCATGTACCCGTAATGGGGTATGGCTTGGAAGATTGTAAACGCCTCCCGCCCTAATAAAGTGTGGTATCCGCTACTGAACGGGGCCACTTGGAACGTGACCTCTTTGGACCTGTAATTATCTGGCGTGCCGAACACCACATCTAGTGTGGTTTTTCCTGTATAGCGCGCTTCCTGACTGGGGATTATTCCTCTAAAGGTTGTGCTTCTTCGCTCGATGCGGTTCTAGTCTATTTCCATTTTTCAAAGGGTTTCCTCATAAATGAGGTTCAATCCGCTGCCACCATCCATGAGTACCTTGGTGAGCCGAAAGTCGTCCACTATTGGACTGAGGACCAATGCGGCTGGTGCTCGGGCTGTTCGGAATTTAGGTTCGTCACTGGCATTAAAAGTAATAGCCGTGTCACTCCATGGTTCTATTGTTGCCACGTGGTAGACTTCGGCAAGGCGGCGGAGTGTTCGTTTTCTCATATTATTTGACGCGAAAGTCTCGAAGACTGTTAATACCGTACTGGTATCCTTGGGCTGGTGCTCTGTGGCTTCTGGGGTTAGAAGATCTTCGCCACTTTTGGCCACCTGCCGGAGTATCCAACATGCTCTAAGGCTATGAGTTGGTGTGGTGCCCTCTGCACTGTGAATTTTACAGGGTCCATTGAGCCATCCCTCCAGTACGGTTCCATGCCCTGTAGAGGGTTTTTGCCTTTTGGTGTTGGGTGTCTGGCGATAATGCACCCTTTTATTTCAGACTGGGTTTGTATTTAGTGCCGTATTATCCCAAAATTTTATTTCGGTTTTCCAGGTGCTTTCCATTGCACAGTGCTTTCGTACTATGGACGCCAAGTCAACAAAGTGTGTAATTTCGCGGCGACTTATGGCGTTGAGGATTCCCTTGTCCGTGCAATTATTGCAGAAGAATGAAATTGCGTCTTCCTCGCGGCAGTCCTTTATCCTGTTAATGACCAGGAGGGATCTGGCCCAGTAATGGTGTACTGTTTCTTCGGGCTCTTGCCTAATTTGGGACAGATCGCTTATGTTTGGGTGGGTGGGTGGAATTGAATCTGAAACCTCACCCAATCTGAGACTCAAGGGCCAAGGAGTTTCCGAACTCGGAAGTTTGGATTCTTGGATGTTTTCCAATGAATCTGGCCCGCTGCCCGACTCTGGGTTCAGGTCTTGAGTGACGTCCTCCCCACCGCGGATATCCGGCTTGGAGGGATCGGGAATCCGGACATAGCTAGTCATTAAGATAGATGAGGGGTCGCCGCATTGTTCCTCCGCCACTGCAACGTGATGGGTGACCTGGGGAGAGTTGATCTCTCTCAGATTGGGTTTAAGCCCAATCTGATCGTAGTCTATAGCGACTCCCAGGGCGGCGATGCGATCCAATAGCTCGTTTAGGGAAGAGAGCTCCATTGGATCTAACTGCTCGGCGAGTACCGAGTTGACGTGAAGGTTGCTTTCGATGACCCGAGAAATCATCGTCGGCGCAGCGGCCGAACAGACGGTCATAAGAAAACCACCTAGCCGAAGAGTTTGGCTGACAGCCAAAGCTCCCTTAACGGAGCCGTCTTTAAAGACGGGATGAGGCATCCTTCCTGATGGCGACGCCATAGTGGAACTCTCAATGAAAGCACCAATGTCGGTGTCAAAACCGGCGGATCTCGGGTAGGGGGTCCCGAACTGTGCGTCTAGGCCGGATGGTAACAGGAGGCAGGGGACACAATGTTTTACCCAGGATCGGGCCCTCTTGATGGAGGTAAAACCCTATGTCCTGCTAGATTAATATTGATGATATGGGTAGTACAAGAGTAGATCTACCACGAGATCAGAGAGGCTAAACCCTAGAAGCTAGCCTATGGTATGATTGTCTCCTATGGACTAAAACCCTCCGGTTTATATAGACACCGGAGAGGGTTAGGGTTACACAAGGTCGGTTACAATGGGAGGAGATCTACATATCCATATTGCCAAGCTTGCCTTCCACGCCAAGGAAAGTCCCATCCGGACACGGGACGAAGTCTTCAATCTTGTATCTTCATAGTCAACAGTCCGGCCAAAGGTTATAGTCCGGCTACCCGGACACCCCCTAATCCAGGAGTCCCTCAACGCGGTTGATGTAGTCGTACGTCTTCACAATCCGACCGATCCAAGTACCGAAAGCACGGCACCTCCGAGTTCTGCACACGTTTGGCTCGGTGACATCCTCGCCTTCTCGATCCAGCAAGAGGGGCGAAGTAGTAGATGAGTTCCAGCAGCACGACGGCGTGGTGACGGTGTTGGTGAAGAACAATCTTCGCAGGGCTTCGCCTAAGCACTACGAAAACTATGGCGGAGGATAAACTAGAGGGGACGGGGTTGCCGGCACACGGCTTGGTGTTTCTTGATGTGTCTTGGGTGCTAGCCCTACCCCTCTATTTATACGTCGAGCCTTGGGGTCGAAATTTGGAGTAAAAGCCTCCACAAAGTCGGTTTCACCCGAAAGGCAAGAGTCCTTCTCGGACTCCAGGGCCAGACGCCAGGGTTCCCGGCGTCTGGACCCAGACGCCAGGGACCCTGGCAGGTCCCTGGCGTCTGGCCCTTGGACTCCACAAAACTTCCTTTTGCGCTTTCCAAAAACCTTGTGGGCTTTCCCCTTCGGCCCAAATAAAGTGCTCTCGTACCCAAACATTTCGGGAAACATCCAGAACCCCTTCGGGTGAATTCCGGAACCCTTCCGGAGTCCAAACACTATTATCCCATATATATATATATATATATATATATATATATATATATATATATATATATATATATATATATATATATATATATATATATATATATGGACCATTCCGGAGTTCCTCGTCATGTCCGTGATCTTATCCAGAACTCCGAACAACATTCGGTCACCAACATACATAACTCATAGTACTATATCGTCAACGAACGTTAAGCGTGCGGACCCTACGGGTTCGAGAACTATGTAGACATGACCGAGACACCTCTCTGGTCAATAACCAATAGCGGGACCTGGATGCCCATATTGGCTCCTACATATTCTACGAAGATCTTTATCGGTCAGACCGCATAACAACATACGTTGTTCCCTTTGTCACCGGTATGTTACTTGCCCTAGATTCGATCGTCGGTATCTCAATACCTAGTTCAATCTCGTTATCGGCAAGTCTCTTTACTCGTTCTGTAATACATCATCCCGCAACTAACTCATTAATTGCAATGCTTGAAAGGCTAATAGTGATGTGCATTACCGAGTGGGCCCAGAGATACCTCTCCGACAATCGGAGTGACAAATCCTAATCTCGAAATACGCCAACCCAACAAGTACCTTCGGAGACACCTGTGGAGCACCTTTATAATCACCCAGTTACGTTGTGACGTTTGGTGGCACACAAAGTGTTCCTACGGTAAACGGGAGTTGCATAATCTCATAGTCATAGGAACATGTATAAGTCATGGAGAAAGCAATAGCAACAAACTAAACGATCAAGTGCTAAGCTAACGGAATGGGTCAAGTCAATCACGTATTCTCCTAATGATGTGATCCCGTTAATCAAATGACAACTCATGTCTATGGTTAGGAAACTTAACCATCTTTGATCAATGATCTAGTCAAGTAGAGGCATACTAGTGACACTCTATTTGTCTATGTATTCACACAAGTATTATGTTTCCGGTTAATACAATTCTAGCACGAATAATAAACATTTATCATGATATAAGGAAATAAATAATAACTTTATTATTGCCTCTAGGGCATATTTCCTTCAATTTAGCCTTCCCACATAAGACTTCAACGTCTCTAACAATCCCAATTGGTGAAATAGTATCTCTATTAGCAAGCTTAATGGTAACATCGATGTCTTCTATCTCAGCTGGTGCAATATCATGCATAATTTCTTTGTATAAGGAAATAGGTATTACACTAGCACTAGCACCCATATCACACAAGCCATGATAACAATGATCTCCTATTTTAACAGAAATAATAGGCATGCCTACCACATGTCATGACCGCCTTTCCAATAAAACATTTATTGAAAAGCCGTCCTTTGTATTAACCAGTACAGAAGAATTCTTCTTACTGGCAGACAAAACCTTGATACAGAAATCCAGCAGTACTAATATTATACAAGGTTGAGCTGAGGATGCTCAACAATTTATTACAAGCACGCCTATATTATACATAAAGGCGAATATGGCACAAGGGTAGGGTGGCATAACTACTGACCTGCAAAAAAGGTGGTGGTGGATATGTCACCGTGAAGTGGGTGACATGACTCTGAAATCTTACAGCTCATCAAGCGACGGAGTGTGGCTTGATGATTTTTATTTGGGTGGCGGAAGCGTGTATAATACAATTGAACAACTCCAGGGTCGCACGTGACTGACTGGGACTCCTCTAGGCGTCAGACTCGCTATCGAACTCTTCTTCCATAAGATCGCCTTCATCAACATCTGGCCAAATCAACAAGCCAGGTGAGTACTTTGAATGTACTCGCAAGACAGTTCGGACATAAGATATAACAAATGTAAACATGATGCACATGAGCAGGTTAGTATGCACAATCAAATAACAGATTTGCACTGCATGATAAATAAGAGGAAAATCAGGCGGTAGTCCTCCCGAAATCCCAATAACAATAACTGAAGACCGATCGGGTGTCTGAAGCGACGCCTCGAAAGGTGAAAACAAATTTAACATGCCGCAGTCGGGCGTCAAGGCGACACCACATAAAGGGCTTATATTGAAAAGTAAATAACAGGACGTGCCACAGTCGGGCGTCTAAGCGACACCTCATAAAGGGCTTATAATGAAAATAAATAACAATAATGCCACAGTCGGACGTCTGAGCGACATCGCATAAAGGGCTTATATCAAAAGTAAATAACAATAATGCCACAGTCGGACGTCTGAGCGACGTCACATAAAGGGCTTATATGAAAAGTAAATAACCATAACGCCACAGTCGGACATCTGAGCGACATCACATAAAGGGCTTATATCAAAAGTAAATAATAATAATGCCACAGTCGGACGTCTGAGCGACGTCACATAAAGGGCTTATATCAAAAGTAAATAACCATAACGCCACAGTCGAACGTCTGAGCGACATCACATAAAGGGCTTATTTCAAAAGTAAATAATAATAACGCCACAGTCGGACGTCTAAGCGACATCATGAAAAGGGCTTATAGTTTATCATTCGAATTTAAGTAGCTCATGAATTCAAACCATCACAAGGAAATACTCAGCATATAATAATAAACTGGTTAGTCCATTCACATGAATAACCTTCAACCGAGTTTACCACTCTCGGTTGTATGTTTATACTCCGGAGACTGCTACCGGGATTGACACTGAGATTTAACACTGAGACTGATAATGAGATGATGTCCAAGTCCTTGATATGGATATGGATACTCGAATGGTTTTGACTCTGCAAAGTTTGTACTTTTAACCACAGCCAACGGATTTCGGTAGTCACAAGGACTAGTTCCGTTTACGGTGTTTTAGAAGAAACATGTCTATCCAGTACACACCCATTCCACCTTTCGTTGCCAGGAATCACCCTCGGCAACGTTCAAGAAAAACCTTAAGACGGGGAGGCTACAACCTCGAATAGCATGGGATCAAATTTATATCGCGCGCTCTAAGGGGTGCCCCCCTCTCGGTCCCTACCGGAAACACCCATGACCCCTGACCGGATGACTGGCTTTAATCCAGGGCCATGGAACCCTCATCGCGGTCCCTCTGTTTGGTGTGTACCAGGAAAGAGGTTTGCAACTTACTAAACCGCACTCTTTGCAGAAAACATGTGGCAGCACGAAGGGAAAATGAACGGGATCAAGACTTGACCCACGTTGAAACTGGAGTTCACGGTTGACATAGAACTGGCATGCTTCAACAATACCAGCCTGCAACCCATCATGTCACCACATGATCGTGTTATCTTATCATCATAAGAACACATCAACTTCGAAGCTCACCGGTAGCTTGCCTTGCATGCACATAACATTCACAAATGCTCATATAAACATGCCATGAGAAAACTACTCGAGCAAACATGCAAAACACTCATCATATCAAAGGTTCAAACATGCTTGCCTGGTTCGGAGAAGTCGGAGCCTAGCTCGGCGAAGTACGCATCTCCTTTACTCCTCCCGGTATCTACGTATTAAAGAAAAATCGGATACTACATAAATATCATGCGTGCACAAAAAGTGTTCCAAATATTTTTCAAATAAATATGATAAAAAACTAGAAAAAAAAATAAAGATGATAGAAAACGAATCAAATCAAAATCATTTTCTGTTTAAAAGTTATTAGGGTTTTAGTCCAGGGACCTTTCTGTAATGAAACAGAAAGTTTCCAGGGTTCATTTTATAAAAACAGAAAACGATTCGGTTAAGAACACGCCAGCCCAGAGGGGAAGGCGTATTTTGCATAAAGGCATTTTTCAGAAAACGATTCGAAAAAAGAGAAAAAGCTGACGGGGAGGTCCCACCCGTCGGGTTTGAAAATTTGAAAGGGGGAAACAGAGCGCGCCGGCGCCCGAAGCTTGCGGTGGTCGCCGGCGGCGATCAACGGCGAGGCAGGGGGAGGTGAAGGTACCTATGTGATCAGCGTGCCCTCCCGCGTCTGTGGGTGGTGGAGGTGGTCGTCGGCGAGCACCACGTCGACGGTGGCCTCTACTCCGGCGGACGACAGCTCGGGTGATGTTGGATCTCGTCGGGGAAGGCTGCAAGGACCAAATTGGGGCGCGGGTTAGGTGACTGGGTGCCCTAGGAGATTACGGGCAGGGTTAGGGAGGTGGGGGAGGCCTCACCGGCGTGGATCGTGCCGGAGCCCGAAGCGAACCGGGGCGGCCGGAGACGGTGAAGGAGACCTCCTCGGGGTCCTTCTGTCGGCTTGGAGAGGCTCTGGTGAAGTGGAGTGACTGGCGCTGGTCGAAGGCGAGCTCGGGGTGGCTATTTATAGCCAGCCCGAGGCGGTTCCCGCGGACGGGATAACGCCGGCGACGATTACGGCGAGTCGGTGACCGGACGGGTGGATTAGGTGGCTGGGCATCAGCGTGGAGGTCTACTGGTTCCATTCACACGCTAACCTCGCTGGGATTAGGCCTGCTCCGTGGTTTCGTCATAACGGTGCTCCGCGGGCCAGTCGGCGGCAGAGGGTGCGCCCTGTGCTCGCCAGGCCACGACGACGGTGCTGCGGTGCGTGCAGGAGAGCAGAAGGCCGCGCGGAGGCCTTGGGTGGTTTGGGCGGTGCCGGACGGCGCTGAAAGATGCTGCTGCGCCCTGTCATCCGCCACGGGTGGCTCTGCCACCGCAGAAGTAGCCGGCGCTGGCGAGCCACGTCGCCACCGACGTCCGCACCCGGCCAAGTGAGTGTGCGGCGCTCTGGATAAGGAGGGGGTGCAGTGCGCAAGGTGCCAAGTGTGCACTGGTGAGATTGATGCCAAGTCTCTGAAGAAAACGACACTGACGGCCGACTGATCACTGAAGAAAATCTGAATTTACTGAAACTGAACAGCAACAGTGCCTGCCAGGTGTTCGATGAAATGATTTTGGCATGTGGGAAATTTTCCTTGAGCTTATCTTTGGTGGGATGGCCTCTCAGTGCACCTGGGGGCTGCCTGATTTTTGGTAGAATTTTTGGAGAAGGAAAAATATGAATTTCACCAAAAAGGATGAATCTGGTCCAAACTTGCAGTGGGAAATTTTTTGAAAATTTTGAACTGAAGCAGAGTGGATCAAGATGGATCTTGGTTGGGGGTGCTAAGGACTAGCCAGAGGAGTTGGTTTGGGATCAAAACTCAAATTAAAAAATGGTACTTCCTTTGAAAAGCACCTACGTCCATAAATAATGGCAGAAATAGTTTTGGAGCAAAATAAATGGAATAAAAATTCAAAAATGGGTTGGACTTGTTGGGAATGAATACTAGACTTGACCCAAAGTGGAGGGAAAGGTTATGGAGGGCAGATGTCAAAATGAGACATGGTAAAAGAGGGTAAAATTTTGAAATGAGAGGAGGATAAACCCAAAATCCTTAGGGTTTTCCCTTTTAGTAGAAAAGATTTAAAAATAAAAATTTTGCAGAAACTTGACAAAGTGAAGAGCTCTCAAGACCAAAAGTCCAAGTTGAGAAGAGTATCAAAATATTTTCCATGAAAGTTTTGAGAGGGAGAGGTTTAAGAAAAATTTTAAATGGCTTCCAAAATTTTTAAATAGTCTCCTCCAAATCAAATAAAGTTTTTGATAAAACCAAATAAAATTTTTTGGAGTGTCACAACACCTACCCCCTTAGGAAAAATCTCGTCCCCGAGATTTCAGTTGATCCTCAAACAGGTGTGGGTGTTCTGCCCGAAGAAAATCCTCTCTTTCCCATGTTGCCTCATCTTCGGTGTGATTGCTCTAGTGGACTCTGAAAAACTTAATTGTTTTCTGACGGGTCCTACTTTCAGACTCCTCTAAGATTTTTATTGGTCGTTCCCTATAGGTGAGGTCTGGTTGCACGTCAATGTCTTCATGAGATACCTGCTTCTCTAGGTTGCTTACACATTTCCTTAATTGCGAGACGTGGAACACGTCGTGGACGTCTGACAGCTCCTTGGGTTGATCTAGCTGGTAGGCCATGGTGCCTCTCCGTGCAACCACACAGAAGGGTCCAATGAATCTTGGTGCTAGCTTTCCTCTAACCTTGAACCGTTGCAGGCCCCTCATAGGGGATACTCGTAGGTACACATATTCACCGGGTTCAAAGCTGACTTCACGGTGCTTCTGATCGTAATAGCTCTTTTGTCGACTTTGCGCTGTCTTGAGTCGGTCCCTGATGAGTCTAACTTTCTCTTCTGCTTCCTTGAGCATGTCTGGGCCGAAGATACGGCTGTCTCCTGTCTCTGACCAATTTAGTGGGGTACGACACCTCCGTCCGTACAGGGCTTCAAAAGGTGCCATTTGTAGGCTGGATTGGTAACTGTTGTTGTATGCGAACTCGGCATATGGCAGGCTTTCTTCCCAACTGGTTCCATAGGTGAGGACACATGCTCTCGTCATGTCCTCTAGAATCTAGTTCACGTGTTTAGTTTGTCCATCAGTCTGGGGGTGGTAGGTTGTACTGAATGCTAGCTGAGTTCCCAAAGCCTGTTGTAAATGATCCCAGAATTTCAAGATGAACTGAGTGCCTCTATCGGATATTATAGTCTTTGGAACTCCATGCAGACAAACTATACGGGAGAGATAAATCTTGGCAAGTTTCTGAGTGGTGTGGGTTGTCTTCACTGGAATGAAATGTGCCTCCTTGGTTAATCTATCGGTGATGACCCATATGGCATCATTTCCGCGTTGTGACCGAGGTAGTCCGACAATGAAATCCATCCCTATTTCGTTCCATTTCCACTCAGGTATCCTGTTTGGTTGCAGTAGTCCGGCTGGTTTTTGGTGCTCGGCTTTTATGCGTTGACAAGAATCGCGACATGCAATGAAGGTGGCTATATCCCTCTTCATACCGTGCCACCAAAATCTTTCCTGAATGTCCTTATACATTTTGGTTCCTCCAGGGTGGATCGAATATGGAGCGGTGTGGGCTTCGGTCAGGATTTGCTGTTTGAGGCCCTCTATATTCGGCACGCAAAGTCTGTCTCCGTACCATAATATTTCCTCATTGTCTATGACGAATTCCGAGGCCTTGCCGATACTCACTTTTCTTTTTATGCCTTCAGTGCTGGGGTGTCCATGTTGAGCTTTCTTAACCTGCTCCACAAGGGTGGGTTGTACTTCCAAATTTGACACAATGCCTTCCGTGACCATCATCAAGTTGAGTTTGGCGAACTCCTGTTGAAATTCAGGTCTCAAGTCTTGCAGACTGTTGTTGTTCGAGCTGGGGTTTCGACTAAGAGCATCTACCACTACGTTTGCTTTTCCTGGGTGGTAGTGGATGCCAACATCATAGTCTTTCACTAATTCCAACCAGCGCTGTTGCCGTAAATTGAGCTCTGGCTGTGTGAAAATATATTTGAGACTTTTGTGGTCCGTATATATTTCACAACGATTTCCAAGCAAAAACTGTCTCCACTCCTTGAGTGCATGAAAGACTGCTGCCAATTCTAAGTCATGAGTGGGATAATTTTCTTCATGCTTTCGAAGTTGCCTTGAAGCGTATGCGACAACCTTGCCTTCTTGCATCAGCACACATCCGAGACCTTTCCGGGATGCGTCACAATACACTTCAAAACTTTTGTGTATGTCTGGTATAACTAACACTGGTGCGGTTGTTAATTTCTTCTTGAGCTCTTGGAAACTCTTCTCGCAAGCTTCAGTCCATACAGAAACAATATCCTTTACTTGGCAATTCTTTATCATGGGGTTGTCTACGAAATTTAGTAAAATTAAAATCATGAGACATATCCCCTAAACCAACAGAAACAATATCCTTTTTGCAGTCTATCTTAGCATTAACAGTATTCAAGAAGGGTCTGCCAAATATAATGGGACAAAAGTCATCTTGTGGGGAACCAAGAACAAGAAAATCAGCAGGATATTTAACTTTCCCACACAAGACTTCAACATCTCTAACAATCCTAACCGGTGAATGTATCTCTATTGGTCCATGGGTTAATAATCATCCTCTAGAGATGATTTAATTCCCCTAACTAATACGAAAAAACAGCTAATACAGCCCATCACGTGACCTCACCAACCCATGATGAAGAACACTCCAAGATCAAGGGATGCTAAATTAAATAAAGAATGTGCATCAACAAGCAGGACGGCACAAAAACAGAGCACTCAATCATTTACCTTTTGGGCTCCTCGTCTGCTAGCATGGAGGTGGGTGAAGCCTCGGCCGCCGGACATCAAGGTGATGGCATCTCCGAGGACCTCGTCAAAGCCAAGGACGGCATGGCTGAGTGAGCTCAGCAGCACGACGAGTAGCGGCGCGGTTAGACCGTTAGAGGGGCCTCTGACAAGCTCTCGTCAGTTGGAGGATCGGTACTGAGTGGCGGAGACGGGCCAGGGACACTGCTGGAGATGCTCTTAATTCTGCAAACACCATCTGCTTGCTCTCGGCTGACCTTCCCACACAAAAACTTTGCAGCTATAGCTTTCTAAAGGCACATTCTCCATTGATCCTAAGAAGCTCCCCACAATGCAGAACACTTCCGCAAGGTTGACGTTGTTCTACCTTAACTGTTTGATAAGGTCTCTGTTGTACACATGTACTCCCTCCGTCACGTAATATAATAGCGTTTTCAGCACCAAAAACGCTGTTATATTACGTGACGGAGGGAGTATATGCTTGTGAGATGGCCAGTGTATCGTCTCTCAAAAGTTCAGAGTCGATGAATGGTTGTTTTCTCCCGACGCTCAGTGTTCTCCCTATGATCTAGGAAAACTTATTAGAGCAGGGCACTCGCAGCGGCAGGACCTAGTGTTCTCCACACCTGCTTTTCCTATGAAAATTTATTTGTTAACACAACAAAAAAATGTCTCCAAGGACTTTTAAACAAATGGAATACAAGAAACTAATGTTGTTTTCCATAAACTGGCACGCACCGAACATCCACAAACTATCTCCTCATACATTTCATTCTCTCAACATTTAATCTGTTACTTTCTGAATCAGATCCCACAATGTTTCTCCTAGGAATACAAATTGTAAAAATCATAGGCCTCTCGTAGTGAGTCAAAGCTTGTCCATGATGTCAATACAATTACATCTTCGGTTGGATTTTCAGCAAACCCTCTTCTCAAAAGCAGTTACCCGAGACGGGCACGGTGTCCTACCAAGGGCTGCTGCTCCTATCCTTACCCTGCACAAATCGGTTCATGCTACTACGAGAATCTTACCCACAAAGCTCATGTGCAAATGAGTGAATTATGTTTAAATGGTACACATCAATGATTACCAAGATACCATGAATCGTAAAGGTATATTTGTTACCAGCTACACTATTACCCTGCTAAAAATAATGCACACCATGAAGTATAGAAAAATCTCTCACAATGGTAATTAACTGCACAAATTCAATCCTTAGGACGCCATTAACACAAAAATTCTCAGCCCAGATCAAGTATAACTACGAGAATATTGAACTCTTTTTGCCTTTTGAAAAGGTTCCAGAGAACAAATCAGAGCCACTTTCTTGATCTCTCACAATCTTCTGGCTGAGGTACTCATACTTGCTTCCAATAAGAGAAAATAAGAGTCACTTTCTTGATCTCTTTTTGGTGGTGCAGTTAATATTGGTGGTAATTAACTGCCAAAAATTTCTACCATATGCTGGCTAGATATAACTATGAAGCAGATATGTTAGGCAGTGAATATTAACTGCACCACCAATAAGTTAAGCGCAGATATGTCAGGCGGAGAGGAGGCAAAAAACGATGAAAAGATTAGTCAGTCCAGTGAGAATTCGAGATGGCGGTATGAGGGGAGCATTGGATGGAAACTAAGTTTGGCTGGTGAAAAGCATCTTTCAAATGTTCCAAAACATAAGGAAAAATTGTGTTGGACAGGTACGTTCTACAAGCATGTAAATTTCAGTTTCAAACTCGATTTCACTTGGGAGCTATGAAAGACAGCTTTCAACAACCAAAAAAGTGAAAGATGTGAAATTGTGAAATTACTGAAATTGATGCTGAATTCATTTTTTCGTAGCTCGCTGTCACACCCCGCTTGTGGATTTGGACGAATTTGGGGGAATTATGGTTGCTGGAAGTAGGATTCGTGGGTAGTTGAGATCACAGCAGACCAAAGAGGGTAACTACGATATGCTATGATAAACTAAATTGATAGTTTTCTCTCATCTCATCTGCAGCCAATCGACATATAAAGAGGGTTTGAGTTGCAGCGAGTAATAAGGAGCTGTCACAGTAGCTCTTTGATGATTAAATGACAAGGTAAATCACTCAGCGGTAAGTGGAGCTCAAACCAGCACCGTTCATCCTGACTTATCGTCCCACCTTTATCTTAGCCATTGGTCATCTAAACTTCCATCACTGCTACACTTCAACACTCTTCAGTTAACTGTCTCTGTATTCAGAGACTGACAATACCGCCGCCCTGAGTACAACCTTGTCCTCAACCTCAAGGTTGAAACGCTGGAAACGAATGCTGAAAAAAAGATTCATCCTCCCAGGTAGTGTCTTCAGGTCCAAGACTTTCCCAATGAATCAACCATTGTGTGACTGGTTGTTTCTTACGATTGATTGTACGAGCGTCCAGTCTTGTGAACGGTGTCGTCTTGATCTTCCCATCAGGTGTTACTGAAGGAACATGAGGTAATGGCACTGCATGTTTGCCTACATGTTATTTTAGTTGGTTGATGTGAAACACTGGATGTATCCCAGCTGTGTTAGGTAGCTGCAACTTGTATGAAACTTGCCCCACATGTGCCAGCACTTTGTATGGACCGTAGTATTTAGATATGAGTTTCAAAGATCCTCTCAGCCCAAATACACTCTGACAATAAGGCTGAATCCTAATGTACACCATTGTTCCCACATGAAAAGATCGTTCAGTCCTTCTGTGATCAGCAAACTGTTTCATTCTCTTTTCAGCCTTGTGCAAATGTGCTTTGAGCTTTTGTAGCATGTGTTGTTTTTCTTGAACAGTGAGGGAAGCACTTGGACAGATATTGCTTGGGAGAGCAGACTCACGAATCAGTGGTGGAGGGCAAAGAGCATCAAATGGTGTTTTCTTCAGAGAAGAGTGATAAGAAGTGTTATACCACCATTCTGCAGAGGAGGGCCATTTTGTCCATTGTTTAGGTTCTTGAAATACCATACTGCGTAAGTATGCCTCCAAGCATTGATTAACACGTTCCATTTGACCGTGTACTGAATTTCAGAGTAATCTACAATGCTGCAAAAATCTGCTGGCAGAGATGTTGGGGAACGTAGTAATTTCAAAAAATTTCCTACGCACATGCAAGATCATGGTGATGCATATCAACGAGAGGGGAGAGTGTGATCTACGTACCCTCGTAGACCGACAGCGGAAGCGTTATGACAACGCGGTTGATGTAGTCGTACGTCTTCACGGCCCGACCGATCAAGCACCGAAACTACGGCACCTCCGAGTTTTAGCACACGTTCAGCTCGATGACGATCCCCGGACTCCGATCCAGCAAAGTGTCGGGGAAGAGTTTCGTCAGCACGACGGCATGGTGACGATCTTGATGTTCTACCGTCGCAGGGCTTCGCTTAAGCACTGCTACAATATTATCGAGGAGTATGGTGGAAGGGGGCACCGCACACAGCTAAGAAAACGATCACGTGGATCAACTTGTGTGTCTAGGGGTGCCCCCTGCCCCCGCATATAAAGGAGCAAGGGGAGGAGGCCAGCCGGCCCTAGGGCGCACCAAGGAGGAGGAGTCCTCCTCCTAGTAGGAGTAGGACTCCCCTCTTTCCTACTCCTACTAGGAGGGGGGAAAGGAAGGGGGAGAGGGAGAAGGAAGGGGGGGCCGCCCCCCCCCCCTCTCCTAGTCCAATTCGAACCAGAGGGGGAGGGGGCGCGCGGCCCACCCTCACCGCCCTTCTCTCTCCACTAGGGCCCATAAGGCCCATTACTTCTCCCGGGGGGTTCCGGTAACCCTTCGGCACTCCGGTTTTCTCCGAAATCATCCGGAACACTTCCGGTGTCCGAAAATAGCCGTCCAATATATCAATCTTTATGTCTCGACCATTTCGAGACTCCTCGTCATGTCCGTGATCACATCCAGGACTCCGAACTAACTTCGGTACATCAAAACTCATAAACTCATAATATAACTGTCATCGAAACCTTAAGCGTGCGGACCCTACGGGTTCGAGAACAATGTAGACATGACCGAGACATGTCTCCGGTCAATAACCAATAGCGGAACCTGGATGCTCATATTGGCTCCCACATATTCTACGAAGATCTTTGTCGGTCAGACCGCATAACAACATATGTTGTTCCCTTTGTCATCGGTATGTTACTTGCCCGAGATTCAATCGTCGGTATCTCAATACCTAGTTCAATCTCGTTACCGACAAGTCTCTTTACTCGTTTCGTAATACATCATCTCGCAACTAACTCATTAGTTGCAATGCTTGCAAGGCTTATGTGATGTGCATTGCCGAGAGGGCCCAGAGATACCTCTCCGACAATCGGAGTGACAAATCCTAATCTCGAAATACGCCAACCCAACATTTACCTTTGGAGACACCTGTAGAGCTCCTTTATAATCACCCAGTTATGTTGTGACGTTTGGTAGCACACAAAGTGTTCCTCCGGCAAATGGGAGTTGCATAATCTCATAGTTATAGGAACATGTATAAGTCATGAAGAAAGCAATAGCAACATACTAAACGATCGGGTGCTAAGCTAATGGAATGGGTCATGTCAATCACATTATTCTCCTAATAATGTGATCCTGTTAATCAAATGACAACACATGTCTATGGTTAGGAAACATAACCATCTTTGATTAACGAGCTAGTCAAGTAGAGGCATACTAGTGACGTTTAGTTTGTCTATGTATTCACACAAGTATTATGTTTCCGGATAATACAATTCTAGCATGAATAATAAACATTTATCATGATATAAGGAAATAAAATAATAACATTATTATTGCCTCTAGGGCATATTTCCTTCAGTTGTTACAAGTTCCTTTTCTACAACTGAAATATTGATGTTCCTATTAATAGGATGTTTATATTGCTATTGAAAATGTGGCCTGGGTCTCCAGTTGGAGGACTGATAGTATGCCTTTTTTGCTGCAGCTGAGTTTTCATAAACTTTGGCATACCAATAAGCCTCTAATATCCCCCTAGGTCTTTGTCCACTGACATCATGCTTTATATCTGCTTGTAGTCCTCCTATGAAACAACTCATAAGAAAAGGCTCCTGTAAATAGGGATGATCTCTTCTGGCCAATTGGACACATTCCTCAAATTGATCAATCAAGAGATAAGAGAAGGATGTTCCTACAAGCCTCCACAGAGATCAGCGACTCTCGGCCGTCGGATCGGTTCCCTTGATGCGTTTTCGTCCGTTGGATCGAGAGGTGGGAGGATCTGGGCCGTCGGATCTGGAAGAAACACTGCTGGAATGAATAGTAATGGCAACAAAATGTAAATACTATTCCCCCACCAGGGCATTTCGGTCATTTCGCGTGGTGGGGATATAAAAGGGCCGGCCGCCCCTGTGATGTAGACCTAGCCGCCTCCTCCTCTCTCCCTCCCTCCCGCAGCCGCCTCCCTCCCTCCCCTCCCGTGCGCCTTCTCTCCTCCCACCCACATCGCCACCGCCGCCACCCACCTCCCCGCGCCGTCGGCGGCCAGATCCACCGCAACAAAGCCCCCCCTCCCCAACGATGATGAGCAACAGCGGGGGAAGGACGAGGAGCACGATGGCGGCGGCAGCGGGGAGGAGCAGCAGCAGGGCAATGGAGGGTGGTGGGTGTGTGGCCTCCCTTATCCTACGCTGCCGCCTGCCTCTTCTCCTCCCCTCTTCATTTTGATTTGTTTCGGTGCTCTCTCTCCTCTCCGTCATCCTGCTCCTGGTCCGCGAGTCGTCGCTAGGGTTTCTCGCTTATGGTCTCCGATGGCGTCGCGCCGCGGTGACGCCGGTCAAGGTGGTTCTCCTTGTGCTTCTTTCCTCTTTTCTGCATTCGATTTGTCATGGCTGACCAGTTTTGGATCTTGGGTGGTTCCCGTGGTTGCTTTTGCTTTCTCTCAATTTGATTGGCCGTGGCTTGGCTGATTGATTTCGGATGTCTTCTGCCTGCAGATTCATTGTTCTTGCCGTCGTTGGGCCGGATCCAATCGAGCGCTCGTCGATCTGTGGGTAAGCATTTCTTTTGACCCGGTTTTCGTTGTATGCTTCAGCTGAGTCGAGATCTTGACATTTTCTGTGCTGCGAACTGGTCCATTAATCTTTGTAGGTGCTCCTTCTTTTGGTCGACCCCCTCATCATTGGATCTATGGCAGCCTTCGCGTCTTCGTCCAGGAACCTGCAGGTTGACCCCTCTTCTCCTTCTTCTCTGTGCTGATGTTCCTTTGCATATCTAGGCTACTGCTCGTGCGCCGGTGTATATTTTCTATTGAGCTCAGTGTATTGTGCTTGTCGTTCGTGTGGGTGTGCACGCTAGCAAACATCCCCTGGTTGGATTTTAGTGGGTTTATTTCTTGCCTTGTTTGTTTGCTGGTGTGTGCTTTTTCATCCTTGGCCGAATCCTGCTAGGGATGGTATTTTGTTCTTATCTGCACATGGGTGCAGGGTGCTTGGTGCTTTTGTTCTTGTTGTCCAATTGGCATGGCCTGCTGATGTGTGTGCTGGTCTTCCGTGTCCTATGTCACGAGGTGTCGTCGATTTGTGAGGATTGTTTGATAGAATATGCTCATCATAGTGTGCTATCAGGAAGGTGTGGATGCAACAAGACATGTGCCCTTTAGTTTAGTCTGGTACATTTGAATTAGTCTGCTTGGTCTGTGTCCACTTAGTCTTCTGTTTTTGGTTGGCACCTTCAGAGTTGTTTGTCCACTCACACAATAAAAAAATAGGGTCGGATTTGTTTGTGTTGGATTGAGGGAAGGATAGGCTGTTGTTCATTGGCTTGTATTGTTGGATTTGGTCTCCCTAGGTTATTATGATGGTGTCCTTGCCTAGATGTATGAGTTTTTAACTTATTAACTTCATCAAATATTGTGTATATACCAGATAATGTGAGACTGGTTGGGTGTCTCATATCATTGTTAAATTGGAAGTTTTGATGGCATGTGCTGCATCATTATCTTTGCTATGTGGACTGATGGCATGATCTGTACCTTTGAAGATTCTGAATTAGGTAAGAAAAAGATGACAGTCACTTCGTTTCAGTACATCAGTTTACTGAATATTTCTAAGCTTTGAACTACATGACCACTGACAATATAACTAAATAATGGAAGAAACTTAAGGCTAGACACCACATGAATTTTTTATTTGAATTTACAATCAGACACTTGAATTTAGCTTCATACATATCATATGATACCTTGGAATCAGTGTCCATGACAGAATCTCATTGTAGAATTTACCTTCTGTTTTCGAATGCCCATGTATTATGTTGCTCTCTGATTCAACTTATACGCATTTAGCAGTTTAACTTTATCATGTTATCCTGTTCTTACCATACCATGTCTATGATAATGGAGGCAGCGACAAGCACAAATATGCCCTAGCTTTGAGGTACAAATATGTTCTGAACTTACATTAGAGCTTCACGTATCATTATGTCGCGAGTCACCAAAAAAACTGCATTGCAAAACTGTACGCTTTTCTTTCGGCCGTATGACATCTTAATCCTTTTAGGTTGGCATCAAACTCTACGAGTGGATTTTTATTATTATGTTGAGACATGCTTTGATTTCTATTAATTGGCCAATATTTGATGTCATATTTTCTTTAGATGCATCACTTACAGTTATCCTCTGATTTCTATTAATTGGCCAATATTTTTTCTGGAGTCATAATTCTGTTATAGCATCTCCTTGTCTTTTTGCTTTGGAAAACACCGTTGATCATAAGCTGATTGCAGCAGTAGGGTTGTGAACTTTAAGCATACCTAGGATATTTATATTTTAGTTGGCAAATAGTTATGCCAATTTTGTGATTTATCTATTATCTATTTCTTTCACCTTTGAATACTTTGAATATACTAGCCCATATTGTTCATTACTTTGTAAGGTTAACTTTTGTAGGAACACTGACTTGCAAGGTTAACTTTCTAGCAGTTTGGTGTGTTCCATTTTATGGAGATCTCTCTCGGAAACTTACTAGAAATTCTTGCATACATCCTAGACAAGTAAATACCTGCATGCATTTAAATTAATCAGTTCCGAAGAAAGAAAAATTTTATGCTATTTTGTTTGTGATGCGTTGCTCTTGAAGTCATAAACTTACTGATGTAAGATGAAGTTTATAGAGATAGACATATTAAATCTGGGTGAAATAAGTACATCACAGGTGAAATATCACGATGGCATTGTTATCATGCACTCCCTTCGTTCCTAAATATAAGTCTTCTTAGAGATTCCTTTTAGTTTTTTTAATTGGTGGTGTGCTAATTAGGCAAAAACAAGATACTAAATCATGCCAAACAAAAGAGGCAACCATTTAATCAGCAAGGTTTTCACAACAAGATACTAAATCGGTGGCTTGCTAATCGGTGGCTTGCTTGCATGATGATAAGTTTTGACCACAAGAATGTTCTAACAAATCTTATCCTTGATTGCAGCTAAAAGAGAACTGACTAGGCCCCGGTCATCTCCACCCCTGATGGTGCTCCTAGACGTGCTACACATTGCCTCCTCGCCTCCTTGGCCGCTTTGGTGCCGGTGGCGTTCGTGCTCGTCGGCGGGATGGTGCAAGGCGCAACTCTGACGTAGTTCCTTGCTGGTTGGACGGTGTTCAGGTGCAACCCCGGCGCCCACTGACTACTCCCTCAGCTACAACCTCCCTCTGTGAGCTCCATCTTCCCCTTCTCTGCTTCGGCTACTATATGGGGCATGGCCAGGGCTATGATGATCAGTTATGGCTGATATAGGCATGCTCTCGAGCAATCGAGGCACTTGTGGGTACTAATTTGGATCCTCCCTCATTTCTTTGAGTTGTTTTGATCACGTTCTTATTTTAGTGGCTCTGTCCTTGGATGGTCATTTCTGATGAGTGATAACCAGGGCAGTTTCACCCTCCTAAGAACATATTGATCCAGAGATAAGAGAAGGATGTTCCTACAAGCCTCCTCAGAGCTCAGGCACCTTCGGCCATCGGATTGATTTCCTGATGCAATTCTGGCCGTCGGATCTCGCTCCGGATTGATCTTGGCCGTTGGATCGAGCTCGAACTCTTGTAGTAATGAATAGTTACTCCCACGGTGAGATATCTCATGCCACCGTGTTTGAATCGCGTGCCCCATCGGTCGGAAGCCATTCTTGCTAGGGCGATGATGATTAGCTGTGGCTGAAACAAGTGTGCCTTTGAGCAACCAATGCACCTATGGGTATCAAGTTGGATCCTCCCTCTTGTCTCTAGAATCCTTTTTGATCTTGTGATACTTATTGTTCTGTCCTTGGATGGTCATTCTTATTGAGTGATAACCAGGGCAGCTCCACTGTATAAACAGGTTGATTTGGTGATAAGAGATGATGGGGGTAGATTATATGATCGAGAAAAGGCAAATCTGAGCCCACTATGCATTGAACCTTGAACCCTTTTTATTTGTGTTAAAAGGTGTTGTTTATTTATGCTCCAGTGTTTATAGCCGTCTTATGTAAAGATTTCTTCTCTCTCATACCTTTATTGCATATAAGTTGTTCTTGATCTTTTATTGTTTGTTGTTGGTCCTTGATCTAATCTGGTTAAGAGCAAGTTGCACTTTGTTATTCTGGGATAAGCGATGGTTCGATAATTCTATTGGTTCTTCATGAGGAGTTCAGAGAAGGATTTCTGATATTATAGCTCTGATTCATGTGATACCCGCCATAACGAAGCGAGCGTCAGCAACGGCCTATATGGCTTCCTGCAGGTAATAGTTGTTCCTGTTGTGATAGGATGCATAAATGAAATGAAGGCACCAGTTCCTATTACTTCTACCATTAACTAAATTCGTTTTTCATTTGTTTGCCAATTCAAGCGTCAATTACTGATCAGGATAGTCAACTTCAATTGGCTGGTCCTAAAGAACAAATGGTAGGATGATATATCTACTCCTTGATGATTAGCTTAATCCACTTCCTGCATATAGAAATTTCAAACTTGAATGTTGTTTCTTATGTTGTGTTCAGGATAAAATGGAATACAATATATGCTCTGTAATTGTTTTTGTTCTAGACTGCACCCTGTTTTTATAATATTATTAGGATTTTTTGTTCCATTAGGATATAAATCCCCAAAACCAGCTTTGCTTCTTTTTTTTGGTAAAATAGATACCATGTTTTTTATTTGGAAGATGTTGATTGCTTTGTTTTAGCTTTAGCGTTTGGCATGATCCATGTTGATGGCGTTTAGTAATAGACTGGTCAAGATTTTGTTGTGGTGCTTTGCATGGTTCCAACTACCAACTAATTATATAATATTTATTGTTGGTTTCTTATTCCTTGTAGTTCTTATTCTATAAGAGTGATGGTAGAGGTTCCCCTTGCTGGTCCCTTCTTCCTTGCACTCGGGATGCGTTGATGGCGTGTTGTGCCTCCCTCTTTCTCAGTGCTTCTTCAATGCTCATCTAATAATTACCGAATTATTTTATTTCTCAGTGTTCTCCAATGATGGAAGGGGTTCTAATGATTTTCCGGTCAAGAGGAAAGTAAACTTCCAAAAATGTGAGACCATGATCTGCTTGCAACAAATCTCCCTTATTTGCTCCTTATTGGGAATATTTTTTTCTATTTGGAGCACTGGACCAAGAGCACATGGAAGGAGCTCTTCTCCACCGTGCCGGCGACAGGAACAAGGAAAATCCATTCCATGGTGCCACCAATGAACAAGGTAAACACGAGCTATCAGCAGCTTATAGATTCCATATTTCTGTAGTGTTGATCTAGGGTTTATGTGAGTGAATCTTACTGTTCTTTGGGCTGTATATAAAAATACTGCTCAGTTGACAGTAGTTGCTATTGTTTTATTGTTGTGAAAGTCTCATGGTCCAGTAGAACGCCCTTTTCAGAGAGAATACTCCACATCTATTGATTGTGATTTAGTTTTGGTATTGATTTTTATTTGGTATGACTAGATAAAGATAGTGAGATCATTTATGTTTTGGTACTGAGATAGTTAAGTTTGTTTATCTATGAAAAGAAAATACACTTGTACATGGTTGCTGTACTGCATGATATCCTATAGTACTGCTGTTCAGTGATATTAAACACAATTTGCAAGAACAAAGATAATTGTGGTACTCCGTATTTTGATAATAATAGGGACTCACTAATTACTAGGAAAAAAGGATCAAGTGCAGGCTTAATTTCCTCTTATGTGACAGGCCAGTTTTGGGCATTCATTTCATGCCCCAAGTCTTGCGAGTTATACCCATGTCGAGATTTGCTATGGTTTATTATGTCTTTGTTTCATGTTTATTTCAGGTTTGCTTTGTGGCCTCAAATCCAATGTATCCTTGATTCTGTATTTATTAAATAAATGCCTGCATTCTGCGCTGAGTTCTGTAACATAGAAGTTTGGCGTGCTACTTTTCATCGCCAGCTAACTGGTCCACTATTTCACTGGTTTATAAAAAGGAAAATATTGTTCTTTTCGTAGCTCAGTGGTACTTATTGCCCTACTGGATGCTGATTCTTAAATTGCCTAATTAACAAGCAACGGTTAAATGTAGATGGTTATCCTTTGCCACTCTTTAGTAATATATCTGATTTAATTTTCCATATCCTGTTAATGACAAAGATGTGTATGTGTGTGGACGTGTGTGTGTGTGTGTGTGTGCGCGCGCGACTGGATTAGGATTTAAAGGTTGGGTCTCCTCTGATTTAGTTACATGCATATCTTCCACTACGTGATCTTCCCCCGTCCTACGGACCATATAGAATGTGTGCTCACCCTCTATGAAAGATCAAACATTTACTTCCTCCTCCTATTCTAATGCCGATGCTTTGCTTTTGTTATTGCAGATCGACTCGCAATGTTGAGCAGATCACCATGTTAAAATACGAGCATTTAGAGAAGTGTGTGCTCGCCAAGGACCCAATTGGTTTCTGAAGAGTTGGCTGCATATCGTTGGTGTCCGATGCACAAACAAGTATACATGAGGTCTGCCCCTGGTTTTACCTTGGTCTTGTAGTTAGCAAATCAAAACTTTTTGGACTGTTCGATTTTAATTACATTTAGTTAGTCTTTCATCCATACATGTCTTTGGGATACCATGATGTTAGGAGCCCCTTAATTTCCACTTCCTTTTGGGTGTGAGCATCGTTGATTGCTAATAGCAAAGAAATTCGAAAAATATGAAGAATATAGAAGTAACTTATTTTTTTTTACATGGCTTGATTTAATTTTTTGTGTACATGTTCTGTGATGAGATAGTCATGTCTATCAGGTCCAGTATTAGATTTTTTTAACTCAGCACCAACAACCCCAATTTAAATGAAATATAGATACACACAATATTTGTAAGCTACGTTATTTAGACAACGGGATAATTAGAGGTGGTCATAGATATCTTGGTCAAACCAGATAGATAAAGAACACACATGAATCCAGGCTTGTGCTCTGTTTTGTATTTCTCATGTACGACCAGAGTCTGTATATATGTTGTAAGCTAGAACAGATTTGTGTGTACGACCAGAGTCTGTGTGTATGTGTCGTAAGCTAGAACGGTTTTTACCTACCAAAACCTATCTGTGTGTACGACGGCGGCGGGGCACGGAGGCGGGCGTGGGTTAGTTTTTGGAGGGAGAGAGAGGCGAGGCAGGAGGAAGAGGAGAGGGGGCGGTGGGAGTCTAGGAGGAGTTGGCGGCTAAGTAGACAGATGATATGAAATGCATCAATAGAATTTCCTACTAACCTAAACCATGTTTACTACTAACTGATCATTACCTGTTTGACCACATAGTTGGGACCGGCATCCCCACATAGTTGTTCAAGGAATTACTACTTCATTTCTGCCCTTGGCTTTCTTTTTCTTGGATATTGTAGCCTCACTAGGATGGATTAAGAGTGTCATTTGCTCCCTTTCCCTAATCAAATAGGACTTCCAAAATAATGAGACTTGCACTCATTTTTATTTGTTTATCTCTTCAGTTTCTGATTACAACTTATGTTTCACAAATATATGCAGGTTTCTACTCTGTTTTAGTGGTCCTTAGTTGATCTCTTTGATTTCTGATTACAACCTATCTCTGTGATTATAAGTGATTTTGGTGTTGTTTGTAGTTGGCACTTCTCATTTCAAAAATCAGTAGTGATCCTGGTATTCAACCATGAGAGTTTAGTGAGAACAACCAAAGGAGGAATGAGCTCAAGACATGTTTAGCAGCTTCTACTAAGTAAGTCCCCCAAGACCTTCAAATCCAAATAAAACAAAATTTCAAGAGTATGTTCTCCACATATGAAATTGATAAATGCTGACATGCTTGCTGCATCTCATCAGATTGCGGGTCCAGAAGTTAAAGGACACGCTTGTGGATCATGGACAACCTCGGCCTGGTACGGGGGCTCGAGTTTGAGCTCTTTATTGGCTTTAGGTGCAAACATGGAACTTCAGTTCACCTAGAACGAATCGGATCCTTGTGTCAATTATTGTAGTGATTGGAGGCCCATTGCGTGTGACCATGATGTAGGCATTCACTCTAGGATCTAAGAATAATTTGTTGATCCTGTTTGGAAGATGGTGGTTAAATAGTGATTTTAACCACTTATTTATATTCTTTTTCTTTTGTTGTGTTATGTATGGAGATGCAGATAGTGGTTTTAGTTTTGGTAGTTTGAACTGGTATTGATTATGTTATTGCAAGTGGTCCTTGCTCAGCACGGTGACCTCAAGGATGCCTCTTGAAAATTAGCATCCTTATTATGAGATTGAGGCGATGTAAACTTGAATTCTGAATCAACTTTGTGCTCTTGGCGAAATGTGTACTGAGTTTATTTCTTTTGGATTTGGTGGGTTGGATCAAGGCTCTTGTATTTTATAGGGCAATGCATTATATCATTGATGTTTTGCATATATGATTGCAATCTGTGCTAAACTTGCCTTTCTACTACCGCTTGGCCAAGTCGTTGGGACCGGCACCCTCGTGCCAAGGCGCGCTGCCGATCTAGTATAAGTGAGTACAGTTGTTTGCTGCTGTATGTTCTTCAATAACTCCACAGCTTCATGTGCATTTGCTTGAGTAAATCTATTTGCAATCATATTACAGAAATCTTGCCAACTGATCATTTGCCATGGCTGATGAAGAGGGCCTCCTCTGCAAGCTACTGCACATCCCTCATTGTATGTCCCTTTACATGGATGATGTCATTCTCTTTCTTAAGGCTTCCGTCAATGAGGCCCATGCGGTGAAGGAACTGCTGGACATATTTGGGGGCTCCACTGGCCTATGTTGCAACCTGAGCAAAAGTTCTATCTCTCCCATCTTGACGCAAGGCGACTTGGCGCAGGACATTTGCAATATTCTGTGCTGTCAAGTTAAGCACTTTCCCATCAGATATATTGGTCTCCCTCTTCATTTTAGAAAGATTAGAAAAGCAGACCTGAGAGCAGTAATTGACATCGTACGGAACAAGCTTGCCAATTGGAGAACTTATTTTCTTACCTAAGGTGCAATACTCTGGTGCAAGCAGTGCTAACTGCCATCCCTGTCTTTCAGTTGATGTTCATCCAGCCACCGCCTTGGTTTTTCAAGGCAATCGACAAAATTCACCGTGCCTTTCTCTGGAAAGGTACAGATTCGGTTGCTGGGGGGCATTGCCTTGTTAACTGGGTCACATGTCGGCCAAAATCATTGGGTGGGCTTGGCATTCTCAACTGGACATTATGCATATGGCTCTGTTGGCGCGAAGAGTTTGGAGAACCAGAACTGCCAATAGGCAAATGAGATTTAAAATTGGCTCCCAGGTTGATGAGCGAGCCACAGCTATTTTCAATGCTACCACAAAGGTCATAATTGGTAATGGTAAAAGTTGTCTTTTCTGGAAGGACCAGTGAAATGCGCGGTGCAACTCTTCTCAAGAGAATTGGAACCATCTCTTTATGAAATGTGCGGTCATCAACATAATTTGGAACATGCTTCTTCAATGGGCAAACCTACAGGCCTCCATCCCCACGACGGATATGAGTGTGTTGGACTGGTGGAGGGCTGCTTTGAACATGTATCAGAGGAAAGACAAGAAGAAAGTCAGCTGCCTCTGTGTTTTGACTGTTTGGGCAATCTGGAGATAGAGAAACGGTCGTGTGTTTGAGAAAATTTTCACTCTGATAGAATGTGTTCATCAGCCAGGTCAAGGAGGAGATTAGTTTTGGGTTTAGCTGCATTCCATAATTTCTCTCCTCCTTACTGGTCCCTACTCTCATGGGTAGGCTAGTGATCTAGGGTTTGGTTTTGAGGCTGTGGTCGTACTCTGGTCATGTAAATGTTTGTACTTCGGGGTTCTTTTTCTCCGATTTTGAGGCTGAGGTCGTACTCTGGTCATGTAAACGTTTGTACTTTGGGGTTCTTTCCCTGGCTTCTGCGTCTTCTTTAATATATCACATGCAGCTCTCCTGCATGGTTTTTATTATCATTTGCCATGGGACACATATATTCTTTAACCACACATTTGCTCTGCCATAAAAATGTCCAGTTGCAATGTTAACCCATTGTTCATATGGAGTATCAGACATGTCAAAGAATTTCTCACATTGTTACAACCATCCAATGAGATCATCGTCAGCAAATAAAGGTACTTCCAACCTGGGTCCTTTTAAAACAGCATCAGCATAATGAGAAATACCCCCTAGCTAGTGTACTCTCTCATTTCTATCAATCTCTATGCCAGGTTTACTGAACATAGGTTTTTGCTGTTGAACTCCAACAATGACAGGTGGTGGAGGAAGAAATGTCCAGTGACATGACTAAAATGATGTGGAGGTACAGGAGGGTTGTTTGAATTACAAGCCAGTTGTGGAACAGTATTAGGAGGCCAAACCATAGGAGCAGATTGTTGTTCGAAATTATCAAAGACGTATAGATTTGGCTGTACAATAGGTGGAATTTGAAAATGGCCTGGCACATGTAATCCGTTGGGCTGAATAGTATGAATACCAGGGAACCCACCTTGAGCCGTTCTGACAGAGAAGGTAACACTATCAATCATACTAGCCTGATGCATTTGTGACATGGGTAAATTTGGTGGCATACTGTAAGATGGTGGACATGCAAGAGGAACATTAGTTAGAACGGTAGTTGTTGCTAACTGAACTTTCTCAGGAACTGATGCAGTAACTCTAGCAGATTTTGTTTGGGACGTACCTTCTGTTTCAGTCACAGTGGCTTCAGAGTGTGAATTTTGTGTGCCTAGGTACTTCTGCATCAAAGAATCAAGAGTGTCAATAGTAATCATCTGTGCACGAATATCCTTGCTGTCTGCCGCCGCTTCCTGAAGCCAGAAATATCCTCCTTCATTACTTTGAGATCGGCTTCCAGTTTCTCTGTAGCTGCCTGCCACCGCAGCTTGGTTGCGCGTCTGCCCCATCTCGATCTGAGACTTGAAGTAGAATTTTACACTGGAAGATTTCCAGAAACCCGAATCAAGATCAGATCCTGCTGCCACCACACAATCGCTTCCTATGGCACATGGAGTAAGATAGAGCCAAGGATTGCACCACGAGCAAAAGGTTTGCCCGCAACCTGTTCTAGACACTCACTCTGTACCCGAATTTTCTACCGCCATCGAACGCCACCAGATCACACCACTGCCGCCAACAAAATTGGGGAGAGGAGGGGTTGGATTTTACCAGATCAGAGAACCACCGCACCTCCCAGCCCGAATCGCCGCCAAGGAACACTTGCTCTGGCTACCTTTGTCACGCCTCGCTCGCGGATTTGGACTAATTTGGGGGAATTTTGGTCGCTGGAAGTAGGGTCCGTGGGTAGTTGAGATCGCAACGGATTGAAGAGAGTAACTACGCTATGCTATGATAATCTAAATTCATAGTTTTCTCTCTTCTCATATCCAGCTGATCAACATATAAAGAGGGTTCGAGTTACAGCGAGTAATAAGAAGCTGTCAGTAGCTCTTTGATAATTAAACGAGAAGGTAAATCACTCAGTGGTAACTGGAGCTCAAACTAGAATCGCTGATCCTGACTTATCACCCCGCCTTCATCAGCCATTCGTTATCTGAACTTCAATCGCTGCTACACTTCAACACGCTTCAGTTAACTGTCTCCGCATTCAGAGACTGATACTCACAACTGAAATCAAATTTGATTTTGAAATTTCACAATGTTCTACCTGTGCGTGTGTGTGTGTGTGAACCTATGTTGGATCTTGTGGCTCTGGTGGTTTGCTTTATATATAAAGCGGGGCGAAAGCCTTTTTCAGTAATTTCACAATGTTCGTGAAGCATGTTACACTGTATTTTTTAAAAGAAATTTGGAAACATTAGAACGATGCTTTTCAATTGATTTTCACCTGTTTCCACCGAAACTTGGTCTCCACTGGATATTCTCTCGGCTGCACATGGGGGCTGCATGAGTGGAAGGGTGGCCCGCCAGCAGCGGTCAGGGTAAGGGCTAGGATCCTTGGCGTTTAGGTCGGGTAGGGCAAGGCACGCTCAATGGTGCTGAACTTATACACGTAGAAAGGTCAACCGTCCCGGCCACCAGTGATGATGGGCACCTCATCACAATTGACCATGGTGCTAAGTAGTGCTAGGGTTGTGCTGCCTCAATGCCAGGGTGGCTAGCACTGACCTATAAAGGGTTAGATTTGGCTAAGTTTCAGGAAGGGGTTGTTTTTCGCTGAAGTTTCATGGCAAGATCAGAATTGTCAATTTTCACCAAAAAAACAAGAAAATGTAAACATGTCCACAACATGGTACAGATGCTTGTAGGGACTAACTGTCCATAACTGTATTACATGAAAACTACTCCCTCCGTCTCATAATGTAAGACGTTTTTTAACACTAGTATAGTGTCAAAAAACTACTTTTTTAACACTAGTATAGTGTCAAAAAACTACTAGTGTCAAAAAACGTCTTACATTATGGTGCGGAGGGAGTAGACAAGATTGGGAAATAGAAACAAATTCAGATAAATTAACTATCATATTAAGTCAATGAAGGTGATGTGGCAGCATAGCAGCTCATTTGGACGATCAAGCACATTCCCATGACATGATGGTCTTGAAGAGCATTCCTCATAAGTCATACCTGCCTCTCAGCAAGCCCGTGGTCCATTGACGAGCTTAGGTTCCCAACCCAAGTAATTACCGTGTCTCCATCGTGTAGTATGTAACAATAAGAAGAGTTCGGCGATGGTGCTGCCTGGTAAGAAGTACAATATCAAACTTACAACATGTAGCAAGTGGCATAAATATAGGAGCTAAGAGAAAGTGCCATAACACGAACATAATGCCATGCCATGCCCAGTGAAGATAGATTGAAACAGAATGTACCGTGTCAACTTGAATTGCTTGCATATTTTCTGGTACTAAACTTGAAGCTAGAAAAGTGCAACCCTGTTTTCCGAATACGTATCATCCTCAGTTCCATTTTCCAAGACATATTTGTTATAACCAGTACTAGCACCACCCTGCATTATTGATATTTTTCACAATGTAAGGGTGCATACATTGTCACAGTAAAATGATATATTTGGCAGTGAAGCTTAACAGAATGAGTTAGTAAAAGTCTGACCTTGAATATAACCAAGTTCTGAAATATAGTAAAAAACTCAATCGGCCCCTTTCCTTCATAAATGCAAAACCTGTGATAACTAAAGTTTTTTGAATTGAGATAGTCAAGCAAGATTTTACGAATATTTCAGTCTCAGACAAAGTTGATTGATTTACCAGAACTGCCTCAAATTTTAGTGAATCAACCATCGCATAGCAAGGGAAGTGGCTGCAGTCCTCTCCTCCTGTCCTCACAAAAAAACACGCAATTAGGTAATCATTCTTCAGCTTGAGAGCTTTCTAGTATGACTAGAAATGTGACCCACTCATATTCTCACTATCCAAAGCTTTTTCTCCATATAAGAGCAAAAGTATGCTAGATATATTTGCACTTACCACAACACAAAGGTAACTATTGCAGAATCTATTCCCTGAATTTATTTAATATAATCACAGACATGGAAGCATGTGGTATACTTCATAATAACAGACATGATAATTAATAAATCTTTCTCAGGTGGCATATGTTCCGCTACTTCTAGGAAGATATATGGGTATGTTTGCTTGGTATCCACAACCAGCCCTACCAATTTCTTTTGGTCATGGCCAGAAACAAAAATTGGCACACCAATACCAACTTGCTGACTCTACTCCATTTTCTTGTCAACATTGGCCAACTCATAGGCGAGCAAAACCTTGGCCGAAATTTTAGCTAGCCAAATATTTTGTAGGGTGAATTTTTTTTTGAAAGGAACACAGTTGCATTCCATTACATGGTGTTGCTGGGCAAGTCACCAGCTACAGCATCTGATACAAAGTTTGGGAATTGACCAAGCCATATTACACAAGACCCAATACTTAAGCCCCTACCATACGCAGCTAATGTGTGCGCTGCTTGATTACAAGATCTTGGACAGTGTTTTATACCTACCCCAGATACATCTAAGCCGAAACTTTATTTCCCTAAACACAGCACCTAGAGCAGATAAATCATAGGCTTCAGAATTGACGGCTTGCTCCAATGAGATTGAATCAGTTTCTAGCATCACTTGGTCGCATACTAGTTGTATTGCTGTGTACTTACGCTCAAAACAAACGTATCTATACAAAAAATGTGCAGTGAGTTGAAAACAATTAGCATCTGATTTGAACAGAGCTGTTGAAAGAGAGAGATACCTGAGTAACATTGATATGAAGTTAGTTTGCACATGCAGTGGTAACTATCATGCCACATCATTCCTGAACAGAAAATAGACAACAGAATCAAAGATTCAGCTAATGATGTTGTGACATGTAGCACTTCCCGATCAGGACAGTCATGAATGAGGAACACATACCTCTGGAAAAAATATTAATCCATATTTGTTCTGCCCAATGACAGCATGGATATCCAGGATATGTACAATGCTGATCTAACTCCACCAAATGCAATCAACACTAAATACATTTGGCAAGCACTGCAGCATTGTTGCATCTTTATGTGAGCTGTGTGTTTTGAACGAGGTAACGTGGAGGTTGTTTTTCTTCATTTCACATCACATCAACAAACTGAGTACAATCAATATCTTGGAGAGTAATCTTGCCAAGAAGTAGATCGCTTGCATGCATGGAGCACAGTGGGAGGCATTTCTTGTTCAGACTCTCATGAATGGCACTTAGTCCTTGGACCCACTTCTTTTCATTCAAAGGGTCTACATTTAGGCGATTCTGCAGAAGACGTATTCGGTAAAGGGCAGTTTCTGTTCCAGCACAAAAATGTGCCAGGCACGAAAGGGAGGTGTCATCGACTGCCAATCTGACCAAGATCATTGTCAAGGCTCCATCTACAGGCTTTGGATCAGAGAGATTCTTATCACCCATCATCTTGATCTCCCTCTCTGTTGGGAAGTACACTTCTGCCACTCCATTTTCATTTGTCACCTTCAAATCCTTTGTATAATGGCTAATTGCTTGCCTCTTGGTGCACTCATGCTTCTCCGCCAATGTCAAGAAGCAGGAGAACCTCAAGTGGTAACTCACAACAATCTTGACCATCTTGAAATTTCGACAGCAGCAGAAGAAATCTAGCCACCTCCTCCCCACACCAGCATACCATTTGATAATATCTGCATCGTCCAGACAGATGAGTAGCTTTATTGGCCGTGGCCGTCCCATGGAATTTGTGAACCCAGCCAACTTTACTGCCTTTCTTACAAGCTCTATTGGTGCATTGACTCTCATCTTCAACTCTGTCAAGTCCTCAACAATCCTCTTCTCGTACTGTCTCTCATCCTCCTCCTCTGTTAGCATCTCCTCATCCTCACTCATGCCGTGGCCCCTCCTCGGCATCAAGAACCTGTCGAGTGTTTCCTGTAATTGATCATAGGAGTCCACCAATGCTGGTGGCAACTGATCCCTAACCCTATTTAGTGAAAAGAAGTCACCGGATGTGAACAATCGGTGCCAATAACGGCGATGCTCCTGTGACTTGAAGTATTCGACCACTGTCTCCTCTGCCCAACCCTTGAACTCCTGGGACACTTCATCCTCAATTCGGAAGCCCAACTCGAACTCATGCCCACGCCTCACCTTCTTGAACAGGTGGTTCAGTATCTTCAACCCAAGCTTCTTCCTCCGTGTCTCCCGGGCATTCTTCAGCTCCTGTGCCTCTGCTGCCTTCCTCTTCAGATACATCTTTCTTGCCCTCTTGGCCTTCTCAGACATGGGAGGGTGTAAGACTGATGGCGGCACAGCTTGGAACTCCATCCCCAGGAATTCCATCTTCTCTGACATTGCACTGTGCACTGAGCTACCAAACCTGTCAAGCTTCACCTCCAAGCCCCTCTCCAACACTGTGAGGATCCTATCTCTGACCTCAAGTGTGAGCATCTTCGACCCGGACGTCACAACCATCGTCTCGTCGAGATACCGGACCGCATACACTCTCACAGGCGTATGCCGAAGGCTCTTATCCTTGACTCTAGGATTCTTTCTGTGCACCTCCTCCCGAATGGCCATCACCTCTCTATCCACAGGATCAAAGAATATGTTGAGCAGCGTGCTGGTGAGCTCGGACTCTTGAGGGAGCCCGCGGCAGAGCTCGGAGCCGCCGAGCTCGAAGGCTATCGCATCGGAAAGGAAGAGCTCGCGCAGATAGTCCAGGAACCCCGGGTCGTCGACCTTGCCGGAGATGGCGGCGAGAAGGCGACGGACATGGCGGGGGGCGAAGGGCTGGCGCGGAGGTAGCGGACGGCGGCGTGGCGGGCGCGGTAGGCGAAGATGGCGGCGCGCGGGGCGAAGACGGCGTGGAGGGCGGAGGCCGCGGAGAGCATGGCGAGGCGGAGCGGGAGGGACAGGAGCGGGAGCAGGCGGCCCTTGAGGCGGGAGGGGAGGATGAGGCGGAGGTGGGAGGAGGGAGAGGGCGGCGCGGCGGTGGGGAGAGGAGGGGGCTGGGCGGAGAGGGGGAGGGAGGGGTGGGAGCGGTGGCGGAGGAGGAGGGCGGAGGCGAGGAGGAGGGAGGGGTGGGAGAGGAGCGGGAGGAGGGAGTGGAACCGGCGGGTGGAGGCCGAGTAGTGGTCGCGGCGGAGGAGGGCCTCGAGCTCCGCGCCGGAGAGCGGCGCCGGCACGGTTGCGGTGGTCGTGGTGGTGGAGAGAGCGCGAGGTGCCGGGAGGAGGACGCGGCGGGGGAGCATGTGCGGCGCGGCGGAGGCGGCGGGCGGGAGGAGGTGGAAGTTTGCCACCGCCGCCCGCGACGAGACCACCGGACCAGAGCGAAGCTGTGGTGCCCGGAGGTGGGCCGGCAAAAGGGCCGAGACGCACACCAATGGCCGAAAAACGAACCGTAACACACACAACCGAGAGACAATTTTTTTTCTCAAACAAAAAAGTACACAAGTTTTTTTCCCTATGTTCTACTAGATTTTTTTTTAAAATCCAAATTTTTGCGTGGTAGATAATTTGATGCGTGAGGTTTGCTTCAATTTTTAGATTATTGGACATCTAAGCAGCTCTCAGCAAAAAAAAAACAAGTCTAGTCGGAACAGTGTGAACATTAAACATTTTTATAAACCCTGAATTTGTCTTTTTTGCCAAGAGCTGCTCAGATGTCCAAGTGATTTGAAAATCGAAGCGATCCTCACGCATAAAATTATCTACCGCACAAAAAAGTTGAAATTTTTTGATTTTTTTTCTTGTATTTGTTTTGATATTTTTTGTCAGGACGGGTGTAGCTGAGCCTGGGCTCCGAAGTGGACTACCACTAGTGATCATCATAATTTTGTGAGAATAAACTTCTCTCATTCTTTTGGCAGTGCCATGAGGTTAGAGAGTTTTCTGCCCTCGCAGATTCGATTTATTCGGATCTAATGAGTTTATGTTGTTGTGTAAGCTTTTTTTGTTGGTTTGATTCTTTGTGGAGATAAAATCTTTCATCGACAACACGGTGAAGATATAGTGATTTGACGGCCTGCACTTCTAGGGGATCATCCCTGGCTCAAGTACGTTCATCGATCAAGACTTCCATACTTTTAGACGGGCGACTCAATGCGCTTTTCAAAAATCATTATTGGTAATGTTCGTATGGTGAAAGAGTGACAACATCGTTGCTGCAGTCTAATTGCAATCTCTCTACCGAAGTATTTGGAGTATTCCTTCAAGCAGAGATTGCTATCGTGGAGAAGGTATTTATAAGAGGTTTCATTGTAATTATTAGTCATAGGAGTTACTTTGTATTTCTTGTAACTTAGGTTTAAATTAGTGTATCTGTAAATGTTATGAGTATCAATAAAGTTACATGTGTTTCTAAAAAGAAAGTACACAAGTTTTTTTTTTGCGAGTACACAAGTTGAAAGTTAGATCATTTTAAAAGTTCGACCCACAAAATAATTGGACACCCGCAAGTTCACTAGAATCTATCTATCTAGCAATCAAACACCCGCAAGTTCATGCTCTGCTTGCGTCGTATGCATGGGATCAGTGGCTAAAAATCGTATTGCGCTAGGATACGAAGGGGGCGAACATTGGTGCAATATAAAATTCATTAATGTATTACCCTTCATATTGAAAAAAAAATAGATAATTGAGTAGTTCGGTAATTAGTATAGCTGCAGACTACAACCAGTTGGTGGATGGCCCGATTTTCCTATCATAGATTTTTGAATTTTATGGTACTTCTCTCACAACTAATACCACCCTGAGGTAAAGAATCAACATTATTGCCTTTAGTTATGTTGCACAGTAGTTGGTTTCACATCACAATTATTTATCTCTTATCTCTTGCATTTTGTTTTTAACCCTGATGGACATAAACCAGACACTGCATAGAAAAACCTCAGTCAGTGTGTCTGGTTGCTAAAGTTACATGTCCTAAATGAAACAAAAACATATTCAGTTTCTCCAGTTTCCTGGATAAACAACATTTTTATAATATCTGAGGCAAACATTGTGATAAAACAATTTAGTTATAACATATATGTAATTGAAAATGTTAACACCAAAAGAATTTCGAACTTATAAATAGAAATAGTTTATTTGGCTTCAACTGCATTGTAGCACCACTCAAAAATGTAGGGCAACATTCAGAAATGATGGATCAATGCTAAAGAAAGGGAAAAAATCGTGTAAGCATTTCAACATATTAAGTGAATATTGATTATTTTCCAATCGAAACCCCGGCCCCCAAGTAAAATATGAATGTCTTGTGGGGTGGGGGCAAAAGTCCCCCTTCACTCCCAAAAACTTCACTAGTTTTCCAAGGTTTGGGCCAGCTCTGTCTTGCACATAGGTCCATCAATGATTTAGTTATGTATGCTAGTCATAATATAAAAGGGAAATATTGATGTTAACATGGTTATCTTACTGCGTTAACAAATGGCTCATACATTCCATCCGTAAGGTATGCTACGTTGTTCACGAGTCTACAGAAGTCTTGTATCCAACTGACTATATAAACATCGCGGGGTCAATTGACAATTTTTGATCAATTGTATCAATGCTCTACATATTCAGTTTGTAATAATCACTATATTTCATCTAAAAATTCATGGCATGAATAGTGACACTAGGCCAAATTTATCCTCGTCTCCAGGTTCACTTTGTAATAATTCCTATATTTCATCTAAAACTTTAGGCCATGGATAGTGACACTACGCCTAATTGATCCTCGCGTCCAGATTTAGTATGTAATAATTCATATACTTCATCTAAAAATTTAGGACATGAATAGTGAGACTACGCTAGATTGATCCTCGCCTCCGGATTCGGCTCGTAATAATTCCTATATTTCATCTAAAAAGTTGGGGCGTGAAATTCAATCAAGGTCTCCTGTATTTTTATTTTTCAATGCTACACATGTCATCTTAGCAAAAAAAAATGTATGAACCACATAAGAAGGTCATCATTTCTATTCATGTTGTTATTTCATATTTTTTATCTGTGCATGATGATAACACTAATAGAGTTTTCAGAAATGTAACATATATTCTGGAGTCAAAATTAACTCCAAAAGATGTTGTCTAATGTCTATAGTGCACTATATGCACTTACTTATACTTCTTCATAATTGAAGTTTTATCTTTGCTTAAGCTAATTTTCTCTCTACATGGCATATTCTCAAGGTTCTTTTTTTGCGGCAAATATTCTCAAGGTTCCTCCTTACTTGAGCCATACTTCTTTGTGCTTGGCATGTTCCATTTTCACAGGCGCCTGGACTAGGGAAAAACACCATTTGTTATAGGTTGAAGTTACTGGCGACTAAAATTGTCCAATTTTCTCGAGTTGGTGCGTCGGCAACCATTGAACAAAGGTGGCAGAAGACCTAGTCAAAATTCATGCTCTGATGCAGACAATACATGCGAGTGTGAGAGACTGTACAAGGTCTTTCTATCAGAAATTAACACTTTGCAGTAGCGAAAAATACATAGGAGCACTCAGATGCCACACCCCCTATATTGAAAAATAATTTAGTAATTCAATAAAAACGTCAACAATTGTAAACTTTTTATGGAATCAAACATGACCAAGTATTGCACTCGTATAAAAAAAGATTAATCACGGAACGACTTTCATTATATCCAGGGTCAAAGATTTGCCAAAAACGCTAGATACAAGTACTATTCATGCAATATTATCGTCACAAATTTGTTTTTTTCCACGAAGTCAACGGGAATCATTCCTTGGCCAAACTTTTTATACGAGTATAATATCTGGTCATATTTGATTCCAAAAATGTTTGGGATTTTTTTTACCTTTTTTGAATTACTAAATTATTTTGAATATAGAGGGGTGGAGCACCCGAGTTCTCCTAATCTGCTTCCTTTCTAGTAGCCACTTTTAACAATGAAGTTTTGGTTGATGAAAACCTTAGGAAGATGGAGAGTTCAATGAGGTGCAGGTTCAGATCTAGCAATAAATCTTGCAAAGCTCAAACTGATATTGAGGATCATAAGAAGCAACTTGAACAAAGCAAGATCGAGAGACATCAACAAGATATTTAAAGATGATGCAAGGACCACATGCAAGAGGTGTGGTGAGAGAGCAAAGCATGTAAGACAAAGAGAAAATGGATAACACATAAAGCATAACATATCTTGGCCATGGAGATAGCTGACATCACATAGTCTTACAATAAGATAAACATAGTATCACACCACACAATAAATAAAAGTATTACAAGACAAATATATTAAGATACTAAGGGCCCGTTCGGAAGTGCTCCTGCTCCAGGCTTCTCCGGAAGCGGGTGATGAGCTGGTCGAACGCTGCAGCTTCAAGGAGCCCACACCTGGAGAACTAGCAGGCCGCAGTGCAAATTTTAGAAGCAGCGATCGTGCAGCTTCGTGAAAACGAGAAGCTAGAGTTGCTCGATATTACGTGGGAATGCCCTCCCGAAGTGCCTCCTCGAAGCGTTTTCCTCTCGCTACATATCGCCACTAACTGTTTGCTCTTGCTACAGTGTGCCACGAACCATTTTCGGTAACCGAACGCTCGTTGGCTCCCGCCAGAAGCTAGCTAGCGCTGGCTTCACGAGAAGCTGGCTCGTTTTGGAAGCCAGCAAGCTTCCGAACAGGCCCTAAACTTACATGATTTGGAGCCTCCTGATGCGTTGGGGCTTGGCTCGCTAAGGCGTCCGTCTATGAGTGTGTGTAGTTGGTCAAGTGATTTGGGTTTTGTTTTTTCCTTCTCCTTTTTACAAATTTTAATGCATGAACATTTATTCAAATTGTGAACATTATAAAAAAATTGAAACCATTTTCTAAAATTTAGGAACATTTAACTATGTATATTTGTAAAGTTCAAAAATAATTTTAAAGTTAGTGAACATTTATTTAGTTTTAGAACCTTTTTCAATTTTGCATTTTCTAAATCCATGAATGTTTTTAAATTAAACTTTTTTTAAAATCCATTGTTTTTAATTCGCTTAATTTTGAAATTAATTAATTTTTAATATGTTTACATCTTTTGATTTAAAAAACAACTAAAAATGTTAGTCAGTTTTTATCTTAGTTATTAATGGAGCAAGTGAAAAAAAAAGCTAAACAAGCGAGCGGAGAAGGGAGCCAAGCTGAGCGAGCAAGAGCTTAATGGGATGGCCCATATGAGCATTATATAGGAGCAATCAAGGAAAAATTTGACCAAATTTCGTGTGTGAGCAAAAAAATAAGAACTGTTTCGTTTGAAATATTTCTGTATTTTAAATTATTTTATATAAATAAGGTGGAATCCTAGCTAATTAATAAACAACCCCTCGTCTAACCCATTGGTAGGCTGCACTGCTCCCCTTGAATAGGTCTACTGTTTGAAACCCACGTGTGTGCTATTGATATTTTTATGCCGTGGAGTTGTTGCTACAATGTTAATACTCCCTCCGCTATTTTTTCATCTGCATACCAGTTTTATCCTAAGTCGAGCTTCATAAAGTTTGACCAAACTTATATTAAAAATATATAAACATCTCAAATACTAAAGGTGTACAACATACAAATTAGTTCTATGATGCATCCAACGGTATTGATTTGGTGTTGTGAATGTAGATATTTTTTCATATAAACTTTGAATTATATGAAGTTTGACTTAAGACAAATCTTATATGCGGAGTACAAAAATAGAGAGAGTACCCCGTTGTTTTAATTCCAAATTAAATAAAAAAATGTCGATTTGTCTGAACTAAATTTTAAAAATTATGAAATTTTAGTGTGAGTGAAATTTTCTTGTTTTCGAAATTTGAAACCTTGGTAGCAATTCCATGGTTTCAGCGTGGAGTACGAGCTCTTAAGGGAATCACACAACTCCATCGACAGACGCCGAGACCAAAACATGTAAAGACACTACAACCATGCACCAAACAATTTCACTCTCCTCTCAGAACAGATACTGTCTCAACAGCAGGCTAGCACACTATACAAACAATAAACATTGTCATAACATAATCAAAACTTAAACCAACCCAGATAAAATAAAAACAAAGCAAGACAACCGACCAAAATAATCTAATACTCCCTTCGTCTGAAATTACTTGTTGCGAAAATTGTTGTATCAAAATGTATTTTAGTTCTAGATACATCCACTTATATTCACTTCTGCGACAAGTAAATCGAACGGATCGAGTAGATAGAAAAGAGTTAATCCCACGAATGAAAAGCGGCCCTCTAGTGCACACAGACTTGATATATAAACACTAGAAAGTGCCAAATGCATGTAGAATGTAGAATAACAAGCAAGCACTGCTAATCGCACAAATAGTTACATATTTGAGCTGATTAACTACTAACTCCGTCCCGGAATATAAGACGTTTTTTGACACTAGGGGAGTAACAAGCTTCCTTGATGACCTTCATGCAAAACTGAAGGCCACACAAGCACACACATTATACGACACTATTGGTAGTCGCAGGTTTATGTGTACACCAGGTGGTGCCAGGATCTTGAGACCACACAGAACAGAAACACGAGCAGAGCAGACGACCTGGCCGGCCGGCTTGCCGAGCCGACGAATGGTCACTCGTCACTCGTGTATTGATACGCCGGAGGCGGCGGCGCTGAAGACTCCGAGGCGAGCTGGGCGCAGACCTCGGCGAAGGCGGCGAGGATGGTGGCGTGGTGTGGCGGCGCGTTGAGGGCGAGCAGGCGGCGAAGCATGGAGCGGAGGCCGTCCGAGTCGCAGAGCCCCATCTCCACCACCATCCGCACCATGCTGTCACGGAAGTCGCCGCGCGGGTCCGACGACTCCTTCTCCACCGCCACCCCAACCTCCTCCTCCTCGGCCGCCGCTGCTGCCATCTTCTCGCGCCTCTTTTTCGCCGGGTTGCTGCCCACCTTCTTCGTCGCAACCGGCGGCGACGCCTTTGCCGTCGCCCCGTAGGGCTCCTGCTGGTGCTTGTAGACGCGGGCGGAGGCCGAGGAAGCGGTGGAGGCGGAGGAGGGGAACAAGGATGACGGATGGGAGCTGCTGCTGCTCCTCGTCACCGGCGGCTTCGTGGACGGCCAGAGGAAGGACGCCAGCCTCTGGCGGCGCGGGCGGCACCGACACCCCGTGTCGACCACCGCCACGTGCCGCCACCGGCCGCCCACCCCGAACTGCCGGCCGTCGCTCCGCCGCGCTCTCGTCGATGACATGGCGATGTCGAGTCAGCCTGGACATGGCTTGGGTGGATGTATATATGCGATCGTCCCGTCCTGGAGCACTTACGGCAGCTAATGGAGACACGTCGTAGGGCGGTTGATTGCACGGACGTGCTACGGCGCCGGTGCTCGCTCCTGCCCACAAACACGCCCGCCCTTGAAGAAAAAATGGTGGGATTTCTTACTTTTCCAGCTGATCGATCGGGAGAGAACAACGCGTTTATTATGCTTCCGTTCCAAGGCATGCATGTTGCATTTACCTTGACCGTTTCTTTACCGAGATTTTGCGACTGCTCTGCTCCGACCCTCAAACAGGCCGGTGTTTGGACCCCATAAACCATCCAGCGCTGATCTAATCCCGTCAGTTCCCGTAGCAGTTCAGATCACAAATTTCCACAAACCGGATACGAGTCATGTAGGATCCGAGCCCAAAATGAAGGCCAAACCTGCGCTTTTGTAACTGGTTGCAATGTTTTCATGGCAAAATCCATCACTCTCTTTTTCTATCCCAACTCTCTCCATCCAATTCCCGTTTTTTCTTCGCCCACTCTCTTCTTCCCTTGCGCCGCAGACGCATGGACTCGGAGGAGAACCTGCCGGAGACGAAGGTGGTGGAGGATCCGAGCATCATGCTCGTTCGAAAGATCAACTCGGCGACACCGCAAAATCGTACTACTAGGAGAAAGCCTACTAACGCGCTACAGCTAAGTTGTTGTAGCAGTAGCGCTGCCCGGACCAACGCTACTGCTAACTATATGTAGCGCTGCAACAAAGCAAGCGATGCCGGGACGTGGATTTATCCTAACTCTATGCGCGCGCAACCTGTATCCGCACCGCACATCCAGCCTGTTGTCAAATCAACATGGCCCACATCTGTGTCAGTCATGCATGGTATTCCATCATACTAGAGAGTTCGCCCGTTTGTATAGTCAGCCGTATTCCAGCTGATTTGACCTCACATGGGACCAAGATGTTCGTCCACGCAAGGGCCTGGGTGGCTAATGCACCATGTTTAGTCAATGATTCTTAGATGTTTATGTGGTTTATTATTTACTAAAAAAATAGCGAAATTATTCTCAGAAAAAACTAATGAAATGAATTACTGGTTTATACCAAAGGAATTTTTAGATGGCTGTGGCAAACTCTACTGAAAATTCCAAAGAACTTTACAAAATCCAAGGAAGCAATTAGTAATGGCGAAGTTTTCTCAAAAGTTCTTCTGATTTTTATGGCAAAGTTCGGACACCATGTTAACAAAGTCCTGTTAGAAAGTTCTTCGTTTCTTAGAAAGTTCTTTAGAATTTTTTATAACGTTCTTTAGAAATTATTCCCAATTATTGTTAGATCATTCTTCAGAAAATATCCCCAAATAGTTCTTCACCAAATTAGTATGTTTCATGTAAAAAACTGAGGCCATAATAATTACAGTAGCCAAAGAATCCAAAGATAGCCATCAAAAAGGTCCTTGTTTCTTCCAGCAAACTATGAATTACAAAAGTACATTAAGATCAATCCGTTTTCATGTTTATGGAGAGGGGCAAAACAAGAGCAGTCATTTGCCGAAAGCTGCAGGAGAGGAAACAAAATAAGATCACATAAAAACCACTATCACACACGAAATCAGATGCATATCGAAAGATTGAGAAAAGAATAAAAATCTTGTTTTAAAAAAAAACAAGTAGACGAATCGCTGATACCTCCGAGGAAGACGGGGAAGATGAGTTGGAGCTCTTGACCACCGGCGTGCTTGCGGGAGGTGTGTGTCTGGGCTTTGCCGCCGAGCCGCTTGACTCCTCACTGCCTTAATGTGTAGATCTCCATCACAGATCTGCTCACAGTGGTGGTGATGCTGCTGCTCGTTGTTCGTCGATGCCCGGCATCCTTTCACCAGGAGGCAAGATGGCGATGAGGTAGCCATGTTGCTCCATCTTACCTCAATGGCGGATCTGACGATAGAAGTAGCAGGGCGTGGGTGGAGAACAATCGCCTATGGGTGAAGAAGAACGTCACAGGGGAGAGGGCTCGAGGCAATGGAGGAGCGACCCGGCGGTGAGTGGCCATGGTGGCGGAGGAGGGAGCCGGATGCGCCGGATTCGATGGAGATGGAGATGGCTCAGATGGGGAACGAGAAAAGAAGGAACAGGGGCGGTGGGGAACGAGAGAACGAGGGAGATACGATGTGACTATATTCTTGCCGCGTATCGCGCTGAGAAAATGTGAATATGGGTTGTTAGGTGGGACCAGGTGGGGCACGCGCGCACGGATCCACATAACGCAGCGACGGCGATGATTGGAGTTGCGCGCGCAACTGGTTAGGCATAGACATATTCACGCTAGATGCCTTCCAGCGCTACTGCTAGTATTCCTGCTTTCACAGATTTATTCCCTCTCTACGTATTTGCGATGTATTTGTGCATGCTTTATATAGTAGTTTCATCATATTATAATAAACATACACTATTCTCGTCATATCATACACATACAATAGTCTCATTATACCATCATCATCATCATCATCATCATTCAACACAAATATCATCACATCTCAAAAATAGCGATACACAAGTCATGTCATGTCTCGAATAAATGCAACTGCATTGTCATGGCACACACATAAGTTTCATCATCTCTATCTAAACCATGATGTGAAAGAGAAGAGCGCGACTATGTAGTACTTCTTGAGGCACCGGCGGTTTCGCCCCCGCTCTTGCCGGGGCGTCCACCTCAAGTAACTACTTTCCGCTTCGGCTCTGCTGTCGAACGCTCTATGGCTAGCACCCGGGTACTTGTCCACCTAGGCCTGAGCGTCTGGCCAGTGGTCGTACACTCCTGGAACCCTCCCAACGAACACGACGTAGCAGTCCTTCGCCATCTTTGATCTATGTACCTGCATCGTCAGTTGATGAATTCAACGATAACATGCAACATAATGTACTTAAGAAAACAAAAAGGCATAATTAGCAAAATACAAGCAACCAATAGTAAACATAAATAACAAAGTTCCTCATATCCAAACTAATTAACTAGAGCGATCTACGTTAGTTCAGGAGGACGGTTTAGTTACATCACAGAGTTTCATCGTGCATAAATTTAAAGTTTTGCCATAGAAAGACAGTAGTGACAAGTTGTCATCGACAATCAGTCCTCCATGTCGGCGGTCCAATCTTCATAGTCAAGGAGGAAGCACCCGAGCTTGTTGAAAGGCTTCAGGTCTAGACGCTAAGCGAGTAGCAGTGCTCCGACATCATCTCGCGTGATTGGCCCATGGTAGAACATCCCTGTTGGTTCAAGGACCTCCTTCATGATCACTTGGGCAAGTTCACACTGTACGTGATAAAACTCAGTCGGATTCGATGATCCGGTGTCTTTCCTATGCTTGTGGCCCAGCTGACAATTTCGGCATCGTTGGTAGTAGCTGACATGCGAAGGCGTTGATTATCCCTTGTGTACTCGATCAGGTGACACATGAGGTAGAATCCATCAGCCTTACTAGTGTACGGTTGCTGGATGCAGCAGAAGTCGGTCTTATGGCCGAAACCCAGCCCGTTCTTCCTGTGCCTTTTCACCTTGATATATCCACCAGACAGACTGAAGGTTAACAGGGCACTATCGAGAACACTCTTTATGTGAGTGTAATCCTTTTTCTTGATGTTCTTCGATGAGTCCAAATACATAGCATGGGAGTATTCTGTACCCACATAAAGGAAGGATTAAAACTTACGGGAAGCACATAAATGCTTGGTAGCTGCTGCTACCAAGGATTACACGCACATAAAGGAATGATTAAAACTTACGAAAGGATATCCGCGGATGACTTACGTGGGATGATAAGGCGGGAGAATCGCTTCCTTATCCTTATTAGCGTACATGAACTCAGCGATGTACTTGCTCACATAGTCAAAACAAAGGTGAAAACACTCAAGATGCAGAAGGCCGACGGAGGGCGTGCTGGTAGCGGACGTGGCGGTGGGCATGCTGGTCGTGAACATGGCGGAGGTTGGGGCCTGAGCCGCGGGGCCCGCTGCCGTCACCGCCCGTGCAAACGCCGTCATGGTCGGAGCATTATAAGGCTCTGTATTTCTACGCCGCCAAGCAGCTCGGGTGGGCAGTCCACGACAACCATCGCCGGACAAGTGCCTTCCTTCATCAATGTTACGTGGCGTCGTTGCTTTTCTCGGAGAAGACACAGACGCCGGGTGGGGAGCTGACAGGTGCTTGCACGATGTTCACTGGTACGCCTAAAACAGGAGAGCTGGCATAGTACGACGCGGTCAGGAAGATGTTCGACATCATCCACGAGGGAGGCAAAGGAGGAGATTGCTATGAGGACAGGCGGGTGAATGACTCAGAGCCCATCACCTAGGGCAACTCGTCAGTGTCATGCCAGAGTCGACGCCCACAGACACAATCACGTAGCGCGTGCCCAGTGTTGGTCTACTAGGACGCGTTTGGTTGCATATAGCCATTGAACCAGGTTGTATGAGGAAAACGAGGTAGTTTTTGCAAGTTGAAGAAAAACAGTGCAAAACACGACGTAGTCTGTTGTTTGGTTGCCTGCATGATGGTTATTATGGTTTCGCAGCATGTAGGCTCACACGTTTGGTAGCTGCTGCTTCCCGCATGCGTTTTTGAGAGGAGCATGCAGTCCGCGCGAGCCTGCATGAGTGGAAGCGGCCAATTCGGGGTTCCTCTTCAGCCTGACTCTGAAAAATAGGCGTAGGTCATGGCCGAGTTTAGCCACTCGTCGGTACTGGAAGAAAGTCAGTGGCGTGAGAACGGACACGCACCGGAAATGATGAATTGCGGCGATTAAACGAGCGAATAAGCAGTTAAGCACATTGCACGACGGATGCTGAACTGAGAAGATCGTCCAGGCTGCAGCATTTGGTTCAGCCAGACACCAGCACGATCCGACCAAGTGCTCAATCCCCGGTTGCGGTTGCAGCCCCCACGTCTGCACGCATGGAGCACAGGGCAGCAGCTGTTGGGGACGACGACGCCAGTGCAGAGCCGCTGCTGCGCTCGTCCGGCGACGACACAACCAACGCCAGGTTGCACAGGCGACCCGCACCAACGAAAAGCCTCCTCGATCGCTTGCTCTTGCTGCCTGCCATCCACCACACCTCATGGAGATTGAGAAACAGGGCATTACTGAGTGAAATCATGTGGCAGTACATGATTGCACAAAGAGATGGACAACACCTGCATATATAGTTATTACGGTCTCTTCTCAATTAAACTGAATCACTTCTCTGAAAAGACCAAACACATGCATGCATATCTTGTACTCCTATTACCTTGTACTCCAAGATAGCGTAGGATATTATTCTACCATTACCTTGTATCCTAAGATGATCATGTACTCCTATATATATATATGCCCATGAGGCTCAAGCAATACAACAATTATTCCACCAAATCCCTCTCTCCCTTCTAACACTGAGGACACATGAAGGAAGAATAATTTCAGCCTATCATGGAGAGATTCACCAAAAGATGTACGGATTGGTCCGAGAGGTTTATGTCATATGCCGCCAAAGAAGTTTATGTGAAGTCTGTGGTTCAAGCTATTCCGACATATGTCATAGGGATTTTTAAAATGACACAAGCTTATCAGAGACTTCTAGTGGGGTGACGAGGATGGACACCGTAGAGTGCACTGGATGGCTTGGGACCAAATGGTCAAACCAAAAAGAGGAGGGGGCATCGGTTTCCGAGACATGAAAATTTTCAACCAAGCTCTCCTTGCTAGACAGGGGTGGAGATTGATCCAATGACCAGATAGCCTTTGTGCCTGGGTGTTGAAATCAAAATACTACCCAAATGGGGAGCTCCTGGATACAGTTTTTGCGGTGGATGCTTCCCCAGTTTGGCGCAGTATTGAACATGGTCTTGAATTATTAAAGGAATGTCTTATTTGGAGAGTGGATAATGGAAGGAGGATCCAAATCCAAAGGGATCAATGGATGCCCAGGAAAGAGGGTTTGAAGATGACAAGCTTCATCACAAGATCAAGATTGAGATGGGCTAATCAATTGATGTTGGGGATGAGAGAATGTGAATGTCCCCCCTGATCCAACAACTGTTTTATCCTTGTGACGCGGAAGCCATATGCAACATAAAAATCCCTTCAGTTGAAGTCGAGGATTGTCTAGCATGGCACTACGAAAAATCAGGTAATTTCTCGGTCAGGAGTGGGTACAGACTGGCTACCATATTGCAACCACGGGACAATCCACCAACTTCAAGCTCCACTTGCGATGCTGATAACAGAAGTATTTGGGACCTTATTTGGAAAGCAAAAGTGCCAGCAAAGATCAGAGTCTTTGGGTGGAGAGTTGCTACTGGTACACTGGCTACGAAAAAGAATTAATGGAGACGAACCTTGGGGAAAGACAACACTTGCATCATCTGCGGGAATGGGGAAGAGGACGAATTCCACGCATTGATTTCTTGCACAAGGAGTAGAGCTCTGAGAAATGAAATGAGAGACATTTGGGGATTACCAAGTGAGTCTCAATTTCGGCATACGGGCAATGATTGGCTACAGAATTTATTGTTACCTTGCAATGTTGAGATTCGAGCTAAAATTATATTTCTGCTATGGCGATGCTGGCACTTGCGGGATGATTCTGTAAGGCATGGAGGAAAAGAATTGGTTGGTCATTCAGTAAAAATTATGGCAAAGTACAAAGAGGAATTCAGAAACCGTGGTACTGTAAGGAGGGATGGGGCCGAACAGATCTCCCTGATTGCTCGGGATGACAAGGTCGTGGTGGATTTGGACCTGCAGTCTGCCCATAGTGCTGATCTGGGAGTGACTGTACTTGGTCAGCATTTCCATGGTTCATGTCGTTGGAATCCACCTGCTAGGGGGGTAGTAAAGATCAATTCCGATGCTTCTTTCCTGATCTCCAATGGACAGAGCTGCGGTTCCTGAACTGAGAAGATCGTCCAGGTTCGAACCACTGGGCCTTTCCTGCAATGCTGCAGCATTTGATTCAGCCAGACACCAACACGATCCGACCAAGTGCTCAATCCCCGGTTGCGGTTGCAGCCCCCACGTCTGCACGCATGGAGCACAGGGCAGCAGCTGTTGGGACGACGACGCTAGTGCAGAGCCGCTGCTGCGCTCGTCAGGCGACGACACAACCAACGCCAGGTTGCACAGGCGACCCGCACCAGCGAAAAGCCTCCTCGATCACTTGCTGCCTGCCATCGACCACACCTCGTGGAGAAACATGGCATTACTGAGTGAAATCATGCCTGTGGCAGTACACAATTGCACAAAGGGATGGAGAACACCTGCATATATAGTTATTACAGTCTCTTCTCAATTAAACTGAATTAGTTCTTTGAAAAGACAAAACACATACATGCATATCTTCCCTCCATTCCTAAATATGTATACGACGTTTTGGTATTTCAATTGAACTACCAGAACATCATATATTTAGGAACGGAGGGAGTAGTAGTGGAAGACATACGAGGTGCCAGATCCACAATACTGAATTGTCCCTTGGCTCAGCCTTTGTAAATAAGGTGATCAAATTCTAGCATCCCCATATACATTGCTGGACAGATGATATAATCTTTCATACATGAGGTGCACGCCATCACCAGACATAATCACAAAACATAGCATATGACCGTGCCTCATGGTTCTTTTATTCAGAACTTCGACTACATGGTTATTTCTTCCTCATGGAGGCATCAAACACCATCAGAACTAAGCCAGAAGGTCATGGCAGGGCATGAAGGGTGGATTGCGCGTCCGCACCGCATCCGCAACCTTTAACGCATTCCATTTTGGATGGAAAGCAGGGGTCGGTTGAATCCGCGCAACAGAAGACATTTCCATACTTCGGGCATATGCAGATTTGATATTTGCTGCCGTCCATCTGACCAGTGGTTCGAGCTGCATAGAAATATGGGTGTTCAGGTCAGCCAGATCTCGAGAGAAACCTATATCAAATTTTGCAAGGCTTGTAGACTTGTAGTTGAGGCAGTTAGCTACCAAGTCATATTGATAAGAATAACACACAATTGACCCAAGTATGTGTTGCATACTTACCGTCTGACAGAGCTATGATGCATCCAAGCATCATCACAAGCGTGACCACCTTGTGTCCCTCCATCATAAACTTCAACGCAGAGAAAGAACTGTCGTGTCCGATAGTTGTTTGTGTTAGTCTCACAATCATAGATACTAGAATCAGATAGATGTACATTCAGCCACAAGTAGTTACGGTCTTCACACCAATTATTAAGTCTTTGCTAAAAGAACAGTTTTATGTTTAGAGCATCACACTAGCAGCCTATCCAGCTAAAGTTTCTTTTTTAACGGCGAATCCTCCTCCTAAGGCCTTGTACGATTGGCAGTTGCAAAGAGTTTAATCCTCTAGAGGGTCCAATCCCTACAGGTATTGGGTGAACCCCCTCCCTCCACCCAATCCGCTAACTAATTCCCACTAGACTCTTCCCCTAAAATCTCTGTTTACCCAGCAGCATTCGGCTAACCCCCTCAGCAGCAGCGGCCCATCAACATAAAACAGTGTCACAGAAGTATATAGCAGCATCGACTACAAAAAAGAAGTTTATAGTAGCAGCACATCGTACAACAGTAGGGCTGGAAAAAAAGCTCGAAGCTCGCGAGCTAAACGAGTAGCTCGTGACTCGGCTCGAATCGACTTGAACTCGAAGAATAACGAGTCGAGTCGAGCTTTAGTTTAAGATCATTTATAGACCAAGTTAAACGAGTCAATCTCACGAGTACTCGTGTAACTCGTTAGGCTTCGTACAAAAGATCAACCACTCCCAATCTAAAAAAAGATTAGCCACTCAGCACCATGCGTCCCACGCGCACAACACAAAGCCCATCCATGGAAGGCCCAGCCACCCAGGAGACTCATGCGTTACAAGGAAATTATAATTGTTTAGTGATATATATGTTTAATATATACATAATAATTTTTATCATATTTGAGGGTTTTATGTTCATATATTTAACGAGCTTAACAAGCTAAACGAGCCAACTCGCGAGTTATACGAGTCGAGCCAATCTTGGGTTTGAGCTCGTTATAGTAACGAGTCGAGTCGAGCTAGCTCGTTAACAAAACGAGCTCTAGCGAGTCGAGCTGAGTTGGCTCGACTCGACTCGAATTCCAGCCCTATACAACAGGGACACAAGCACAATCCGGAACTGGACAAAGAGATAATTGTGTAGTCAATAGTTGTTTGTGTCCTGTCGTTCAACTGTCCGATAGTTGTTTGTGTTAGTCCCACAATCATAGATACTAGAATCAGATAGATGTACATTCGGTCACAAGTAATTAGGGTCTTCCTGCCAATTATTAAGTCTTTGCTAAAAAGAAATGTTCTATTTTTAGAGCGTCCATGCTAGCAGCCTACCCACACAAGGTTTTTTTTTTGGCGGTGAATCCTCCTCCTAAGGCCTTGTTCGGTTGGCTGTTGCTAAGGGTTTAATCCTCTAGAGGTTTCAATTCCTGCAGGTATTGGGTGAACCCCCTCCTCCACCCAATCCCCCCACTAATTACCACTAGACCCTTCCCCTAAAATCCCTGTTTACCCAGCAGCATTTGGTTAACCCCCTCAGCAGCAGCGACCCATCAATGTACAACAGCAGCAGAGAAGTATATAGCAGCATCGACTACAAAAAAGGCTTACAGTAGCAGCTCATCCTACAACAGGGGCACAGGCACAATGTGAAACTGGACAAAGAGAGAAAGGAAGTCCAGATCTATTCAAAGAAACAAAAAGAGTTCACCAGAGATCAATTGCCAAAAATAGTTGACATTGTTCAATGTCCAAAACACTTGTATCATGCAGAAATAATTTTCACCATACGTCAACAGACAACACCCAAAACAAGATCAATAATGGAGAGAAGAAGAAATGGCACACAGAAAATTTTTGTCCTAGCAAAACCTAACATTGCAATTGATTTCAATTGGAACATGCACCTCGTGGATGTTAGCACAATTCAACTGCCACGGACTGAAATTTTTGGGTGAAAACAATCGCAAAAATAAATGGAAAAATTGTGGATTCTCTTGAAAGCTTCATCAGCAAACATGTAAAATTGAGCAGCAAAGAACTGTAACCTTTTTACATCTCGAGCACATTCCGCAAGACTGAGCCATAGGAATATATACACACAGTAAGTTTTTTTTGAAACGGAGGCAAAAGATTTGCCTCATCGATTAATTAAGCAGAAGAGAATTGCTCAGTTAATTAACGGAAAACCGAGCGAAAACCGATACAAACTAACCATATGCGGATTACTCACAGAGCATACAACTCCAGAAGCGCACGATCAGCCCTACAAACAAACCCAACATGGAACGATCATCAACCTCCAAACTACTACATCGCAAACAAACCCCTAACAAGAGCACCTCCGCCGAAGTCCACAAACACCGCCAAATCCACATAGACAAACACAAACCAGACCATATGGACCGCCCAATAGACTGATGAATATCCATCAAGCAGCTGCAGACGCCTTTCCTGTGACGTCACTCAGTTTTGCTCCTGAGAGCCTTCTCCACAATCATCTTGCCAGATCCAGGGCTGACCGCCTCCAAACGTGCGAGCAAGCTGCTGACTTGTATCTCAAATAGAATCTCATCAACCTTATCCCTCACAGACACCACTGCATTAACATGCTCAGCCACGGGCACCACCGACACAATGGACTCAGGCGCCTTCAGTTGCACACATGGCAGAGGCAAACCCTGTAGTTGTGCCCCAGAGATAGGTGCCAACGCACCTACCTCATCAACCTCGCCACCCACAGACATCACCTGCCCCATCTCCTTCGGAAGCACCATTGAAAGAGGTGAAGTAGGCTCCCCACAACGCTCCTGCAACTCAGGCATAATCTCCAGCACTGGAGCCATGACCTTATCGATGACTACACACCCAGGGCCAGTGAGCAGTACAGACATCGGCGAACATGATGTAGCACGAGGGGAGAAATGTCCATAGAGGCTTGCTTCCTCCCCAACAGGAGACCCGATCTGAAGCTCAGGAAGTGAGGACACAGCTGGCACAACCTCTAGTTTGGCGAGAGCAGCCTCTGCTCTCCCCAAAACACTCTCAACTCGCGCAAGGCAGTCGCGCAGCTCAGTGCGAAGCAGCTCGGTCTCCTCCGCTAGGACGGGTTGCAATTGCACGTCAACCGGTGTTGCGTCAACCTCCGATGCAGGCGCTGGGTTAGGCTTTGCAGCATCATCACGCGGCTTTGTAGTCAGATCGGATCGGTGCTGAGCATGACAAAAACGCACTTTGTGGCCGAAACGAAGGCATCCTGAGCACCGAATTGGGTCCCTGCAAGAGTGAGCGTGATGACCTTTGGAGAGACACCGAAAGCATCGATCCCGGAGCCACGCCGGAGGAGCCATCCGGGCATTGGAACCGGGCCGACGGAAGGCATTTGAAGATGGCGAACGGCGGCGGCCGGTAACGAGGAAACATTGGGAGATACGCACAGTAAGTTGAACCATTGAAATACCTAAACAACTGCGTCAATTTTAAAATAATCACAATCATTTTATGCAATTTTTTCTACATTAATAACAGGTCAAGCAACATAAATCTAGAGAATCATTATTAAGAAAGCAACACTAGTTTTGGCCAACGACCCAATTACTAACACACAAATTGAACCACAAAAACATATTTTGTCATAGCAGAAAAAGGGGTAATAGGAAAAAACTATAACAATCTTGAAAAATAATTGCATACAAGTTAAGCCGATCCTCGCAGATTGACAGCCAGACCAAGGCGGTGAACCAAATCTCCCAGATCTACCAACCTGCAAGTGAAGAACACTTTCGGTGCGATTGTAAAAGCCCACATACACCACCAAATGGAGACCAGAAAAATTTAGTTCAATTCTGAACAGGGCGCACCAAATCCTCTAGTATAACCCAATTGCAAGAGGGAGGGGAACCCACCTGGTGATCTTGTCGCCGGGGGCTTCCTCTTCTCCGGAGTGAGGCGGCGGGGGAGATGGCACGAAGCGGGAGCTAGGGTTTCGGCCGGGCTACGTGGCAGGTCGTCGATGCTGGAAGCTTCACTCCGGAGAGTAGCCTACGCTGGGAGCTTCCCACCGGGGAGTCGCCGACGCCGTCCTCTCCGTCCCCGCCGCCGCCTTTGTCGCCTCGAAGTGGAGAGAAGAGAGAAGCACGAGAGTGAGACTGGGAAAGATTCCACGAGTTTTTTTTTCTTTCTGGCGACTGCGCGGCGCCGGTCGACCGGCCTAAATTTGGGGCGGTCGCTGCGCGAGCGTCGGATGCAGCCCCGCTTAACCCTTCGGATTAAACGCTAACTGCCCTGAAAAAAGTGAAACCCGTGCTTCCGATGCTTTCCGGTCACACAGGCCGCTTGGGTTATACCTGGCCATCCCTCGGGCCGGGCCTAACCAAGGCCGACGCAGAAAACCCAGGCCCGACCAAGGCGTCGGGCCTAGAAATCAGGCTCAAGCCCGGTCCGTTAGTGTAAAAGCCCACCGGGCCTCGGGCCGGGCCTCTCCGTTAAATCACAAATATGATGGGCCAGGCCCGGTCTTCGAGCTCAATATCTAGGCCTAGGCCTGGCCCATGAGCAATGTCGGGCTGGGTCGGGTCGGGCTGTCCGGGCCGGGCTGCCCATGGCCATGTATAGCTCGGGTCATCGCGCTCGCCTCGGCCGCTCATGCCACCTCGCTTGCCCGTTCATAGCCCTTCCTGTCGTCGGGCACTAGTGGGTTCCCAGCTTCAACTGCATCTTTCCAACGGCCGATTCCAGCTCGCGGTGACTATGGTTACAACATCCCATTATCACCGCCTTCAGGCTCGCAGCCGTCGGCACACATCACCATGTCCGAGCAAAAAAAAACAAAAAAATAGCAAAAAGCAAAACAGATAAGGATGAAGGAGTTAGCAATGCGTGAGCAGGCGCATGGCTTAAGGTGGGCATGAATTATCGTGCTTCGATCGTAAGGCACATGTGCGATCGACCCAGCGCTTGGGGTGGCAGGCCAATGTTAAACATTTTCCTTTCTTTTCTGAGAGAAGGAAAATTCCACGAGTGCGATCATTTTACCTCGCGTGGGTTGAAGGGATATATATAGGCCACGGAAAATTCACCGGGTCGGACGGGGTTAGGGCATCTAGACCGATAATTCTAAATGCACGGGGTTATACGGCATGTCACGGGCTCTTTCCCTAGCTAATCTCCCCTCCTAATTTTAGTGTGGGTGGGCCTCTCACCCTAATCTCTATCCAATCAAAAGATCCCAACTAGGACACTCCGTGAGTCCATGTAAAACAAAGCTCGTGTGTGTAGCATTGCTCCCTTTGGACACATCATTTTGAGAGAAAAATTATTCGCGGACTGGTTTGGACTCATCCGTGTAGAAAGCTAACCATCCAATGTTGTCCCCTACACGTTTGCCTCTGTTTTCCTAAAGTCTGCAACACTCATCTTCAATGAATAATAAATATTCAAAGATGACATTAGTTCAAATGTAGAATAGTTCAAACATAAAATCGATCCCTTGAAATTGGGAACGTGCTCTTTCGCACACTCCATGTCTACAAGGACGACCTGCATCATCGTCATTTCATTTGCATAATCCTCCTTATCGAATGATTCGCCAGACGACTCAACATGGTGCTCGTAGATGTACTCCATGTCAGAATCCATTTGTCAAAAGAAGGGACAAAATTGTTAAAAATTTAGCATGAAAGTTTCACAAACACTTGTCGGGTGTGGTAAAACCCACTCACGCCATCAACAAGGACGGATGGTACCTGCATGGTGGACATACGAGAGGTGCACAACGACGACATAGGCAAAGCGGCATGGCGACTAGGTGGAGCGGTGGAGGTCGTAGAGGCCCAACAAGGAGTTGGCGGGTGGCGGAGGTGGTACAGCGGTGGCAGCGGACGGGAGGAAGCAAATGCAGAGAAATGGGGAAGGGATGGAGACGCGGTGTACATGTGTGGTTTTGGGTGGGCTGGGGTGACAGAGTTTTATGTGGTTTGCAGAAAAATAAATGCGCGGACTGGTATGCGGACTAATGCAAGACGAGTTGGATGGCAAACTACGGTTGGACAACTCGGTCCAAACATTCGCAAACGATTTGAGGGTCCGTTTTAGAGATGCCCTTGTTGCCCGGCCGGGGCGATGAGGGGTCCTCTTTAGCGCCTTAAGCGCCACATAGCACCTCGACGCTCGCGCATTGTGCTAGCAGGCCAGGACCTACAATTGGCTCTTCTGGATCAGCTCGCCTCGCTCGCCCGCTGGCACTATTCACTCGTCTGCCTCACACGATTCGCTCCTTCACTAGCTAGTCTCTACTGACGAGCTGTTGGTTTCAACGAGAATTCAGATATGAGCTAATACAGGAAACAAATGCAGAGTTGATGGGCATCGTTGATGCTGCATGGAGTGTGAATGGTCACGATCGATCGGTCGAGAGTGTTAGCGCGAGATTGTCATCGCTTGTTATCAACCTGGGCAGATGGAGTAAGGATTCTTTTGGTAGTGTAAAAGGCAAAAAACACACGTTTTTTCTCCTACAAGCATCGATTTGGAAAAGGAAGAACTTGTTCAACAGTTCAAGGCCTTGCAAAAAATGGATGGTGATTTGACAGATGTTCTGGTCGAGATGCAGTCTATGGCACAAGAGTATTATAAAAGCCTATACACATATGAGGGAATTGAGGGGCTACAAGATGTTCTTGAGCGTGTACCGACCAAAGTGACACCCGAGATGAATGCCATCGTGATGTCCCCTTATCAAGGAGACAGTAAATAAAACACTTTTTCAGATTTTTTTCAACCAAGGCACCGGGTCTTGACGGATTTTCAGCTCATTTCTGCACCGCCATTGGGATGTTTGTGGAGATGCTATCACCTCGGCCGTGCTAAGTATAGTGCGAGGAGAAGAGAACGCAGAATGCATAAATGACACTATTCTTGTATTGATCCCTAAGGTATCAAATCCGACCTTGCTATCCCAGTTCCGCTTGATAAGTTTGTGCGATGTTTTCCATAAGATAGCTTCCAAAGTTCTTACCGGTCGTTTGAAGATGATCCTACCGGAAATAATATCAGAAGAACAACTAGTGTTTGTGCCTGGGAGACTAACTACCGGTAACATTATCTCAACATATGAATGTTTGCATTTCATGAAGATAAGTAGAGCCAAAACCAGCAGTCATTGTGCTTTCAAGATGGATATGATGAAGGCGTATGGTATGGTTGAGTGGGATTATCTCCAGGCCATCATGGAAATTTGGGTTTTGCCTCAGCTTGGTTTCAGTCATTATGGGCATGGTACGCTCGATGTATTTTCCAGTCCGTTTAGTGGGAGCAAACTGGAACAATTTAAACTCTCAGGGGGTATACAACAGGGAGATCCAATCTTTCCATATATTTTCTTGTTAGCAGCATAGGGCATTTCGTGCCTTTTAAAATTCCGTTCTCAGTCATCATAGCTCCTTGGAATCAAGGTGGCCTCATCGACTCCGTTGGTTAACCATATTTTATTTGCAAATGACAGCATGTTGTTTTCCAAGGCAAGTGTAAATGGAGTAGAGGAAGTTTCAAACTTGTTAGATACTTATTAAGGGGCTTCAGGATAAAGGATAAATTAAGATAAGTCATCCATATTCTCCAGCAAAGGTTGCCCTCAGATTGTTTGAGATGTTGTTAAGGAAAATCGTCATGTCCCAAATGAATCATTGAGTGGCAGATATCTAGGGATGCCCACCAACGCGGGGCATTCAAAGAAGGACACTTTCAAATATCTCAGTGATCGAGTTTGGGAGAAGGTAAAAGGTTGAATGGGCAAGTTGTTATCTACTATACCAGATTACTCTATGGCATGCTTTAATCCCTCCACGAGTCTTTCTGAGTACATAAATTCATTGATAGTGGAATTTTGGTGATGGTGGGAGGGGGGAGGGGGGTAAGCAAGGAGAAAGAAAGATTGTGAGTACATGAATTAAAAAAGGATTACAGATTTGAAAAATTGTTTGCAAATTTTTAAAAACTTTACAGATTCAAAGTCAGGAATTTGAAAAAATCTTGCGAATTCAAAAAAGTTCATGCATTTGAAATATATTCACAGATTTGAAAAAACTACATGTATTTAAAAAATCACGAATTTGAAAAATCTTTGTGAATTTAAAAGTGTTTGCTAATTTTTAGAACTAAAAAATTTGAAAAAAAATCTAGAAATTTGGAAAATCTCAAATTTGCAAAATGCTTATGATTTTTAAAAAGTTCATGATTTTGGAAAATAGGAAAAAAGGAAAAGATTAAATGGAATACGTGACAAAGTACTACTCCCCTCGTTCCAAAATATAGTGTTTCCTCTATTCCCGTGCTTCAACTTTGACCATAAATTTAACCAGCGAGACCGACTGCGGCGGGAGCAAAAGTTATACCAGTGAATTCATATTCAAAAGAAGTTTTTAATTATATAATTTTTTTCTTCCGCCGCAGTCGGTCTCGTTGGCTAAATTTATGGTCAAAGTTGGACCTGGGAAGCGTGTGCGCACTATATTTTAGAATGGAGGGAGTATTACTCCATCTCAAGACCGCTATCCAACATGCATCTCAAAGTATTAAGTTCATGACAAACAGAGTAACACATTAAGTATCCATCATCTCCGCGTCACTCTCCTTAGAGGCATTATCGGTCTTTGGCTTCGGCCTTGTCAGGCGGTCACAATGGTCACCTTCAGCCCGGCGAGCTCTGCTGCCTCCAACAACTCAATCTTCGGGAAGTTGAGCCTGTCCAGCGGAACACCAAGCTGCCACACTGTGATGTCGTAGGCGCGGGCGGCGAAGTCGTTATTCCAAAAGGTCCCCAACCAGTACCGATGGTTGGCGTGCTGGAACTCTATGCCGTACCATTTGAAGGGTCGCAACATGGCCTTGAAGCCGACTTTGCTCTTTGGATTCGCCTTCGGCGGCATGGCGATAACGCGACTGCGACGAGGACACAACGATGAGAAGGCTACTAGATGAGGTGACGCGGCCGGATGGGGCGCTTTTCAGCTTCAGCTGCAGCGACAGAGCGGCGGGAAGGGATGCGGGGTGAATCTGATTTAGTCGGTTGGCGGATGGCGGCGAGGTGGGAGTAGATTAGACGGCGCCAGGGTGCGGTGGTCACGGATTTGGAGGCGACGATGACGATTAGGGCGGTGGCGATCATGTGGGGTTGCAGCTGGAGGTTGTAGGGTGGGGTTGGTTTTAAGGCGGCCGCACAAACACTGTATATTTGCAGCACTTGGAGCCCTTTTTTTGGGGCTGCCCAAATTTCTTTTGAATTATTTTATGATAGGATAGTTGTTGGAGATCAATTTTTGCCCCCCCCCCCCCAGTGCCCTAAAAACTGCTATGCCCTATTTAAGGGCTGATATTGGAGATGCTCTAATATGAACTCATAAAAACCAAATCTCTTTTGTTATACTTAAGTTACATAAAGCAAGGTAAAATAGAATAATGAACACTTTAGGTGTTTGTATTCTTATGCCATGCGCCTCTTGGTCATATATTGTTGGTTTCATTTATTTCTAGCCCGTGGAACAAATTGTGAGATGACTATGGGCAAATCATACAGTTAATGGTGGCTTGGCACTTTAAGGAATTGAATGTGACACTTGAATTAACTGTATGGAGATATTACCTAATCAGTGTTCATCAAGTGAATAATCATGCATCAAAATGACAGAGCTTATTAGTGATGCATGTTGTGTTTCGGTTAGACTTTGAATGGCTGAGACTTGGTTTTAAAAACATTCACGAGAAGTTGCGACCATACATGTGAATTTGGTTAGTGAAAAATAATGATTTTTTTGAAACCAATAACCTTGCTGGCCAAGGGTGAGTAGTCTCATAAGTTCACTTTCCACATTATGCACATGGGCTAGTTGTTACTCAAAAAAGCTGTTATTACTCAATATATTTTGTGTTAATATAAAAGATATAAGTAAGAAAAAGTTGACAGTGAGCCATAACGAGATATCTCTTGCAAACGAACCTTTTGCGCAACGTATCTAAAAGTCAAAAGAAAAGCGCAACGTATCTAAAAGTCAAAAGAAAAGCAGATAAAAAAGATGTATGTCTAAGCCCAGGTTCGAACTGGGGACCTTTAGTGTGTGAGACTAACGTGATAACCAACTACACCACCCAGACATGCTGATGTTGGATGAGGAACAGGCTTATTTATCTTGTAATTCGTACAATCTGGTGGGAGCACTCACATCATCCGTTTCTTTGTAAAAGCGCCACCAGCCTACCAAGGTACTATTTCATCTGATTATAGTTTATCAGTCGCGTATTTCCTTCAGTGCAAACGACGAAAAGATGTACTTACTTATAAACACAACACAGTGTAGTTTCTTCCAAAGAACACAAATTTTGGCATGAGGCGTCTGTCCAAAAAGACACATCTAAAACAACGCATGTTGCTTTTAGGATCCCAATGTTCTTGTGCCGTGCGTCCACATCCACTACATGGCTCTTCACGCCGACGCTCCACATATATCATCGCCTCACCCACTCATTTGGCACCAGCTCACAATAAGATCTTCCTCACTTGGCCTTATCAGCAGCACACAAGAAGCGGATGTCGGCATCTGAAGAAACTCGGGGCAGCATGAAGAAGAAGGAGAAGAAGAAGACGACGGGCTGCCTCGCGCCGATCTTCGCCGCCTGCGTCCCCTCCGCCAGGCAGCAGCCCGGCGGCGACGACGACGCCGCCAGGAGCCGCCTCAGCTTCTCGTTCGCGGAGCAGAACCAGCCGGAGAGCATCATCGATCCGGCCGCCTCCGTCGTGGCCAGGAAGGACGGCCGGCACCAGCAGCAGCAGCCGCAGCACTGCGCCGTCATCGTCGGCACCATCTTCGGGAGCCGCAGCGGCCGCGTGACCTTCTGCGTGCAGCGCGACCCCGCCGTGCCGCCCCCGTTCCTCTTCGAGCTCTCCGTGCCCATGCAGTCCCTCGCCGCCGAGATGGCGTCCGGCCTTCTCCGCATCGCGCTCGAGTGCCACCGCTCCAGCGGCAGGTCGTCCGCGCCCGGTGCGGCCGGCGAGAATGCTGCTGCTGCCGGCGGCGGCTCCCGCCCGAGAAACGTCTGGACGGCGTCCTGCAACGGCCGGGACGCGGGACATGCGGTGCGGCGGCCGCCGACGGAGTGGGAGCGGGGCGTGCTGGAGAGCATGCGGACGATGACGGCCGGCGTCGGGGCGCTGCCGGCCGCCGAGCAGCAAGAAGGGATCAGCGAGGAGGTGATGTACATGAGGGCGACCTACGAGAGGGTGGTGGGCTCCAAGGACGCGGTGTCGTACCATCTCATCAGCCCGCGCACCGCCGGCGATAGCCCGCCGCAGGAGCTCAGCCTCTTCCTGCTGAGAACCAGAGGCGATTGAGATTCACTGTCTGTATCTGTATGTACGCAGTGACATTCACTGACATGCGTGTAACGTGCATGTGCTACAAGAATATATAAAAAACGCTCATATATAATGTTAACGTGTCTGTATATATACTGATACGGAATTGTTAAATTTCAGTCGACCTTATGTGAAGATTCATGTAAAATTTTATTACTTTTTCCTTCATTTTTATATATTCTGTCACTTGACTGAGACTAGCCACACCAATACTGATATTGAACTATGCTTGCAGTTAGAGAGCTGAGAGTAAACTGTGTATAGTTATCGGTAATCCACTTCTGAACCTAGGCTCAGCTGCACCCGCCCTTACGGAAAAAATCAAAACAAATATTAAAAAATTTAAAAAGTTCCAATTTTTTGTGTGTGGTAGATAATTTGATGCGTGAGGTACGCTCCAATTTTCAAATCATTTGGACATCTGAGCAGCTCTCGGCAAAAAAGACAAATTTGGGATCGGTAAAAATGTTTATTGTTCATGCACTGTTCTGATCCGATTTGTCTTTTTTGCTGAGAGCTTCTCCGAAGTCCAAATGATCCCAAATTTGGAGCGGACCTCACATGAAAATTGTCTACCAGGCAAAAAAATATTGAATTTTTTTGAATTTGTTTTGAATTTTTTGTGGTTTTTTCCTGGACGAGTGCAGATGAGCCTGGACACCGAAACGCCGCACTCGTATAGTTCTAGCATAGTTTCAATAAAGTATTTGTAAGAAAGGGGGATATATGCACCTTGTTTTATGGTTATTTGGTATGTCATGCATGTAGTGTTTTTTTCAAGAACTACTCTCTCCGTCTGATAATATAAGAGGGTTTTTCGGACGAGGCGATTCGGTGTTCAGGCTCAGTTGCACCAGCGGTGAACAAAAAATTCAAAACAAATACTAGAAAAATTCAAAAAATTCCATACTTTTTTGCATGGAAGATAAGTTGGTGAGTGAGGTGCGCTTCAAATCTCAGATCATTTGAACATCTGAGTAGCACTTAGCAAAAAAGACAAATTTGGAATCTGTGAAAAAAATTACTGTTCATGTATTATTCTGACTCAATTTGTCTTTTCTGATGAGAGCTATTCATATGTCCAAATGATCCAAAATTTGAAGCGCATCTCATGCATCAAATAATCTTCCATGCAAAAAAAATCAGAATTTTTGATTTTCTTTTAGTACATATTGTGCATTTTCTCTTCACCGGATGCAGATGAACCTGGGCTCAGAAATGGATCTACATTTTTCACACTACACTAGTGTAAAAACAATCTTATATTATGGGACAGAGGGAGTAATATATGTAATGTAATGATAAACCTTTGCATTTAAAACTCAAATAGTATTTTTAGGTAAATCTTTCGGAAGGACCATTAATTACATTGAACCAACTTTCATGTAAGTTGGGTGCAACTCTACATTGAATCAAGGAGGAGGTGGTGTATATGAGGGCGAGCTATGAGAGGGTAGTGGGCTCCAAAGACGATGTATCTTTCCATCTCATCAGCCCAGGCACCGCCAGAGGTAGCCCGCCGCAGGAGCTAAGCCTATTGAATTCATGCTTCAGCCAGTTACTTTAAAAGTTTGTCTAAAAAAAGTTACTTCAAAAGTACGAAATATGGGAGAGGGCTGAACATTACACTCCAACACTCCCCCCTCACGTTTATGCCACTTTGAAGTTATGACGTGGGCAGCGGAAGCAGGGGTAGGCCGTAATTATTTAGTGTGTATACTGTATGTTGAACCTGGAACCTCTTGGTTGCAAGTCTAGGCTATTTTAGTTCTTAGACGTGGGATCGATGTAGGCCGCAGAGTCTTTATTTTAATATTTTGTTGACAGGGTCTTGAATTCAAGACTTCTCAGCTCGGATACCATAGTGAATTCATGCACCAGCTAGCTGCTCCACAATTCCAAACTAATGGAAGAGGCTGAACATTACACTCCAACACAACGAACTTCCATGTAAATCATGTCAAACTCCAGAAGCGCCATGTCAGCACCTATAGTGTTGAACCAAGAAAGTAGCGCTCACGCGAGCGGAAGTGGGCGTAGGCCCATTAAGCTTCGCTCTGCTACCTCTTGAGCACTGCGTTGGTTTTCCCTTGAAGAGAAAAGGGTGATGCAGTAAAGCAGCGTAAGTATTTCCCTCAGTTTTTGAGAACCAAGGTATCAATCCAGTAGGAGACCACACGCGATTCACCTAGGGCATTTGAGGGAGCCCATCATTGAAATATACAAGCCAAGTTCTATAATGAAAAATTCCCACTAGTATATGAAAGTGACAAAATAAGAGACTCTCTATCATGAAGATCATGGTGCTACTTTGAATCACAAGTGTGGAAAAAGGATAGTAACATTGTCCCTTCTCTCTTTTTCTCTCATTTATATATTTTATTTGGGCCTTCTTTCTTTTTTTGGCCTCTTTTCTTTCTTTTTTTTATTTTTCGTCTGAAGTCTCATCCCGACTTGTGGGGGAATCATAGTCTCCATCATCCTTTCCTCACATGGGACAATGCTTTAATGATGATCATCACACTTTTATTTTCTTACAACTCAAGAATTACAACTCGATATTTAGAACAAAATATGACTCTATGTGAATGCCTCCGGCGGTGTACCAGGATTGCGATGAATCAAGAGTGATATGTATGAAAAAAATTATGAACGGTGGCTTTGCCACAAATACGATGTCAACTACATGATCATGCGAAGCAATATGACAATGATGATGCGTGTCATAATAAATGGAACGGTGGAAAGTTGCATGGCAATATATCTCGGAATGGCTATGGAAATGCCATAATAGGTAGGTATGGTGGCTGTTTTGAGGAAGATATAAGGAGGCTTATGTGTGATAGAGCGTATCCTATCATGGGGTTTGGATGCACCGGCGAAGTTTGCACCAACTCTCAAAGTGAGAAAGGGCAATGCACGGTACTGAAGAGGCTAGCAACGATGGAAGGGTGAGAGTGCGTATAATCCATTGACTCAACATTAGTCATAAAGAACTCACATACTTATTGCAAAAATCTACAAGTCATCAAAACCAAGCACTACGCGCATGCTCCTAGGGGGATAGATTGGTAGGAAAAGACCATCGCTCGTCCCCGACCGCCACTCATAAGGAAAGCAATCAAAGAACACCCCATGCTTCAAATTTGTCACATAACGTTTACCATACGTGCATGCTACGGGACTTGCCAACTTCAACACGAGTATTCATCAATTTCAAAATTACTCAACTAGCACACTTCTAATATTTACCACCTTTATATCTCAAAACCATCTATCAAGCATCCAACTTCTCTTAGCATTTAAAATTTATAACCAAAGTGAATTACCATGTTGTTCTTGTTGGGGAACGTAGTAATTTCAAAAAAAATTCCTACACACACGCAGGATCATGGTGATGCATAGCAACGAGAGGGGAGAGTATTGTCCACGTACCCTCGTAGACCGAAAGCGGAAGCGTTAGCCCAACGCGGTTGATGTAGTCGTACGTCTTCACGATCTGACCGACCCAAGTACCGAACGTACGACACCTCCGAGTTTAGCACACGTTCAGCTCGATGACGTCCCGTGAACTCCGATCCAACAGAGCTTCACGGGAGAGTTCTGTCAGCACGACGGCGTGGTGACGATGATGATGTTGCTACCGACGCAGGGCTTCGCCTAAGCACCGCTACGATATGACCGAGGTGGAATATGGTGGAGGGGGCACCGCACACGGCTGGAATAGATCAATAGATCAACTTGTGTGTCTAGAGGTGCCCCCTGCCCCCGTATATAAAGGACCAAGGGGGGAGAGGCGGCCGGCCAGGGAGGGTGATACGTCCATTCTGCATCATGCTTTTATATCGATATTTATTGCATTATGGGCTGTTATTTCACATTATGTCACAACACTTATGGCTATTCTCTCTTATTTTATAAGGTTTACATAAGGAGGGAGAATGCCGGCAGCTGGAATTCTGGGCTGGAAAAGGAGCAAATATTAGAGACCTATTCCGCACAACTCCAAAAGTCCTGAAACTCCACGGAATACCTTATAATAAATAATGAAAAATCCTCGCCAAAGATGAAGACCAGGGGGCCCACACCCTGTCCACTGATACGTCTCCCTCGTATCTATAATTTTTGATTGTTCCATGCCAATATTATTCAACTTTCATATACTTTTTGGCAACTTTTTATATTATTTTTGGGACTAACATATTGATCCAGTGCCCAGTGCCAGTTCCTGTCTGTTGCATGTTTTTGGATTCGCAGAATATCCATATCAAACGGAGTCCAAACGGGATAAAAACGGAAGGAGCTTATTTTTGGAAAATATGGAAAATTCGGAAGGAAAATCAACGCGAACCAGTGCCCGAGGTGGTCACGAGGCAGGGGGCGCCCCCCTTAGGGCGCACCCCCTACCCTCATGAGCCCACCGTAAGGCGGTTGACACTCTTCTGTTGCCGCAAGAAAGCTAATATTCGGAAAAAATCACGGCGAAGGTTTCAGGCCAATCGGAGTTACAAATCTCCATATATATACGAAACGGTGAAACAGAGCCAGAGAAGAAGGCAGAAACAGAAGAGACAGAGAGACAGATCAAATCTCAGAGGGGCTCTCGCCCCTCCCACGCCATGGGAGCCAAGGACCAGAGGGGAAACCCTTCTCCCACCTAGGGAGGAGGTCAAGGAAGAAGAAGAAGAAGGGGGGCCCTCTCCCCCTTACTTCCGGTGGCGCCGGAGCGTCGCCGGGGCCATCATCATCACCGCCATCTTCACCAACAACTTCACCGCCATCATCACCAACTCTTCCCCCCCTTTATGCAGCGGTGTAACCTCTCTCTTACCCGCTGTAATCTCTACTTAAACATGGTGCTCAACGCTATATATTATTTCCCAATGATGTATGGCTATCCTATGATGTTTGAGTAGATCTGTTTTGTCCTAATGGCTATTTAATGATCGTGATTGGTTTGAGTTGTATGTTTTATTATTAGTGCTGTCCTATGGTGCTCTCCGTGTTGCGCAAGCGTGAGGAATTCCCGCTGTAGGGTTTGCAATATGCTTATGATTTGCTTATGGTGGGTGGCGTGAGTGAAAGAAGCACAGACCCGAGTAAGTAGGTTGTTTGCGTATGGGATAAAGGGGACTTGATACTTTAATGCTATGGTTGGGTTTTACCTTAATGAATCTTTAGTAGTTGCGGATGCTTGCTAGAGTTCCAATCATAAGTGCATATGATCCAAGTAGAGAAAGTATGTTAGCTTATGCCTCTCCCTCAAATAAAATTGCAATAATGATTACCGGTCTAGTTATCGATTGCCTAGGGACAAATAATTTTCTTGTTGACAAAAGCTCTTTACTAAAACTAATTTAGTTGTGTCTTTATCTAATCAGCTCCTAGCTTTTATTTACGTGCTCTTTACTTTCTTGCAAGCTTACCCAAAAACACCTACAAAGTACTTCTAGTTTCATGCTTGTTACCGGTAAAGCGAACGTCAAGTGTGCGTAGAGTTGTATCAGTGGTCGATAGAACTTGAGGGAATATTTGTTCTACCTTTAGCTCCTCGTTGGGTTCGATACTCTTACTTATCGAAAGAGGCTACAATTGATCCCCTATACTTGTGGATTATCAAGACCTTTTTCTGGCGCCGTTGCCGGGGAGCAATAGCGTGGGGTGAATATTCTCGTGTGTGCTTGTTTGCTTTATCACTAAGTACTTTTTATTTGTTGTTCTTAGTTGTTTTCTATCTTTAGTTATGGGTAGGAAACGCAAAATACCAAAAAAAATTAGTGGTACCTACTGAACCAATGGTTGAAGAACCACTCAAAATCTATCACACTGCTGAAGCTTATTACTTGGATCATCTTCGATCCCTATGTGCTCGTGCTGAAACCCCAACTAGCTTAGTTGAGGGCAAATCTTTAGATGAGCATGCTTGTTATGTGCGACACCGAATATCTGAAAAAGGGAAAATTCTATTGGGTCAAATTCATCGTTTGCAATGCTATGCTTGGAATTTATGTGAAATATATGATTTTACTTGTTGTTCTGAAAACCCTAAAAAACACCTTCCCTACCAATGTGAGTTTAGTGATAATGGAATCGTATCTTCGTATGCTAAAGGTGTTTATAGTTACTATGATGTTCAACAAATTGAAGAATTTGTTGCTTTTAAGGGTGCTTATGAAATTGCTTCTTTGATTGAAAAGTATGATGCTACTTTTCACAAATCTGAAAATTTTGCCATACTTAAATATTGCTATGATAATTATGCTTCTAATGCCTAAGTTAAACCATATATTGAGAAATACTCCGCTGTCCAAGAAGAGACTAATATTTTGCAGGAGTCTATGGAAGAAGAAATTGATGAAACTGTGAGCCCATTGGATGAAAAAGATGAGGAGGAGAGTGAAGAACAAAAGGAGGAAGAGCGGATTAGCTACCCATGCCCACCTTCTAATGAGATTAACTCTTCAACTCATACATTGTTTAATTTTCTTTCGTGCTTACCAAAGGATGATTGCTATGATGACTACTATGATCCCGTTGGTTCTCTTGAAATATCCCTTTTTGATGATGCTTGCTATGCTTGTGGCCAAGATGCCAATGTGAATTATGCTTATGGAGATGAACTTGCTATAGTTCCTTATGTTAACATGAAATTGTTGCTATTGCACCCACGCATGATAGTCCTATTATCTTTTTGAATTCTCCCGATTACACAATATCAGAGAAGTTTGCTTTTATTAAGGATTATATTGATGGGTTGCCTTTTACCGTTGCACATGATGATTTTGATAGATATAATATGCATGTGCTTGCTGCTCCTAATTGTAATTATTATGAGAGAGGAACTATATATGCACCTCTCTATGTTTCCAACATGATAAAATTGCAAGAAACTGTTTATACTATGCATTGGCCTTTACTAGGTGTGCATGAATTGTTCTTTTATGACATGCGATGCATAGGAAGAGAGTTAGACTTCGTCATTACATGATATATGTTGCTTTGTGCTCACTACTAAATGCCAAATCATTGTTAATTAAAATTGGCTTTGATATACCTTGGGATCCGGGTGGATCCATTACTTGAGCACTATATGCCTAGCTTAATGGCTTTAAAGAAAGCTCTGCCAGGGAGACAACCCGGAAGTTTTAGAGAGTCATTTATTTCTGTTGAGTGCTTTCATATAGTTAAAAACAACAAAAATAAAGAGGGGAACCCGAAACTTTTTCAAAAAGGAAAGTGAAAGTGATAGAGACAAACATTGTTGAAGTGGGAGCTAGCCTTGAACTTTGTTCATGCTCACGGAAACTTTGTGAATCTTGATTACAGAAACTTTTCTATAAAAATAATTATCCCCTTGTACAATTCCATTGTATTATAAAAATAATGTGCCAAGGTTTGCCTTTAGGATGTTTACATTTGCTTGATGGTTTGTACGGTGTAGGACAGAAACTTTGGCTGTAGTGCGCGATTTTACATTTTTAGCTGGAACGTCAAATGGTTCTGATTCTTTCTTCAATGTCTTCCTATACAAATTGTTTATTTTTCCTAATTTTGGCAGAATTTTTCAAGTATAAGAAGTATGGTGAATGTTGAGATTGCTACAGACTGTTCTGTTTTAGTCAGATTCTGCTTTTGATGCATAGTTTGCTTGTTTTGATGAAACTATCAATTCATATCAGTGGATTAAGCCATGAAAAAGTTATATTACAGTAGACACAATTAAAAAACAAAATATGAATTGGTTTGCAACAGTACTTAGAGTAGTGATTTGCTTTATTATACTAACGGATCTTACCGAGTTTTTTGTTGAAGTTTTGTGTGGATGAAGTGTTCGATGATTGAGAAGGTTTCAATGTGAGAAGAAGGAAGAGAGGCAAGAGCTCAAGCTTGGGTATGCCTAAGGGACCCCAAGTAAATATTCAAGGAGACTCAAGCGTCTATGCTTGGGGATGCTGGGGAGGCATCCCCTCTTTCTTCATCAAATATCGATATGTTTTCAGATTCGTTTTGTTCATGCGATATGTGCAAGTCTTGGAGCATCTTTTGCATTTAGGTTTTTATTTTTCTTTTTATGCACCATGCTGGTATGAGATATTCCTTGGTTGATTTATAGAATGCTCATTGCACTTCACTTATATCTTTTGAGTATGGCTTTATAGAATGCTTCATGTGCTTCACTTATATCATTTGAAGTTTGGATTGCCTGTTTCTCTTCACTTAGACAACCGCCATTTGTAGAATGCTCTTCTGCTTCACTTATATTTGTTAGAGCACGGGCATATCTTTTGTAGAAAGAATTAAAATCTCTTGCTTCACTTATATCTATTTAGAGAGATGACAGGAACTGGTCATTCACATGGTTAGTCATAAAATCCTACATAAACTTGTAGATCGCTGAATATGATATGTTTGATTCCTTGCAATAGTTTTTGCGATATAAAGGTGGTGATATTAGAGTCATGCTAGTCGAGTAATTGTGAAATTGAGAAATACTTGTGTTGAGGTTTGCAAGTCCCGTAGCATGCACGTATGGTGAACCGTTATGTAACGAAGTCGGAGCATGAGGTTTTTATTGATTGTCTTCCTTATGAGCGGCGGTCGGGGACGAGCGATGGTCTTTTCCTACCAATCTATCCCCCTAGGAGCATGCGCGTAGTACTTTGTTTCGATGACTAATAGATTTTTGCAATAAGTATGTGAGTTCTTTATGACTAATGTTGAGTCCATGGATTATACGCACTCTCACCCTTCCATCATTGCTAGCCTCTCTAGTACCGCGCAACTTTCGCCAGTACCATAAACCCACCATATACCTTCCTCAAAACAGCCACCATACCTACCTATTATGGCATTTCCATAGCCATTCCGAGATATATTTCCATGCAACTTCCATCATCATCATATACATGACTTGAGCATTTATTGTCATATTGCTTTGCATGATCGTAAGATAGCTAGCATGATGTTTTCATGGCTTGTCTATTTTTTGATATCATTGCTACACTAGATCATTGCACATCCCGGTACACCGCCGGAGGCATTCATATAGAGTCATATCTTTGTTCTAGTATCGAGTTGTAAGTAAATAAAAGTGTGATGATCATCATTATTAGAGCATTGCCCCCAAAAAAAAGAGAGGCCAAAGAAGCCTAAATAAAAAAAGTGCGCCAAAGAAGCCCGCAAAAAAGGGCAATGTTACTATCCTTTTACCACACTTGTGCTTCAAAGTAGCACCATGTTCTTCATATAGAGAGTCTCTTGAGTTATCACTTTCATATACTAGTGGGAATTTTCATTATAGAACTTGGCTTGTATATTCCAACGATGGGCTTCCTCAAATGACCTAGGTCTTCATGAGCAAGCAAGTTGGATGCACACCCACTTAGTTTCAGTTTCAGCTTTCATATACTTATAGCTCTAGTGCATCCGTTGCATGGCAATCCCTACTCCTCACATTTATATCTATTAATGGGCATCTCCATAGCCCGTTGATATGCCTAGTTGATGTGAGACTTTCTCTCCTTTTTTGTCTTCTCCACATAACCCCCACCATCATATTCTATTCCACCTATAGTGCTATGTCCATGGCTCACGCTCATGTATTGCGTGAAAGTTGAAAAGGTTTGAGAAACGTCAAAGTATGAAACAATTGCTTGGCTTGTCATCGAGGTTGTGCATGATGTGAATGCTTTCTGTGGTGAAGATGGAGCATAGCCAGACTATATGATTTTGTAGGGATGAGCTTTCTTTGGCTAGTTTATTTCAATAAGACATAATTGCTTGGTTAGTATACTTGAAATATTATTGTCTTTATGTCAAAGGATAGATTATTGCTTTGAATCACTCTTGTCTTAATATTCATGCCATGATTAGACATATGATCAAGATTATGCTAGGTAGCATTCCACATCAAAAATTATATTTTTTATCATTTACCTACTCGAGGACGAGCAGGAATTAAGCTTGGGGATGCTGATACGTCTCCGTCGTATCTATAATTTTTGATTGTTCCATGCCAATATTATTCAACTTTCATATACTTTTTGGCAACTTTTTATATTATTTTTGGGACTAATATATTGATCCAGTGCCCAGTGCCAGTTCCTGTCTGTTGCATGTTTTTGGTTTCACAGAATATCCATATCAAACAGAGTCCAAACGGGATAAAAACAGACGGAGCTTATTTTTGGAAAATATGGAAAATTCGGAAGGAAAATCAACGCGAACCAGTGCCCGAGGTGGTCATGAGGCAGGGGGGGCCCCCTTAGGGCGCGCCCCCTACCCTCGTGATCCCACCGTAAGGCGGTTGACACTCTTCTTTTGCCACAAGAAAGCTAATTTTCGGAAAAAAAATCATGGCGAAGGTTTCAGGCCAATCGGAGTTACGGATCTCCATATATATACGAAACGGTGAAACAGAGCCAGAGGAGAAGGTAGAAACAGAGAGAGACAGAGAAACAGATCCAATCTCGGAGGGGCTCTCGCCCCTCCCACGCCATGGGAGCCAAGGACCAGAGGGGAAACCCTTCTCCCACCTAGGGAGGAGGTCAAGGAAGAAGAAGAAGAAGAAGGGGGGCCCTCTCCCCCTTGCTTCCGGTGGCGCCGGAGCGCTGCCGGGGCCATCATCATCACCGCCATCTTCACCAACAACTTCACCGCCATCATCACCAACTCTTCCCCCCTCTATGCAGCAGTGTAACCTCTCTCTTACCCGTTGTAATCTCTACTTAAACATGGTGCTCAACGCTATATATTATTTCCCAATGATGTATGGCTATCCTATGATGTTTGAGTAGATCTGTTTTGTCCTAATGGCTATTTGATGATCATGATTGGTTTGAGTTGTATGTTTTATTATTGGTGTTGTCCTATGGTGCTCTCCGTGTCGCACAAGCGTGAGAGATTCCCGCTGTAGGGTTTGCAATATGCTTATGATTTGCTTACGGTGGGTGGCGTGAGTGACAGAAGCACAGACCCGAGTAAGTAGGTTGTTTGCGTATGGGATAAAGGGGACTTGATACTTTAATGCTATGGTTGGGTTTTACCTTAATGAATCTTTAGTAGTTGCGGATGCTTGCTAGAGTTCCAATCATAAGTGCATATGATCCAAGTAGAGAAAGTATGTTAGCTTATGCCTCTCCCTCAAATAAAATTGCAATAATGATTACCGGTCTAGTTATCAATTGCCTATGGACAAATAATTTTCTTGTTGACAAAAGCTCTTTACTAAAACTAATTTAGTTGTGTCTTTATCTAATCAGCTCCTAGCTTTTATTTATGTGCTCTTTACTTTCTTGCAAGCTTACCGAAAAACACCTACAAAGTACTTCTAGTTTCATGCTTGTTTCCGGTAAAGCGAACGTCAAGTGTACGTAGAATTGTATCGGTGGTCGATAGAACTTGAAGGAATATTTGTCCTACCTTTAGCTCCTCATTGGGTTTGACACTCTTACTTATCAAAAGAGGCTACAATTGATCCCCTATACTTGTGGGTTATCATCCATGAGGGTGGGGGGCGCCCCCCTACCTCGTGGGCCCCCTGGTGGCTCTCCGATGACCATCTTCTGCTATATGAAGTCTTTCGTCGAGAAAAAAACCAAAAGCAACCTTTCGGGACGAAACTCCGCCGCCACAAGGCGGAACCTTGGCGGAACCAATCTAGGGCTCCGGCAGAGCTGTTCTGCCGGGGAAACTTCTCTCCCGGAGGGGGAAATCATCGTCATCGTCATCACCAACGCTCCTCTCATCGGGAGAGGGCAATCTCCATCAACATCTTCATCAGCACCATCTCATCTCAAAACCCTAGTTCATCTCTTGTATCCAATTCTTGTCTCCAAGTCCGGGATTGGTGCTAGTAGGTTGCTAGTAGTGTTAATTACTCCTTGTAGTTGATGCTAGTTGGTTTAATTGGTGGAAGATCATATGTTCAGATCCTTTATGCATATTATTACCCCTCTGATTATGAACATGAATATGCTTTGTGAGTAGTTACGTTTGTTCCTGAGGACAAGGGAGAAGTCTTGCTATTAGTAGTCATGTGAATTTGGTATTCGTTCGATATTTTGATGAGATGTATGTTGTCTAGCCTCTAGTGGTGTTATGTGAACGTCGACTACATAACACTTCACCATTATTTGGGCCTAGAGGAAGGCATTGGGAAGTAATAAGTATATGATGGGTTGCTAGAGTGACATAAGTTTAAACCCTAGTTTATGCGTTGCTTCGTAAGGGGCTGATTTGGATCCATATGTTTCATGCTATGGTTAGGTTTACCTTAATACTTTTGTTGTAGTTGCGGATGCTTGCAATAGAGGTTAATCATAAGTGGGATGCTTGTTCAAGTAAGAACAGCACCCAAGCACCGGTCCACCCACATGTCAAATTATCAAAGTACCGAACACGAATCATATGAACGTGATGAAAACTAGCTTGACGATATTCCCATGTGTCCTCGGGAGCGCTTTTCCTTATATAAGAGTTTGTCCAGGCTTGTCCTTTGCTACAAAAAGGATTGGGCCACCTTGCTGCACTTTATTTACTTTTGTTACTTGTTGCTCGTTACAAATTATCTTATCACAAAACTATCTGTTACCACTTATTTCAGTACTTGCAGAGAATACCATACTGAAAACCGCTTATCATTTCCTTGTGCTCCTCGTTGGGTTCGACACTCTTACTTATCAAAAGGACTACGATAGATCCCCTATACTTGTGGGTCATCAAGACTCTTCTCTGGCGCTGTTGCCGGGGAGTGAAGCGCCTTTGGTAGGTGGAATTTGGTAAGGAAAAATTTATATAGTGTGCTGAAATTTACTGTCACTTGTTACTATGAAAAGTAATCCTCTGAGGGGCTTGTTCGGGGTATCTTCACCCCGACCAGTAGAGCAAAGAGTTGCTCCTCAACCTACTGAACCTATTGAAAATGAAATTCCTTATGAGTATCCTTCGGGTATGATAGAAAAACTGCTAGCTAATCCTTTTACAGGAGATGGAAGAAAGCATCCTGATGAACACCTAATATATGTGGATGAAGTTTGCGGATTATTTAAGCTTGCAGGTATACCCGATGATGTTGCTAAGAAGAAGGTCTTCCCTTTATCTTTGAAGGGAGACGCATTGACATGGTATAGGCTATGTGATGATACAAGATCATGGAACTATAGAAGATGGAAATTGGAATTTCGTCAAAAGTATTACCCTATGCATCTTGTTCATCGTGACTGCAATTATATATATATATATATATATATATATATATATATATATATATATATAAAATTTTTGGCCTCGCGAAGGAGAAAGCATCGCTCAAGCTTGGGGAGGCTTAAATCAATGTTATATTCATGCCCCAATCATGAGCTCCCAAGAGAAACAATTCTTCAAAAAATTTATGCCCGGCTTTCTGAAAATAATCGCACCATGCTCGATACTTCTTGTGTTGTCTCTTTTATGATGAAGTCTATTGGATTTAGATGGGATTTATTGCATAGAATTAAACGCAACTCTGAAGATTGGGATCTCGACGAAGGTAAGGATTCAGGTATGACACCTAAGTTTGATTGTGTTAAATCTTTTATGGATACCGATATTTTCCGTAAGTTTAGAACTAAATATGGATTTGATTATGAGATAGTAGCTTCTTTTTGTGAATCTTTTGCTACTTATGTTGATCTCCCTAAGGAGAAGTGGTTTAAATATCATCCTCCCATAGAAGTAAAAGTAGCTGCACCTATTAAAGTTGAAGAAAAGACTGTCACTTATAATGATCCTATTGTTCCTACTTGTTATGTTGAGAAACCACCTTTCCCTATTAGGATAAAGGATCATGCTAAAGCTTCAACTGTGGTTCGTAAAAGCAATATTAAAACATATACACCTCCTGAGCAAGTTAAAGTTGAACCTAATATTGCTATTGTTAAAGATCTCTTGTCTGATAATATAGATGGGCATGTTATTTACTTCTGTAATGAAACTGCTAGAATTGCTAAACCCCGTGATACAGATAAACCTAGACCTGTGGTAGGCATGCCTGTTATTTCTCTTAAAATAGGAGATCATTGTTATCATGGCTTATGTGATATGGGTGCTAGTGCTAGTGCAATACCTATTGACTTATACAAAGAAATTATGCATGACATTGCACCTGTTGAGTTAGAAGAAATTGATGTCACTATTAAACTTGCTAATAGAGATACTATTTCACCAATGGGAATTGTTAGAGATGTTGAAGTCTTGTGTGGGAAAACTAAATATCCTACTAATTTTCTTGTTCTTGGTTCCCCACAAGATAACTTTTGTCCCATTATATTGGTAGACCCTTCTTGAATACTGTTAATGCTACCATAGATTGCACAAGGGATGTTGTTACTGTCGGCCTAGATGATATGACTCATGAGTTTAATTTCTCTAAATTTAGTAAACAACACCGTGAAGAAGAATTGCCTAGTAAGGATGAAATTATTGGTCTTGCTTCTATTGCCGTACCTCCTAGTGATCCTTTAGAACAATATTTGCTAGACCATGAGAATGATATGTTTATGAATGAAAGAAGGGAAATAGATGAAGTATTCTTTAACAAGGAACCTATTCTGAAACACAATTTGCCTGTTGAAATCCTAGGGGATCCCCCCTACCTAAGGGTGATCCTGTGTTTGAGCTTAAACCGTTGCCTGATAATCTTAAATATGCTTATCTTGATGAAAAGAAGATATATCATGTTATTATTAGTGCTAACCTTTCAGAGCATGAAGAAGAAAGATTATTGAAAACTCTGAAGAAGCACTGTGCTGCTATTGGATATACTCTTGACGATCTTAAGGGCATTAGTCCCACTCTATGTCAACATAAAATAAATTTGGAAGCAGATGCCAAACCAGTTTGTGATCCTCAACGACATCTGAATCCTAAAATGAAAGAAGTGGTAAGGAAAAGAAATACTAAAACTTCTGGAGGCAGGTATAATTTATCCCGTTGCTGATAGTCAGTGGGTAAGTCCTATTCATTGTGTCCCTAAGAAGGGAGGTATTACTGTTGTTCCTAATGATAAAGATGAATTGATTCCACAGAGAATTATTACAGGTTATAGGATGGTAATTGATTTCCGCAAATTAAATAAGGCTACTAAGAAAGATCATTACCCCTTACCTTTTATTGATAAAATTCTAGAAAGATTATGCAAACATACACATTACTGCTTTCTAGATGATTATTCTAGTTTCTCTCAAATACCTGTGTCGGCTAAAGATCAATCAAAGACTACTTTTACATGCCCTTTTGGTACTTTTGCTTATAGACGTATGCCTTTTGGTTTATGTAATGCACCTGCTACCTTTCAAAGATGCATGATGACTATATTCTCTGACTTTTGTGAAAAGATTTGTGAGGTTTTCATGGACGACTTTTCCGTCTATGGATCTTCTTTTGATGATTTCTTGAGCAATCTTGATCGAGTTTTGCAGAGATGTGAAGAAACTAATCTTGTCTTGAATTGGGAAAAGTGCCACTTTATGGTTAATGAAGGTATTGTCTTGGGGCATAAAGTTTCTGAAAGAGGTATTGAAGTTGACAAAGCCAAGGTTGATGCTATTGAAAAGATGCCGTGTCCCAAGGACATCAAAGGTATAAGAAGTTTCCTTGGTCACGCCGGATTTTATAGGAGGTTCATTAAGGACTTCTCAAAAATTTCTCGGCCTTTGACTAATTTATTACAAAATGATATACCATTTGTCTTTGATGATGATTGTGTAGAAGCATTTGAAATACTTAAGAAAGCATTAGTCTCTGCACCTATTGTTCAACCACCTGATTGGAATTTACCCTTTGAAATTATGTGTGATGCTAGCGATTATGCCGTAGGTGCTGTTCTAGGGCAAAGAGTTGATAAGAAATTAAATGTTATCGATTATGCTAGTAAGACTCTAGACAATGCTCAAAGAAATTATGCTACTACTGAAAAGGAACTTTTATCAGTTGTATTTGCTTGTGATAAGTTCAGACCTTATATTGTTGATTCTAAAGTAACCATCCACACTGATCATGCTGCTATTAAATATCTTATGGAGAAGAAAGATGCTAAACCTAGACTTATTAGATGGGTTCTCTTGCTACAAGAATTTGATTTGCATATTGTTGATAGAAGAGGAGCTGAGAACCCCATTGCAGACAACTTATCTAGGTTAGAGAATGTCCTTGATGACCCACTACCTATTGATGATAGCTTTACTGATGAACAATTAAATGTCATAAGTACTTCTCGTAGTACTCCTTGGTATGCTGATTATGCTAATTACATTGTTGCTAAATTCATACCACCTAGCTTCACATACCAACAAAAGAAAAAGTTCTTCTATGATTTGAGACATTACTTTTGGGATGACCCACATCTTTATAAAGAAGGAGTATATGGTGTTATTAGACGTTGTGTACCTGAGCATGAATAGGAACAGACCCTACGCAAGTGCCACTCCGAAACTTATGGAGGACACCACGTGGGAGATAGAACTGCACATAAGGTATTGCACTCCGGTTTTTATTGGCCTACTCTCTTCAAGGATGCCCGTAAGTTTGTCCTATCTTGTGATGAATGTCAAAGAATTGGTAATATTAGTAGACGTCAAGAAATGCCTATGAATTATTCACTTGTTATTGAACCGTTTGATGTTTGGGGCTTTGATTATATGGGACCTTTTCCTGCCTCTAATGGATATACACATATTTTAGTTGCTGTTGATTACGTTACTAAGTGGGTAGAAGCTATTCCAACTAGTAATGCTGATCATAACACTTCTATTAAAATGCTTAAAAAAGTTATTTTTCTGAGGTTTGGAGTTCCTAGATATTTGATTGATGGTCGTTCACATTTGATTCATGGTGCTTTCCATAAAATGCTTGCTAAATATGACGCCAATCATAGAATTGCATCTCCGTATCACCCACAGTCTAGTGGTCAAGTAGAATTGAGTAATAGAGAACTCAAATTAATTTTGCAAAAGACTGTCAATAGGTCTAGAAAGAATTGGTCCAAGAAACTTGATGATGCATTATGGGCCTATAGAACTGCGTATAAAAATCCTATGGGTATGTCTCCGTATAAAATGGTATATGGAAAAGCATGTCACTTACCTCTCGAACTAGAACATAAGGCATATTGGGCTATTAAAGAGCTCAACTATGATTTCAAACTTGCCGGTGAAAAGAGGTTATTTGATATTAGCTCACTTGATGAATGGAGAACCCAAGCTTATGAAAATGCCAAGTTGTTTAAAGAAAAGGTTAAAAGATGGCATGACAAAAGGATACAAAAGCGTGAGTTTAATGTAGGTGATTATGTATTGCTATACAACTCTCGTTTAAGATTTTTTTGCAGGAAAACTTCTCTCTAAATGGGAAGACCCCTATGTTATTGAGGAGGTCTATCGTTCTGGTGCCATAAAAATCAACAACTTCGAAGGCACAAATCCGAAGGTGGTAAACGGTCAAAGAATCAAACATTATATCTCAGGTAATCCCATAAATGTTGAAACCAATATTATTGAAACTGTAACCCCGGAGGAATACATAAGGGACACTTCTAGAACGTTTCAGACTCCGAAAAGGAATAGGTATGTGGTACGGTAAGTAAACCAATTCCAAAACAATTTTAAGGCAATATTTCTCCGTTTTGGAATATTTAGAAAAATAGAAAATTAAGTAGCAGTCCGGGAAGGACACGAGGGCCCCACGAGGGTGGAGGGTGCGCCCTACCCCCCTGGGCGCGCCCCTACCTCGTGAGCACCTCGTATGCCTTCCGGACTCCGTTTTCCTGCACGATACGTATTTTGGTCGATAAAAATTCACTATATATTCTCCCGAAGGTTTTGACTCCCGTATCACGCAAATATCCTCTGTTTTTGTTTCGGGTTGTTCTCTATCAGGGTTGTCAAGGCCAAGCATCATGTCGTCCCCCTCCTGCAACAACGGTGACAAAGATGCCTGGCTAATGAAGATAGAGCTGAAGAGGGAAGCACGGGAGGGGGCGCTGCGGTTGTCTGCAGGCTCATGGGATCATGCTGAGCACGATGGTGTGCTCGGACACGAGCTGCGGTGGATGTGGCCACGGCGGCGACATCGCCGGCGGCATGGAGTTCTCGGCCAAGATGGGGCTATGGCCTAGAGGTCAAAAACGACCAGGGGAAAAGGGGGAGATGACTCGGGGGCTCACCATGAGTCCGTTTGGAGGGTCAGTGGGCTCGAGGGCGGCCGGAGTGCAGCGAATCGACGGCGAGGGGCTCGGGTGGCCGAGGTTGAAGACGACCGCGATGACGATGAAGCAGGGCCTCCTGGCGTCTAGTAGCTCGATTGGGAGGACGAGGAGGTTCTAGCGGTTCTTCTGGACTCGGCGGAAGGGTGAGGGGTGCCCGGTGGCCGCGGTGGCGCTCGTCGGCGCGACGACGACGTTCTCGGGCGGCTGCGAGGAGAGAACCAGAGAGGGAGAGAGAACCAGGGAGTGAGGGGAAAGATTGAGGGGGTCCAGGGGGTGTCGTGGCGCTCGGGGTAGTCTCCAGCAGCGGCGAGCAAGCAGGAGGTGGCCGGACGCGTGCTCGCGCGCGCCGGCCACGCGCTCGTCCTCCTGGCAAGGGGAAGACGACAAGGAGGAGCCCCTGGTGGGCTGGGCCGGCCACTTGGGCCGCCAGGTGGCTGCATAGGTGAGTTGGCCCAGGTAAGCTCTCTCTCTTCTCTGTTGTCTAAATTGTTTCAGTTTTCTATTTTTCTGTAATTGTTTTGGGTTTAGTTTTAACACCAAACAATTTTATAAAATCCTGAAAATAATTATGTGACTAGAACTAAAATATCCTAAACCACATAAAATGTTCCAGAATTATTGGACATATATTAATTATATAAAGAATATATATCCAATACAAATAGTTATTGAATTAATTCAAAGGCCCAAAATAAATGTTTCTGAGATACCAAAAACATTGGTTTGAATTTTACTTCTTGCCAATATTTTCGGAGACTAAGAGGAACATTTTCTTGGATTTCTTTGAAGACATTTTAATGTTGATTAATTTTGAACTGGTTTCTGAGGGTTTCAACAAACCTCAATTCAACTTTCAGAAATTTTAGACATGATGCATGAGTGCAGATGCAACTATTTCACTCAGGTACTCTAGGGCTATGACAACTCACCCCCACTAAACAAGAATCTCGTCCCGAGATTCAAGACGTGAGGTAAGAAGACAGAGGGGCACAAGACCAACACAATCTTCACGATCCAGCTTGCACCTCTTAGGGTTGTTGATTCGTTGCATACGTTGACTCTGACATCCTTGCTTTTGAGATCTTCATCCACGCGATGACGAGAAGAAAAGAAACTCTTGAAGAATCGATCTTCTTGAAGATCGAGCAACCGACGATCAACTCACAGAACAAGACATAGCGACATCTGTCGAGATGAGACACGATACACACATCAAGAATGATGGAAATGAGCATATGACAAGGTTTAAGTAAGTAGCGGAATTCCCACACCTAGGAGGGTGGTGAACGGTGTCAACGTAGCGAGGGGTTGGGTTGCCATGATACCATAGCGAGACAACTTAAGGAAGGTGACTCGCAGAAATATTCCCTTAAGTGGCAAAAAGAATTACTTTTGATTCAGAGATCATTGAAACTCTTTATACCAGTCTAAGGCAAATCACAACAATTGCTTAGAGGAGTACGAAGGGATGGCATACCCGGACTAGAATGGATGATGTGAACTACCTTGTTGAAGGCAACGCAATGGATGATTTTTGCTTATCATCGGAAATGGATGGAACCCATGGTAGTACCACTGATGAAGATGATCCCGACCAGGAATTACTGGGAAGGTAGTCCAAGATAGAATGGCACAATGGCGGTGCAAGCTGGGAACAAAATGCAAATGTGGGAATGATTCTAGTAACTAGGGATAAACTCAACAGTAGAGAGTGATTCCACTGTTTGAATGGTTCTAGCATAATCGAGGGAACCGAGAGCACAACGACCCCTGAGGAACAACTTCTAGAATAAGTTGCACTAAATCCTCATGGAGAAGATGGGCAAATAGCTCAATCAAGATTCTACAACGATAGATCTTCCGGCTAGGTGTGTCGGCCAGAACAACAACCTTGTCGGGCCTACATCATAAATCTTGGAATAGCTCCAACCATCATATCTGCCTGAGATTCAGATCTGGTTGGTAACGGGATATTTCAGACAACATGTCCGGAAAGAAAGTTTGCAACACAAACCGACGAGACGATGTTGCAAGATTCTCGGGAATTGAACTACGATAGTAAACTCCAAAACATGAGCTGGTTCTGCTACATATATGTGAACACGTTGTCCAAGACAAGCATGACCATGTAGAAGTCTTACAACAAAATACTACCGAGTTCAGGTGGGGAACCATCATTGAGGATATCGAGGTCCTTGTGCATGAACTAGTATTCGCACAACAACCCCTTTTCCTTGAACAAATCAATCAGTGGCTTGGTGTGCTAGGGAATACATATGGAGTGGAGGTAATTAATCTACCAAACTATAGAATACTTCGCATGTATGCATGACTGATTTGGGATGATTCCAGGGAAAACATAAAAAACCTTCCTCAAATTCATGGCGGCAACTTACACCTAGTGCACGTGAACTTGGAGAAGGTCACTTCTTTCATCCAAGCATAAGCTTCATGAACGGAACACGAAGGCATTGCTTACAAGGTTTTCAACACTAGATTGATGTTCAGTCATGAATCATGGGGGAGACAAAATGTTGCTGATGGGCTCAACAACAACTCATCAGAATTTCCATATCACTGGACTTCCACCATCATGTGAACACGGTGCTAACATTGGTCAGACCAAAGATGTAACGGTGTATGCTCGAGGGATCAAACACGAGTAAGACAACATTACGAACATCATTGGTTCTGATTTGACTTGACGATAGCCCATACTCAAGTCAAAGTTTTGACAAGACAATAGATCCAACAACTGATCACGAGGACCAATTGGTGAAGATATCATCTTTCTTCAACACACGCACAAACACAAAGATATCCCTTAACATGAACTAAGTCAGACAAGCTTTTATCTTCCAACTCTCCAAGTTGTTGTTAAGCTTAACCAACTAGCTCAGGGGTATCCAACACAGATTCTTGGAGAATGGGTGGTTGGAGGAAAACCAACATGATCACGAACTCAACATAGCGGTTAGGTGACAACCAGGTAATACTTCTGAGAAGATAATCGGAACATCACGAACCACTGATAAGATACTAAGCTCGAGATCAATCTTGCTTTTCAGGGCAAGACGATATGATCGATAGAGCAAGGGTTTGGCAAAATCCTAACTCGTTGATCGAAGAGTGCACCAGGAAATAAGGACTAGGTAGCACAATCTATCTTAGAATGATGATTCAATAACCAACACACTAAGGATGAGAATATTGTCCATTAACTACCAAGCAATGGAGTTGCTAGGAGTATTGATTTCACACATCACGACTCACTTGCCGGCATTCCGGTTACAATAACACGGGAACCGAGGAATGAACAATGATGGCAAGAAGTATCACTGCGTCAAGAATTCATAAGAGAAGGTGCAATTCTCACGATGCTCCTGACATAAAGTGGGTAATACTTCAGGGTAGAACAGAACCAAAAGCTGGGTTGCATTTTGATCTGCGGATTACAACTGCTTTGACCCAATCCTGGATATGGATGAGGTAATGGAGTTTGTTTATCCTAGTCATTCTGAAATAGAATGGCTTGACGAACCACAAGAATACTAGGCATCGATGAACACGAATGCATACATACTCCTCACTATCAATTGATAGACGAAGATCGGAATATAACGGAAGGGGGACAACTCAAAGGTACATATAACTTTCTGAGTTGTGGATGCATAGATTAGTATGTCGAATGAGTTCAACATATTTCTTCCGGATAACCCATGCAGAAAGGTAGGGTTGGCAGAGTCACAACATAGAATGGAGAACTCATCAGGAGCACTCTGTCGTGACCTTTTGGTTCAAAAGAACTCCTGCCAAGAATGGCTCATGATAATTGGAAGAAGGATGTACCACGAACCTCGAGGACTATCGCAAAGGTTACTAATATCCTAAAGGAACTAGCAACACTATCAACATGAGGTAAGTAGGGTGAATCTCGGGTTCAAGAACCCATGAATAGAGTACCTACTACTACATGGCATCACGGGATGCTTTCGAGAATAATGGCCAGAATCACACACTGGGGATAAAAACATGGCTAGATCACTAGGTGACTCCCTAAAACACCTAGGCCATAAAAATAGCTCCAACATATATGTTGAGGCAATAGAGTACCTCAACTCATCGATTAATGTGGTTGAACTGGCCCAAAGGGACATCGGGAACGGAAAGAAGGGCTTTGCAACTGCATCAGACTGTTTAGAGACCTGGGATGACTCTGATAGCATAACGGATGTAAATGCTCAAAATTATTTGAGACATCCTGCAAAAATGGTGGCATAACCACTTAACAACATCATATCAAGGTTCTGAGGCCAGCTATGAGCATACGGAGGTAAAAGGAACTGAACTGAGACTTGAATCCAACAATCCAACATAACCACTTACCATCAGCATCCATGTATGAGAACAAAGTATGGACTTTGGTTAACTTGCCCGATGATCGGCAAGCAATTGAGAATAAATGGATCTTCAAGAAGAAGACTGACGCTGATGGTAATGTTACTGTCTACAAAGCTCGACTTGTTGCGAAAGGTTTTCGACAAGTTCAAGGGGTTGACTACGATGAGACTTTCTCACCTGTAGCGATGCTTAAGTCTGTCCGAATCATGTTAGCAATTGCCGCATTTTATGATTATGAAATTTGGCAGATGGATGTCAAAACTGCATTCCTGAATGGATTTCTGGAAGAAGAGTTGTATATGATGCAACCGGAAGGTTTTGTCGATCCAAAGGGAGCTAACAAAGTGTGCAAGCTCCAGCGATCCATTTATGGACTGGTGCAAGCCTCTCGGAGTTGGAATAAACGCTTTGATAGTGTGATCAAAGCATTTGGTTTTATACAGACTTTCGGAGAAGCCTGTATTTACAAGAAAGTGAGTGGGAGCTCTGTAGCATTTCTGATATTATATGTGGATGACATATTACTAATTGGAAATGATATAGAATTTCTGGATAGCATAAAGGGATACTTGAATAAGAGTTTTTCAATGAAAGACCTCGAAAAAGCTGCTTACATATTAGGCATTAAGATCTATAGAGATAGATCAAGACGCTTAATTGGACTTTCACAAAGCACATACCTTGACAAAGTTTTGAAGAAGTTCAAAATGGATCAAGCAAAGAAAGGGTTCTTGCATGTATTACAAGGTGTGAAGTTGAGTAAGACTCAATGCCCGACCACTGCAGAAGATAGAGAGAAAATGAAAGATGTTCCCTATGCTTCAGCCATAGGCTCTATCATGTATGCAATGCTGTGTACCAGACCTGATGTGTGCCTTGCTATAAGTTTAGCAGGGAGGTACCAAAGTAATCCACGAGTGGATCACTGGACAACGGTCAAGAACATCCTGAAATACCTGAAAAGGACTAAGGATATGTTTCTCGTATATGGAGGTGACAAAGAGCTCACCGTAAAAGGTTACGTTGATGCAAGCTTTAACACTGATCCGGACGATTCTAAATCACAAACCAGATACGTGTTTACATTAAACGGTGGAGCTGTCAGTTGGTGCAGTTCTAAACAAAGCGTCGTAGCGAGATCTACATGTGAAGCAGAGTACATAGCTGCTTCGGAAGCAGCGAACGAAGGAGTCTGGATGAAGGAGTTCATATCTGATCTAGGTGTCATACCTAGTGCATCGGGTCCAATGAAAATCTTTTGTGACAATACTGGTGCAATTGCCTTGGCAAAGGAATCCAGATTTCACAAAAGGACCAAGCACATCAAGAGACGCTTCAACTCCATCAGGGATCTAGTCCAGGTGGGAGACATAGAGATTTGCAAGATACATACAGATCTGAATGTTGCAGACCCGTTGACTAAGCCTCTTCCACGAGCAAAACATGATCAGCACCAAGGCTCCATGGGTGTTAGAATCATTACAGTGTAATCTAGATTATTGACTCTAGTGCAAGTGGGAGACTGAAGGAAATATGCCCTAGAGGCAATAATAAAGTTATTATTTATTTCCTTATATCATGATAAATGTTTATTATTCATGCTAGAATTGTATTAACCGGAAACATAATACATGTGTGAATACATAGACAAACTTAGTGTCACTAGTATGCCTCTACTTGACTAGCTCGTTAATCAAAGATGGTTATGTTTCCTGACCATGAACAAAGTGTTGTTATTTGATTAACGAGGTCACATCATTAGTTGAATGATCTGATTGACATGACCCATTCCATTAGCTTAGCACCCGATCGTTTAGTATGTTGCTATTGCTTTCTTCATGACTTATACATGTTCCTATAACTATGAGATTATGCAACTCCCGTTTACCGGAGGAACACTTTGGGTACTACCAAACTTCACAACGTAACTGGGTGATTATAAAGGAGTACTACAGGTGTCTCCAAAGGTACATGTTGGGTTGGCGTATTTCGAGATTAGGATTTGTCACTCCGATTGTCGGAGAGGTATCTCTGGGCCCTCTCGGTAATGCACATCACATAAGCCTTGCAAGCATTACAACTAATATGTTAGTTGTGAGATGATGTATTACGGAACGAGTAAAGAGACTTGCCGGTAACGAGATTGAACTAGGTATTGGATACCGACGATCGAATCTCGGGCAAGTAACATACCGATGACAAAGGGAACAACGTATGTTGTTATGTGGTCTGACCGATAAAAGATCTTCGTAGAATATGTAGGAGCCAATATGGGCATCCAGGTCCCGCTATTGGTTATTGACCGGAGACATGTCTCGGTCATGTCTACATTGTTCTCGAACCCGTAGGGTCCGCACGCTTAAGGTTACGATGACAGTTATATTATGAGTTTATGCATTTTGATGTACCGAAGGTTGTTCGGAGTCCCGGATGTGATAACGGACCTGACGAGGAGTCTCGAAATGGTTGAGACGTAAAGATTGATATATTGGAAGCCTATGTTTGGATATCGGAAGTGTTCCGGGTGAAATCGGGATTTTACCGGAGTACCGGGAGGTTACCGGAACCCCCCGGGAGCCATATGGGCCTTAATGGGCTTTAGTGGAAAGGAGAAAGGGGCAGCCCAAGGTGGCTGCGCACCTCCCCCCTCCGCTAGTCCTATTAGGACTAGGAGAGGTGGCCGGCCCCCCTCTCTCTCTTTCCCCCTCGGGGAATCCTAGTCCAACTAGGATTGGGGGGGGGTCCTACTCCCGGAAGGAGTAGGACTCCTCCTGCGCCCTCCTCCTGGCCGGCGCCCCCCTCCCCCTTGGCTCCTTTATATACTGAGGCAGAGGCACCCTAGAAACACACACGTTGATCCACGTGATCTATTCCTTAGCCGTGTGCGGCGCCCCCAGCCACCATAGTCCTCGATAATACTGTAGCGGAGTTTAGGCGAAGCTCTGCTGCTGTAGTACATCAAGATCATCACCACGCCGTCGTGCTGATGAAACTCTTCCCCGACACTTTGCTAGATCGGAGTCCGGGGATCGTCATCGAGCTGAACGTGTGCTCAAACTCGGAGGTGCCGTAGTTTCGGTGCTTGATCGGTTGGATCGTGAAGACGTACGACTACTTCCTCTATGTTGTGTCAACGCTTCCGCAGTCGGTCTGCGTGGGTACGTAGACAACACTCTCCCCTCTCGTTGCTATGCATCACCATGATCTTGCGTGTGCGTAGGAAAAATTTGAAATTACTAAGAAACCCAACACTTGATGCTCAATATGTAAGCAGCTTTACCGAGGTCTTTCTTTGAAAAACTCCTTTCAAATATTCCTTTATGCTTTCCAGAAAATTATACATTATTTCCGATCAACAATATGTTGTTCACATATACTTATCAGAAATGTTGTAGTGCTCCCACTCACTTTCTTGTAAATACAGGCTTCACCGTAAGTCTGTATAAAACTATATGCTTTGATCAACTTATCAAAGCGTATATTCCAACTCCGAGATGCTTGCACCAGTCCATAGATGGATCGTTGGAGCTTGCATATTTTGTTAACACCTTTAGGATTGACAAAACCTTCTGGTTGCATCATATACAACTCTTCTTTAAGAAATCCATTAAGGAATGCAGTTTTGTTTATCCATTTGCCAGTTTTCATAAAATGCGGCAATTGCTAACATGATTCAGACAGACTTAAGCATATATACGAGTGAGAAAATCTCATCGTAGTCAACACCTTGAACTTGTCGAAAACCTTTTGCGACAATTCTAGCTTTGTAGATAGTAACACTACTATCAGCGTCCGTCTTCCTCTTGAAGATCCATTTATTTTCTATGGCTTACCGATCATCAGGCAAATCCATCAAAGTCCATACTTTGTTCTCATACATGGATCATATCTCAGATTTTATGGCCTCAAACCATTTCGTGGAATCGGGGCTCATCATCGCTTCCTCATAGTTCGCAAGTTCGTCATGGTCTAGTAACATGACTTCCACAACAGGATTACTGTACCACTCTGGTGCGGATCTCACTCTGGTTTACCTACGAGATTCGGTAGTAACTTGATCTGAAGTTACATGATCATCATCATTAGCTTCCTCACTAATTGGTGTAGTAGTCACAGGAACAGATTTCTGTGATGAACTACTTTCCAATAAGGGAGCAGGTACAGTTACCTCATCAAGTTCTACTTTCCTCCCACTCACTTCTTTCGAGAGAAACTCCTTCTCTAGAAAAACTCCGAATTTAGCAACAAAAGTCTTGCCTTCGGATTTGTGATAGAAGGTGTACCCAACAGTCTCCTTTGGGTATCCTATGAAGACATATTTCTCCGATTTGGGTTTGAGCTTATCAGGATGAAACTTTTTCATATAAGCATCACAATCCCAAACTTTAAGAAACGACAACTTTGGTTTCTTGCCAAACCACAGTTCAGATTGTGTCATCTCAACGGACTTAGATGGTGCCCTTTTAAACGTGAATGCAGCTGTCTTTAATGCATAACCCCAAAACGATAGTGGTAGATCGATAAGAGACATCATAGATCGCACCATATCTAATAAAGTACGGTTATAATGTTCGGACACACCATTATGCTGTGGTGTTCTAGGTGGCGTGAGTAGTAAAACTATTTCACATTGTTTTAACTGAAGGTCAAACTCGTAACTCAAATATTTTACCTCTGCGATCATATCGTAGAAACTTTTATTTTCTTGTTACGATGATTCTCCACTTCACTCTGAAATTCTTTGAACTTTTCAAATATTTTAGACTTGTGTTTCATTAAGTAGATATACCCATATCTGCTCAAATCATCTATGAAGGTCAGAAAATAATGATACCCGCCGCGAGCCTTAACACTCATCGGATCTCATACATCAGTATGTATTATTTCCAATAAGTCAGTTGCTCGCTCCATAGTTTCGGAGAACGGCGTTTTAGTCATCTTGCCCATGAGGCATGGTTCACAAGCATCAACTGATTCATAATCAAGTGATTCCAAAAACCCATTAGCATGGAGTTTCTTCATGCGCTTTACACCAATATGACCTAAACGACAGTGCCACAAATAAGTTGCACTATCATTATTAACTTTGCATCTTTTGGTTTCAATATTATGATTATGTGTATCACTACGATCGAGATCCAACGAACTATTTTCATTGGGTGTGTAACCATATAAGGTTTTATTCATGTAAACATAACAACAATTTATTCTCTTACTTAAAAGAATAACCGTATTACAATAAACATGATCAAATCATATTCATGCTCAACGCAAACACCAGATAACACTTATTCAGGTTCAACACTAATCCCGAAAGTATAGGGAGTGTGCGATGATGATCATATCAATCTTGGAACCACTTCCAACACACATCGTCACTTCACCCTTAACTAGTCTCTGTTTATTCTGCAACTCCCATTTCGAGTTACTAATCTTAGCAACTAAACTAGTATCAAATACTGAGGGGTTGCTATAAACACTAGTAAAGTACACATCAATAACATGTATATCAAATATACTTATGTTCACTTTGCCATCCTTCTTATCTGCCAATCACTTGGGGTAGTTCCGCTTCCAGTGACCAGTCCCTTTGCAGTAGAAACACTTAGTCTCAGGCTTAGGACCAGACTTGGGCTTCTTCACTTGAGCAACAACTTGCTTGCTGTTCTTATTGAAGTTCCCCTTCTTCCCTCTGCCCTTTTCTTGAAACTAGTGGTCTTGTCTACCATCAACACTTGATGTTTTTCTCGATTTCTACCTTCATCAATTTCCGCATTACGAAGAGCTTGGGAATCGTTTCCGTTATCCCTTGCATATCATAGTTCATCACGAAGTTCTACTAACTTGGTGATGGTGACTAGAGAATTCTGTCAATCACTATCTTATCTGGAAGATTAACTCCCACTTGATTCAAGCGATTGTAGTACTCAGACAATCTGAGCACATGCTCACTAGTTGAGCGATTCTCCTCCATCTTTTAGCTATAGAACTTGTTGGAGACTTCATATCTCTCAACTCGGGTATTTGCTTGAAATATTAACTTCAACTCCTGGAACATCTCATATGCTCCATGACGTTCAAAACGTCTTTGAAGTCCCGATCCTAAGCCATTAAGCATGGTGCACTAAACTATCAAGTAGTCATCATATTGAGCTAGCCAAACGTTCATAACGTCTGCATCTGCTCCTGCAATAGGTCCGTCACCTAGCAGTGCATCAAGGACATAATTCTTCTGTGCAGCAATGAGGATAAACCTCAGATCACGGATCCAATCCGCATCATTGCTACTAACATCTTTCAACACAATTTTCTCTAGGAACATATCAAAATAAACACAGGGAAGCAACACTGCGAGCTATTGATCTACAACATAATTTGCAAAATACTACCAGGACTAAGTTCATGATAAATTTAAGTTCAATTAATCATATTACTTAAGAACTCCCACTTAGATAGACATCCCTCTAATCCTCTAAGTGATTATGTGATCCAAATCAACTAAACCATGTCCGATCATCACGTGAGATGGAGTAGTTTCATTGGTGAACATCGCTATGTTGATCATATCTGCTATATGATTCACGCTCGACCTTTCGGTCTCCGTGTTCCGAGGCCATATCTGTATATGCTTCGCTCGTCAAGTATAACCTGAGTATTCTGCATGTGCAACTATTTTGCACCTGTTGTATTTGAACGTAGAGCCTATCACACCCGATCATCACGTGGTGTCTCAGCACGAAGAACTTTCGCAACGGTGCATACTCAGGGAGAACACTTCTTGATAATTAGTGAGAGATCATCTTATAATGCTACCGTCAATCAAAGCAAGATAAGATGCATAAAAGATAAACATCACATGCAATCAATATAAGTGATATGATATGGCCACCATCATCTTGTGCTTGTGATCTCCATCTTCGAAGCACCGTCATGATCACCATCGTCACCGGCGCGACACCTTGATCTCCATCGTAGCATCGTTGTCGTCTCGCCAATCTTATGCTTCCACGACTATCGCTACCGCTTAGTGATAAAGTAAAGCATTACAGCGCGATTGCATTGGATACAATAAAGCGACAACCATATGGCTCCTGCCAGTTGCCGATAACTCGGTTACAAAACATGATCATCTCATACAATAAAATTTAGCATCATGTCTTGACCATATCACATCACAACATGCCCTGCAAAAACAAGTTAGACGTCCTCTACTTTGTTGTTGCAAGTTTTACGTGGCTGCTACGGGCTTAAGAAAGAACCAACCTTACCTACGCATCAAAACCACAACGATAGTTTGTCAAGTTGGTCCTGTTTTAACCTTCGCAAGGACCGGGCGTAGCCACACTCGGTTCAACTAAAGTTGGACAAACTGTCACCCGCTAGCCACCTTTGTGCAAAGCACGTCGGGAGAACCGGTCTCGCGTAAGCGTACGCGTAATGTCGGTCCGGGCCGCTTCGTCCAACAATACCGCCGAACCAAAATATGACATGCTGGTAAGCAGTATGACTTATATCGCCCACAACTCACTTGTGTTCTACTCGTGCATATAACATCAACATATAAAACCTAGGCTCGGATGCCACTGTTGGGGAACGTAGTAATTTCAAAAAAATTCCTACGCACACGCAAGATCATGGTGATGCATAGCAACGAGAGGGGAGAGTGTGATCTACGTACCCTTGTAGACCGACAGCGGAAGCATTAGCACAACGCGGTTGATGTAGTCGTACGTCTTCACGGCCCGACCGATCAAGCACCAAAACTACGGTACCTCCGAGTTTTAGCACACGTTCAGCTCGATGACGATCCTCGAATTCCGATCCAGCAAAGTGTCGGGGAAGAGTTCCATCAGCACGACGGCATGGTGACAATCTTGATGTTCTACCGTCGCAGGGCTTCGCCTAAGCACCGCTACAATATTATCGAGGATTATGGTGGAAGGGGGCACCGCACACGGCTAAGAATATGATCACGTGGATCAACTTGTGTCTAGAGGTGCCCCCTTGCCCACGTATATAAAGGAGCAAGGGAGGAGGAGGCCGGCCCTAGGAGGGGGCGCGCCAAGTGTGGAGTCCTACTAGGACTCCCTAGTCCTAGTAGGATTCCACCTCCCATATTGAATAGGAAAAGAGGAAGGGAAAAGGAGAAGGAAGGAAGGGGGCGCCCCCCTTCCCTAGTCCAATTCGGACCAGACCAAGGGGAGGGGTGCGGCCACCCTTGAGGCCCTTTTTCTTCTTTCCCGTATGGCCCAATAAGGCCCAATACGTATTTCCATAACTCTCCGGTACTCCAAAAAATATCTGAATCACTCGGAACCTTTCCGATGTCCGAATATAGTCGTCCAATATATCGATCTTTACATCTCGACCATTTCGAGACTCCTTGTCATGTCCCCGATCTCATCCGGGACTCCGAACTCCTTCGGTACATCAAAACTCATAAACTCATAATATAACTGTCATTGAAACCTTAAGCGTGTGGACCCTACGGGTTCGAGAACAATGTAGACATGACCGAGACACGTCTCCAGTCAATAACCAATAGCGGAACCTGGATGCTCATATTGGCTCCCACATATTCTACGAAGATCTTTATCGGTCAGACCGCATAACAACATACGTTGTTCCCTTTGTCATCGGTATGTTACTTGCCCGAGATTCGATCGTCGGTATCTTAATACCTAGTTCAATCTCATTACCGGCAAGTCTCTTTACTCGTTCGTAATACATCATCTCACAACTAACTCATTAGTTGCAATGCTTGCAAGGCTTATGTGATGTGCATTACCGAGAGGGCCCAGAGATACCTCTCCGACAATCGGAGTGACAAATCCTAATCTCGAAATATGCCAACCCAACATGTACCTTTGGAGACACCTATAGAGCTCCTTTATAATCACCCAGTTACGTTGTGACGTTTGGTAGCACACAAAGTATTCCTCCGGCAAACGGGAGTTGCATAATCTCATAGTCATAGGAACATGTATAAGTCATGAAGAAAGCAATAGCAACATACTAAACGATCAGGTGCTAAGCTAATGGAATGGGTCATGTCAATCACATCATTCTCCTAATGATGTGATCCCGTTAATCAAATAACAACTCTTTTGTTTATGGTTAGGAAACATAACCATCTTCGATTAAGGAGCTAGTCAAGTAGAGGCATACTAGTGACACTTTGTTTGTCTATGTAGTCACACAAGTATTATGTTTCCGGTTAATACAATTCTAGCATGAATAATAAACATTTATCATGATATAAGGAAATAAATAATAACTTTATTATTGCCTCTAGGGCATATTTCCTTCATGATTATGAACATGAATATGCTTTGTGAGTAGTTATGTTTGTTCCTGAGGACAAGGGAGAAGTCTTGCTATTAGTAGTCATGTGAATTTGGTATTCGGTCGATATTTTGATGAGATGTATGTTGTCTAACCTCTAGTGGTGTTATGTGAACGTCGACTACATAACACTTCACCATTATTTGGGACTAGAGGAAGGCATTGGGAAGTAATAAGTAGATGATGGGTTGCTAGAGTGACAGAAGGTTAAACCCTAGTTTATGCGTTGCTTCGTAAGGGGCTGATTTGGATCCGTATGTTTCATGCTATGGTTAGGTTTACCTTAATACTTTTGTTGTAGTTGCGGATGCTTGCAATAGAGGTTAATCATAAGTGGGATGCTTGTTCAAGTAAGAACAGCACCCAAGCACCGGTCCACCCACATGTCAAATTATCAAAGTACCGAATGCGAATCATATGAACGTGATGGAAACTAGCTTGACGATATTCCCATGTGTCCTCGGGAGCGCTTTTCCTTATATAAGAGTTTGTCCAGGCTTGTCCTTTGCTACAAAAAGGATTGGGCCACCTTGCTGCACTTTACTTACTTTTGTTACTTGTTGCTCGTTACAAATTATCTTATCACAAAACTATATGTTACCACTTATTTTAGTACTTGCAGAGAATACCTTGCTGAAAACCGCTTATCATTTCCTTCTGCTCCTCGTTGGGTTCGACACTCTTACTTATCGAAAGGACTATGATAGATCCCCTATACTTTTGGGTCATCAGAGGGTGCGCCAAGGGGGGAGTCCTACTCCCACCGGGAGTAGGACTCCTCCTTTCCTAGTAGGAGTAGGAGAAGGGGGGAAGGAGGAGGTGGAGAGAAGGAAGGAGAGGGGGTCGCCGCCACCTTCCCTTGTCCAATTCGGACTGGGGTAAGGGGGGCCGCGTGCCACCTCTTGGATGCCCTCTCTCTTCTCCACTAAGGCCCAATAGGCCCATTACTTCCCCGGGGGGGTCCAGTAACCCTCGGTACTTCGGTAAAATCCCGATTTCACCCGAAACACTTCCGATATCCAAATATAGGCTCCCAATATATCAATATTTATGTCTCGACCATTTCGATACTCCTCGTCATGTCCGTGATCATATCCGGGACTCCGAACTACCTTTGGTACATCAAAACACAAAACTCATAATACCGATCGTCATCTAACTTTAAGCGTGCGGACCCTACGGGTTCGAGAACTATGTAGACATGACCGAGACATGTCTCCGGTCAATAACCAATAGCGGAACCTGGATGCTCATATTGGCTCCTACATATTCTACGAAGATCTTTATCGGTCAAAACGCATAACAACATATGTTGTTCCCTTTGTCATCGGTATGTTACTTGCCCGAGATTCGATCGTCGGTATCTCAATACCTAGTTCAATCTCGTTACCGGCAAGTCTCTTTACTCGTTCCATAATACATCATCCCGCAACTAACTCATTAGTTACAATGCTTGCAAGGCTTATAGTGATGTGCATTACTGAGTGGGCCCAGAGATACGTCTCCGACAATCAGAGTGACAAATCCTAATCTCGAAATACGCTAACCCAACAAGTACCTTTGGAGACACCTGTAGAGCACCTTTATAATCACCCAGTTACGTTGTGACGTTTGGTAGCACATAAAGTGTTCCTCCGGTAAACGGGAGTTGCATAATCTCATAGTCATAGGAACATGTATAAGTCATGAAGAAAGCAATAGCAGAATACTAAACGATCAAGTGCTAAGATAACAGAATGGGTCAAGTCAATCACATCATTCTCCTAATGATGTGATCCCGTTAATCAAATGACAACTCATGTCTATGGCTAGGAAACATAACCATCTTTGATCAACGAGCTAGTCAAGTAGAGTCATACTAGTGACACTCTGTTGTCTATGTATTCACACAAGTATTATGTTTCCGGTTAATACAATTCTAGCATGAATAATAAACATTTATCATTATATGAGAAAATAAATAATAACTTTATCATTGCCTCTAAGGCATATTTCCTTCAGTTCTAAAGGACTCTCAAAATGATATAAGTGAAGCATGAGAAATCAATTATTTCTATAAAATAGAACCACCGCCGTGCTCTAAAAGATATAAGCGAAGCACTAGAGCAAAAATTATATAGCTCAAAATATATAAGTGACACACATATAATATTCTAATAAACTCCAATTCATGTGAGTCTCTCACAAAAAGTGTGTACAGCAGGGATGATTGTGGTAAACTAAAAAGCAAAGACTCAAATCATACAAGACGCTCCAAGCAAAACACATATCATGTGGCGAATAAAAATATAGCTCCAAGTAAAGTTACCGATAGACGAAGACGAAAGAGGGGATGCCTTTCGGGGCATCCCCAAGCTTAGGATTTTTGGTGTCCTTGGATTTTACCTTGGGGTGCCTTGGGCATCTCCAAGCTTAGGCTCTTGCCACTCCTTGTTCCATAATCCATCAAATCCTTACCCAAAACTTGAAAACTTCACAACACAAAACTTAAAAGAAAATCTTCATGAGCTCCGTTAGTAAAAGAAAACAAACAACCACTTCAAGGTACTATAATTAACTCATTCTTGATTTATATTGGTGTTAAACCTACTGTATTCCAACTTCTCTATGGTTTATAAACTCTGTTACTAGCCATAGATTCATCAAAATAAGCAAACAACACACGAAAAACAGAATTTGTCAAAAACAGAACATTCGGTAGTAATCTGAGGGTTTCGAATACTTCTAGAACCCCAAAAATTCTAAAATAAATTTCTGGACGTGAGGAATTTATCTATTAATCATCTACAAAAAGAATTAACTAAATAGCACTCTCCAATAAAAAATGGCAGCAATTCTCTGTTGGAGATATGCCCTAGAGGCAATCATGTATGATGATATTTCCTATGTGTTTATGAATAAAGATAGTCCTTGGACATTATCAATGATGTGTATCAGCAAGTAAGTGACTTGTTTGTGGGACTATGCATTGTATGATGAACGTCCTAAAAGGTCCCTGGTCGAAAGGGCTGTGTGGACGCGCAACCAACTAGACTAGCATATGACACAATCGATGGCTTGGTCTCATTAGCCATGGGGCATTGGATGCTAACCGGATAATATGGACTCGGAAGGATCTGGTCGGATGCGGCGTAGTCGGATCTGAGTTAAGATAAGGTCCGAGTCGGACAGACCCAACTATGAGATGCAGCGATATGTCATCTGTGAGTCTCAAGTACAACATATGTTCTATGTCCTAAGACCTGAGCTGACGCATGTACTCGGGATGGTGACAGACTTGCTTTGGGCCGACCAAACGCTACTCCGTAACTCGGTAGTTATAAAGGTAGGTTTCGGGTTTGTCCAGAACCATGCTGCGAGACGTGGTCGAGCAAGATGGGATTTGCCCCTCCGATCAGGAGAGATATACTCTGGGCCCCTCGTGTGATCCGACCAGGATAAGCATGGACATGCGACAAGGATTATGAGATAATCCGGTTTGTGGTCGGCATCACTGGAAGGGGGAAGAGGTCGGGCTAGCACAAGGATGATAGACTCGCCTTGAGCCCGACAAACATATATCGTGTGGCAAAAGGAATGTAAGTGTAATGTATGATGTTTACTACACAACCTTCTTCTTGTAGACGTTGTTGGGCCTCCAAGTACAGAGGTTTGTAGGACAGTAGCAAATTTCCCTCAAGTGGATGACCTAAGGTTTATCAATCCATAGGAGGTGTAGGATGAAGATGGTCTCTCTCAAGCAACCCTGCAACCAAGTAACAAAGAGTCTCTTGTGTCTCCAACACACCCAATACAATGGTAAATTGTATAGGTGCACTAGTTCGGCGAAGAGATGGTGATACAAGTGGTATATGGATGGTAGATAAAGGTATTTGTAATCTGAAATTATAAAAATAGCAAGGTAACTAATGATAAAAGTGAGCGTAAACGGTATTGCAATGCGTTGAAACAAGGCCTAGGGTTCATACTTTCGCTAGTGCAAGTCCTCTCAACAATAATAACATAATTGGATCACATAACTATCCCTCAACATGCAACAAAGAGTCACTCCAAAGTCACTAATAGCGGAGAACAAACGAAGAGATTATGGTAGGGTACGAAACCACCTCAAAGTTATTCTTTCCAATCAATCCGTTGGGCTATTCCTATAAGTGTCACAAACAGCCCTAGAGTTCGTACTAGAATAACACCTTAAGACACAAATCAACCAAAACCCTAATGTCACCTATATACTCCAATGTCACCTCAAGTATCCGTGGGTATGATTATATGATATGCATCACACAATCTCAGATTCATCTATTCAGCCAACACATAGAACCTCAAAGAGTGCCCCAAAGTTTCTACCGGAGAATCACGACGAAAACGTGTGCCAACCCCTATGCATAGGTTCATGGGCGGAACCCGCAAGTTGATCACCAAAACATACATCAAGTGAATCACGTGGTATCCCATTGTCACCACAGATACGCACGGCAAGACATACATCAAGTGTTCTCAAATCTTTAAAGACTCAATCCGATAAGATAACCTCAAAGGGGAAACTCAATCCATTACAAGAGAGTAGAGCAGGGAGGAGAAACATCATAGGATCCAAATATAATAGCAAAGCTCGCGATACATCAAGATCGTGCCAAATCAAGAACATGAGAGAGAGAGAGAGATCAAACACATAGCTACTGGTACATACCCTCAGCCCCGAGGGAGAACTACTCCCTCCTCGTCATGGAGAGCACCGGGATGATGAAGATGGCCACCGGAGAGGGATTGCCCCCTCCGGCAGGGTGCCGGAACGGGTCTAGATTGGCTTTCGATGGCTACGGAGGCTTCTGGCGGTGGAACTCCTGATCTATTGTGCTCCCAGATGTTTTTAGGGTATATGGAGATATATAGGCAGAAGAAGTACGTCAGGGGGGCCACGAGGGGCCCATGAGGGTGGAGGGCGCACCCAGGGGGGTGGGCGCTCCCCCTACCTTGTGGCTTCCTCGAAGCTCCCTTGACGTGGACTCCAAGTTTCTCGGGTTGCTTTCCTTCCAAAAATAAGTTCCATGAAGTTTCAGGTCAATTGGAGTCCGTTTGATTTTCCTTTTCTTCGAAACCCTAAAATAGGCAAAAAAACAGAAACTGACACTGGGCTCTGGGTTAATAGGTTAGTCCCAAAAATAATATAAAAGTGTATAATAAAGCCCATAAACATCCAAAATAGAAGATAATATAGCATGGAGCAATCAAAAATTATAGATACGTTGGAGACGTATCAATGTTTAGGTTCGCCTAACCAGCTTCATCGTCTGCTTGGTGGTCGGCACGCCTTGCTAGAGGCCGCTACCAGCCATGTAGTCCGGAGGTGATCCGAACTGCGACCAAGCCGGCTTGAACCTAAGGGGTTGCGCACTTAAGGGAAGGAACCTACGAGGTCGGATCCAAGAACACTGGTCGGATGTGACCCGATCTGTATTCGGATTGTGGCCGAGCAGACTTATGGTCTTTAGGGTCCGTGTGAGGCCCAAGTGTTGAGCCCGCGACGGACGCCTATATAAAGTGGAGGTGCCGCACACTCACACGGTTGATCGCTTCAGCGCTGTCACTAGGGTTTGCATGTGTTGCGAATAGACACCTCCACTCGCCGCTGGTTGTGTGATCGGACCTAGCAGTCCGCCGCACGACGTTCCTCCTGCACGCGCGGATACCATTACAGGCAGTGCACTTGCGCCGCTCTGGCGAACCTGTACGTGGGAACCGACTACCGTCTGTACGAGGGAGATCGGACGAGGAGGAGACGATCCACGCGGATGCGCTGCCTCAACTCTTCTTCCGCTGCATGGCACTGCGCATCTAGTGGTAACGAACTGTGATCCATCTCCCGTAGCATGTTCTTGGTTGTTCTGCGTGTAGGAAAATTTCAATTTGCAGTTAACGCACCCTACTGTAGAACCCAACATTCTCGTGAGCGCTAAAGTTTTTGTTTTTTACAGCAAGATCAAAAAGACTTTCCTCAAGTCTTCCCAACGGTTCTACTTGGCACAAACACTAATTAAACACAAAAAACACAACCAAAACAGAGGCTAGATAAATTATTTATTACTAAACAGGAGCAAAGAGCAATGAATAAAAATAAAATTGGGTTGCCTCCCAACAAGCGCTATCGTTTAACGCCCCTAGCTAGGCATAAAAGCAAGGATAGATCTAGGTATTGCCATCATTGGTAGGCAATCCATAAGTGGCTCTCATAATAGATTCATCTGGTAATTTAATTTTCTTTCTAGGGAAGTATTCCATGTCTTTCCTTAACAGAAATTGGAATCTAATATTCCCTTCCTTCATATCAATAATTGCACCAATCATTCTAAGGAAAGGTCTACCAAGAATAATAGGACATGAAGGATTGCAATCTATATCAAGAACAATGAAATCTACGGGCACATAATTCCTATTTGCAACAATAAGAACATCATTAAATTTTCCCATAGGTTTCTTAATGGTGGAATCCGCAAGGTGCAAGTTTAAAGAACAATCATCAAATTCACGGAAACCTAGCAAATTACACAAAGTTTTTGGGATCGTGGAAACACTAGCACCCAAATAACACAAAGCATAACATTCATGATATTTAATTTTTATTTTAATAGTAGATTCCCACTCATCATAAAGTTTTCTAGGGATAGAAACTTCCAACTCAAGTTTTTCTTCATAAGATTGCATCAAAGCATCAACGATATGTTTAGTAAAAGCTTTATTTTGACTATAAGCATGAGGAGAATTTAGCACAGATTGCAACAAGGAAATACAATCTATCAAAGAGCAATTATCATAATTAAATTTCTTGAAATCCAAGATAGTGGGTTCATCACTATCTGAAGTTTTGACCTCTCCAATCCCACTTTTATCAATTTTTGCATCAAGATCTAAAAACTCCGAATCGTTGGGATGCCTTCAAACTAAAGTTGATTCATCTCCAGTCCCATAATTATCAAGATTCATATTGCAAAACAAAGATTTAATAGAGAACACATCAATAACTTTTAGATCTTCATCATTATTATCTAACTCTTCTGGTTTAGTGGCCATCTTATTAACTAAAGTGGCCTGCTTATCAGAGATTTGGGCAATTAATTTTTCAAGATGAGCAAACTGAGATTTCAAACCATAAAATTCCTTAGACATATCATCGAGCTCTTTATTCATGAAACCGATAAAACCTTTTTGTTCTTTAAGCTTGTTTCTAAAGAAATTATTATACTCAAACTGCAAGGACATAAAACTTCTAACGTTGTTTTCGATTTCTTCCAACCTTCTAAGGTGAGGATCAACACACCTTTTGGTAAAGCCATAAGGGCAACAAGCAACAAGAGGCAAGTGAAAAAGAGGCGAGCAGAAAAGAGGGCGAATAAGACAGCAAGGGTGAAGTGGGAGAGAGGAAAACGAGAGGCAAATGGCAAATAATGTAATGCGAAGGATACAAGTTGTGATGGGTACTTGGTATGTCTTGACTTGGCGTAGATCTCCCCGGCAAGGGCGCCAAAAATCCTTCTTGATACCTCCTGAGCACTGTGTTGGTTTTCCCTTGAAGAGGAAAGGGTGATGCAGTAAAGCAGCGTAAGTATTTTCCTCAGTTTTTGAGAACCAAGGTATCAATCCAGTAGGAGACCACGCGCGAGTCACCTCGTACCTACATAAACAAATAAGGACCTCGCAACCAACGCGATAAAGGGGTTGTCAATCCCTTCACGGCCACTGATAAGCCACAAGTATAGGGGATCGCAACAGCTTTCGAGGGTAGAGTATTCAACCCAAATTTATTGATTCGACACAAGGGGGGCCAAAGAATATTCTCAAGTATTAGCAGCTGAGTTGTCAATTCAACCACACCTGGAAACTTAGTATCTGCAGAAAAGTGTTTAGTAGCAAAGTAATATGATAGTGGTGGTAGCGGCAACAAAAGTAAAGACAACAAAAGTAATATTTTTGGTATTTTGTAGTGATCGTAACAGTAGCAACGGAAAAGTAAATAAGCGTAAACCAGTATATGGAAAACTCTTAGGCACCGGATCAGTGATGTATAATTATGCCGGATGCGGTTCATCATGTAACAGTCATAACATAGGGTGACACAGAACTAGCTCCAATTCGTCAATGTAATGTAGGCATGTATTTCGTATATAGTCATACGTGCTTATGGAAAAGAACTTGCCTGACATCTTTTGTCCTACCCTCCCGTGGCAGCGGGGTCCTATTGGAAAATAAGGGATATTAAGGCCTCCTTTTAATAGAGAACCGAAACAAAGCATTAGCACATAGTGAATACATGAACTCCTCAAACTACGATCATCACCGGTAAGTATCCTGATTATTGTCACTTCGGGGTTAACGGATCATAACACATAATAGGTGACTATAGACTTGCAAGATAGGATCTAGAACTCTCATATATTCATGAAAGCATAATAGGTTCAGATCTGAAATCATGGCACTCGGGCCCTAGTGACAAGCATTAAGCATAGCAAAGTCATAGCAACATCAATCTCAGAACATAGTGGATACTAGGGATCAAACCCTAACAAAACTAACTCGACTACATGATAAATCTCATCCAAACCATCACCGTCCAGCAAGCCTACGATGGAATTACTCACGCACGGCGGTGAGCATCATGAAATTGGTGATGGAGGATGGTTGATGATGACGACGGCGACGAATCCCCCTCTCCAGAGCCCCGAACGGACTCCAAATCAGCCCTCCCAAGAGGTTTTAGGGCTTGGCGGCGGCTCCGTATCGTAAAACACGATGATTTCTTCTCTCTGATTTTTTTCTCATCGAAACTCAATATATGGAGGTGGAGTTGGAGTCGGAGACGCAACAGGGGCCCACGAGGTAGGGGGCGCCCTAGGGGGGCGCGCCCCCACCCTCGTGAGAAGGGTGTGGGCCCCCTGGTCTTCATATTTGGCGAGGATTTTTTATTATTTTTTCTAAGACCTCCCGTGGAGTTTCAGGTCATTCCGAGAATATTTGTTTTCTGCACATAAAACAACACCATGGTAATTCTGCTGAAAACAGCGTCAGTCCGGGTTAGTTCCATTCAAATCATACAAGATAGAGTCCAAAACAAGGGCAAAAGTATTTGGAAAAGTAGATACGACGGAGACGTATCAACTCCCCCAAGCTTAAACCCTTGCTTGTCCTCAAGCAATTTAGTTGACAAACTGAAAGAAAGAAAGAAAAACTTTTACAAACTCTGTTTGCTCTTGTTGTAACTATGTCAAGCCAGCATTCAAGTTTTCAGCATAAATCATAACTAACCACATTTGCAATAATTCTCAGGTCTCATAATTACTCATATCAATAGCATAATCAACTAGCAAGTCATAATAACAAATCTCGTATGACAACACTTTCTCAAAACAATCATAATATAATATAACAAGATGGTATCTCGCTAGCCCTTTCTGAGACTGCAAAACATAAATGCAGAGCACCTTTAAAGATCAAGGACTGACTAGACATTGTAATTCATGGTAAAAGAGATCCAATCATAGTCACACCCAATATAAATTAACAGTGATGAATGCAAATGACGGTTGTGCTCTCCAGCTAGTGCTTTTTAATAAGAGGGTGATGACTCAACATAAAAGTAAATGGCTAGGCTCTTCGCAGAGGGAAGCAGGGATTTGTAGAGGTGCCAGAGCTCGGTTTTGAAATAGAGATAAATTGTATTTTGAGCGATATACTTTCATTGTCAACGTAGAAACTAAGAGATGGCGATATCTTCCATGCTAAACACATTATAGGCGGTTCCCAAACAGAATGGTAAAGTTTATACTCCCCCTCCACCAACAAGCATCAATCCATGGCTTGCTCGAAACAACGAGTGCCTCCAACATACATCAGCTCCCAGGGGGAGTTTTGTTTGCAATTAATTTTGATTTAGTTTGCATAAAGCATGGGACTGGGCATCCCGGTGACCAGCCATTTTCTCGTGAGTGAGGAGCGGGGTTCACTCCTCTTGAGAATAACCCGCCTAACACGGAAGATAAGGACAGCCTTTGTTGATACATGAGCTATTCGAGCATACAAAACATAATGTTTATTTGAAGGTTTAGAGTTTGGCACATACAAATTTACTTGGAACGGTAGGTAGATACCGCATATAGGAAGGTATAGTGGACTCATCTGGAATAACTTTGGGGTTTAAGGATTTTGTATGCACAAGCAGTATTCCCGCTTAGTACAAGTGAAGGCTAGCAAAAGACTGGGAAGCGACCAACTAGAGAGCGACAACTGTTGGGAAACATAGCAGAATTTAAAATTTTCTACGCATCACCAAGATCAATCTATGGAGTTATCTAGCAACGAGGGAAAGGGGAGTGCATCTACATACCCTTGTAGATCGTGAGCGGAGGCGTTCAAGAGAACGGGGTTGATGGACTCGTACTCGTCATGATCCAAATCACCGATGACCGAGCGCCGAACGGACGGCACCTCCGCGTTCAACACACGTATGGTTGGGGAAGACCTCTCCTCCTTCTTGATCCAGCAAGGGGGAAGGAGAGGTTGATGGAGATCCAGCAGCACGACGGCGTGGTGGTGGAAGCAGCGGTGATCTCGGCAGGGCCTCGCCAAGCTCAGCGAGAGGGAGAGGTGTCACGGGAGGGAGAGGGAGGCGCCAGGGGCTAGGTTGTGCAGCCCTCCCTCCCCCTTTATATAGGGGACCAGGGGGCGCCGGCCCCTCTAGATCCCATCTAGATGGGGGGGCGGCGGCCAAGGGGGTGGCTTGCCCCCCAAGCCAAGTGGGGCGCCCCCCACCCCTAGGGTTTCCAACCCTAGGCGCAGGGGGAGGCCCAAGGGGGGCACACCAGCCCACCAGGGGCTGGTTCCCCTCCCACTTCAGTCCATGGGGTCCTCCGGGATAGGTGGCCCCACCCGGTGGATCCCCGGGACCCTTCCGGTGGTCCCGGTACAATACCGGTGACCCCCGAAACTTTCCCGGTGGCCAAAACTGGACTTCCTATATACAATTCTTCACCTCTGGACCATTCCGGAACTCCTCATGACGTCCGGGATCTCATCCGGGACTCCTAAAAACTTTCGAGTTACCGCATACTAATATCTCAACAACCCTAGCATCACCGAACCTTAAGTGTGTAGACCCTATGGGTTCGGGAGACACGCAGACATGACCGAGACGACTCTCCGGTCACTAACCAACAACGGGATCTGGATACCCATGTTGGCTCCCACATGCTCCTCGATGATCTCAGTGGATGAACCACAATGTCGAGGATTCAATCAATCCCGTATACAATCGTATACAATTCCCTTTGTCAATCGGTACGTTACTCGCCCAAGATTCGATCATCGGTATCCCAATACCTCGTTCAATCTCGTTACCGGCAAGTCACTTTATTCGTACCGTAATGCATGATCCCATGATCAACCACTTGGTCACATTGAGCTCATTATGATGATGCATTACCGAGTGGGCCCAGAGATACCTCTCTGTCATACGGAGTGACAAATCCCAGTATCGATTCGTGCCAACCCAACAAACACTTTCGGAGATACCCGTAGTGCACCTTTATAGTCACCCAGTTACGTTGTGACATTTGGCATACCCAAAGCACTCCTACGGTATCCGGGAGTTGCACAATCTCATGGTCTAAGGAAATGATACTTGACATTCGGAAAAGCTCTAGCAAACGAACTACACGATCTTGTGCTATGCTTAGGATTGGGTCTTGTCCATCACATCATTCTCCTAATGATGTGATCATGTTATCAATGACATCTAATGTCCATAGTCAGGAAACCATGACTATCTTTTGATCAACGAGCTAGTCAACTAGAGGCTCACTAGGGACGTGTTGTGGTCTATGTATTCACACATGTATTACGATTTCCGGATAACACAATTATAGCATGAACAATAGACAATTATAATGAACAAGGAAATATAATAATAACCATTTTATTATTGCCTCTAGGGCATATTTCCAACAGTCTCCCACTTGCACTAGAGTCAATAATCTAGTTACATTATGATGAATCGAACACCCATAGTGTTCTGGTGTTGATCATGTTTTGCTCTAGGGAGAGGTTTAGTCAACGGATCTGCTACATTCAGGTCCGTATGTACTTTACAAATATCTATGTCTCCATTTTGAACACTTTCACGAATGGAGTTGAAGCGACGCTTGATATGCCTGGTCTTCCTGTGAAACCTGGGCTCCTTGGCAAGGGCAATAGCTCCAGTGTTGTCACAGAAGAGAGTCATCGGGCCCGACGCATTGGGAATGACTCCTAGGTCGGTAATGAACTCCTTCACCCAGATTGCTTCTTGTGCTGCCTCCGAGGCTGCCATGTACTCCACTTCACATGTAGATCCCGCCACAACGCTTTGCTTGCAACTGCACCAGCTTACTGCCCCACCATTCAAAATATACACGTATCCGGTTTGTGACTTAGAGTCATCCAGATCTATGTCGAAGCTAGCATCGACGTAACCCTTTACGACGAGCTCTTCGTCACCTCCATAAACGAGAAACATATCCTTAGTCCTCTTCAGGTACTTCAGGATATTCTTGACCGCTGTCCAGTGTTCCATGCCGGGATTACTTTGGTACCTTCCTACCAAACTTACGGCAAGGTTTACATCAGGTCTAGTACACAGCATGGCATACATAATAGACCCTATGGCCAAGGCATAGGGGACGACACTCATATTTTCTCTATCTTCTGCCATGGTCGGGCATTGAGCCATGCTCAATTGCACACCTTGCAATATAGGCAAGAACCCCTTCTTGGACTGATCCATATTGAACTTCTTCAATATCTTGTCAAGGTACGTACTTTGTGAAAGACCAATGAGGCGTCTCAATCTATCTCTATAGATTTTGATGCCTAATATATAAGCAGCTTCTCCAAGGTCCTTCATTGAAAAACACTTGTTCAAGTAGGCCTTTATGCTTTCCAAGAATTCTATATCATTTCCCATCAACAGTATGTCATCCACATATAATATGAGAAATGCTACGGAGCTCCCACTCACTTTCTTGTAAACACAGGCTTCTCCATTAGTCTGTGTAAACCCAAACGCTTTGATCATCTCATCAAATCGAATGTTCCAACTCCGAGATGCTTGCACCAGCCCATAGATTGAGCGTTGGAGCTTTCATACCTTGTTAGCATTCTTAGGATCGACAAAAACTTCTGGCTGCATCATATACAATTCTTCCTTAAGAGAGCCGTTAAGGAATGCCGTTTTGATGTCCATTTGCCATATCTCATAATCATAGAATGCGGCAATTGCTAACATGATTCAGACGGACTTCAGCTTCACTACGAGTGAGAAAGTCTCATCGTAGTCAACCCCTTGAACTTGTCGATAACCCTTAGCGACGAGTTGAGCCTTGTAGATGGTCACATTACCATCCGCGTCTGTCTTATTCTTAAAGATCCATTTATTTTCTATGGCTCGCCGATCATCGGGCAAGTCAGTCAAGGTCCATACTTCGTTTTCATACATGGATCCTATCTCGGATTTCATGGCTTCTAGCCATTTGTCGGAATCTGGGCCCGCCATCGCTTCCTCATAGTTCGAAGGTTCACCGTTGTCTAACAACATGATTTCCAAGACAGGGTTGCCGTACCACTCTGGTGTGGAACGTGTCCTCGTGGACCTACGAAGTTCAGTAGCAACTTGATCTGAAGTTTCATGATCATCATCATTAACTTCCTCTCTAGTCGGTGCAGGCACCTCAGGAACATTTTCCTGAGTTGCGCCACTTTTCGGTTCAAGAGGTAATACTTCATCAAGTTCTACTTTCCTCCCACTTACTTCTTTTGAGAGAAACTCTTTCTCTAGAAAGGATCCATTCTTGGCAACAAAGATCTTGCCTTTGGATCTGAGGTAGAAGGTATACCCAATAGTTTCTTTAGGGTATCCTATGAAGACGCATTTTTCTGACTTGGGTTCGAGCTTTTCAGGTTGAAGTTTCTTGACATAAGCATCGCATCCCCAAACTTTTAGAAATGATAGCTTAGGTTTTTTCCCAAACCATAATTCATACGGTGTCGTCTCAACGGATTTCGACGGAGCCCTATTTAAAATGAATGCGGCTGTCTCTAAAGCATAGCCCCAAAATGACAGCGGTAGATCGGTAAGAGACATCATAGATCGCACCATATCCAATAGAGTGCGATTACGATGTTCGGACACACCATTACGCTGAGGTGTTCCAGGCGGAGTGAGTTGTGAAACTATTCCACATTTCCTTAAGTGTGTGCCAAATTTGTGACTCAAGTATTCTCCCCCACGATCTGATCGCAAGAACTTGATTTTCCTGTCACGTTGATTCTCAACCTCACTCTGAAATTCCTTGAACTTTTCAAAGGTCTCAGACTTGTGTTTCATTAAGTAGACATACCCATATCTACTCAAGTCATCAATGAGGGTGAGAACATAACGATAGCCACCGCGAGCCTCAACACTCATTGGACCGCACACATCAGTATGTATGATTTCCAATAAGTTGGTTGCTCGCTCCATTGTTCCTGAGAATGGAGTCTTGGTCATTTTACCCATGAGGCATGGTTCGCACGTGTCAAATGATTCGTAATCAAGAGACTCCAAAAGTCCATCTGCATGGAGCTTCTTCATGCGTTTGACACCTATGTGACCAAGGCGGCAGTGCCACAAGTATGTGGGACTATCATTATCAACCTTACATCTTTTGGTATTCACACTATGAATATGTGTAACATTACGCTCGAGATTCATTAAGAATAAACCATTCACCAGCGGGGCATGACCATAAAACATATCTCTCATATAAATAGAACAACCATTATTCTCGGATTTAAATGAGTAGCCATCTCGAATTAAATGAGATCCTGATACAATGTTCATGCTCAAAGCTGGCACTAAATAACAATTATTGAGGTTTAAAACTAATCCCGTAGGTAAATGTAGAGGTAGCGTGCCGACGGCGATCACATCGACCTTGGAACCATTCCCGACGCGCATCGTCACCTCGTCCTTCGCCAGTCTCCGCTTATTCCGCAGCTCCTGCTTTGAGTTACAAATGTGAGCAACCGCACCGGTATCAAATACCCAGGAGCTACTACGAGTACTGGTAAGGTACACATCAATTACATGTATATCACATATACCTTTAGTGTTGCCGGCCTTCTTGTCCGCTAAGTATTTGGGGCAGTTCCGCTTCCAGTGACCACTTCCCTTGCAATAAAAACACTCAGTCTCGGGCTTGGGTCCATTCTTTGGCTTCTTCCCGGCAGCTTGCTTACCGGGCGCGGCAACCCCCTTGCCGTCCTTCTTGAAGTTCTTCTTACCCTTGCCTTTCTTAAACTTAGTGGTTTTATTCACCATCAACACTTGATGTTCCTTTTTTATCTCCACCTCCGCTGATTTCAGCATTGAATATACCTCAGGAATGGTCTTTTCCATCCCCTGCATATTGAAGTTCATCACAAAGCTCTTGTAGCTCGGTGGAAGCGACTGAAGGATTCTGTCAATGACCGCGTCATCCGGGAGATTAACTCCCAGCTGAGTCAAGCGGTTGTGCAACCCAGACATTTTGAGTATGTGCTCACTAACAGAACTATTTTCCTCCATCTTACAACTGAAGAACTTGTCGGAGACTTCATATCTCTCGACCCGGGCATGAGCTTGGAAAACCATTTTCAGCTCTTCGAACATCTCATATGCTCCATGTTGCTCAAAACGCTTTTGGAGCCCCGGTTCTAAGCTGTAAAGCATGCCGCACTGAACGAGGGAGTAATCATCAGCACGCTGCTGCCAAGCGTTCATAACGTCTTGGTTCTCTGGGATGGGTGCGTCACCTAGCGGTGCTTCTAGGACATAATCTTTCTTGGCAGCTATGAGGATGATCCTCAGGTTCCGGACCCAGTCCGTATAGTTGCTACCATCATCTTTCAGCTTGGTTTTCTCTAGGAACGCGTTGAAGTTGAGGGCAACATTAGCATGGGCCATTTGATCTACAAGACATATTGTAAAGATTTTAGACTAAGTTCATGATAATTAAGTTCATCTAATCAAATTATTCAATGAACTCCCACTCAGATAGATATCCCTCTAGTCATCTAAGTGAAACATGATCCGAGTCAACTAGGTCGTGTCCGATCATCACGTGAGACGGACTAGTCAACATCGGTGAACATCTTCATGTCGATCGTATCTTCTATACGACTCATGCTCGACCTTTCGGTCTTCCGTGTTCCGAGGCCATGTCTGTACATGCTAGGCTCGTCAAGTCAACCTAAGTGTATTGCGTGTGTAAATCTGGCTTACACCCGTTGTATTCGAACGTTAGAATCTATCACACCCGATCATCACGTGGTGCTTCGAAACAACGAGCCTTCGCAACGGTGCACAGTTAGGGGGAACACTTTCTTGAAATTATTACGAGGGATCATCTTATTTAAGCTACTGTCGTTCTAAGCAAATAGATGTAAAACATGATAAACATCACATGCAATCAAATAGTGACATGATGTGGCCAATATCATTTGCTCCTTTTGATCTCCATCTTCGGGGCGCCATGATCATCATCGTCACCGGCATGACACCATGATCTGTTGGGTTTCATAGTAATTTCAAAATTTTCCTACGCACACGCAAGATCATGGTGATGCTAGCAACGAGAGGGGAGAGTGTTGTCTACGTACCCACGCAGACCGACTGCGGAAGCGTTGACACAACGTAGAGGAAGTAGTCGTACGTCTTCACGATCCAACCAATCAAGCACCGAAACTACGGCACCTCCGAGTTCAAGCACACGTTCAGCTCGATGACGATCCCCGGACTCTGATCCAGCAAAGTGTCGGGGAAGAGTTCCGTCAGCACGACGGCGTGGTGACGATCTTGATGTACTACAGCAGCAGGGCTTCGCCTAAACTCCGCTACAGTATTATCGAGGACTATGGTGGCTGGGGGCGTTGCACACGGCTAAGGAATAGATCACGTGGATCAACTTGTGTGTTTCTGGGGTGCCTCTGCCTCAGTATATAAAGGAGCCAAGGGGGAGGGGGGCGCCGGCCAGGAGGAGGGCGCATGAGGAGTCCTACTCCTTCCGGGAGTAGGACTCCCCCCCCCCCCAATCCTAGTTGGACTAGGATTCCCCGAGGGGGAAAGAGAGAGAGGGGGGCCGGCCACCTCTCCTAGTCCTAATAGGACTAGGGGAGGGGGGAGGTGCGCAGCCACCTTGGGCTGCCCCTTTCTCCTTTCCACTAAAGCCCATTAAGGCCCATATGGCTCCCGGGGGGTTCCAGTAACCTCCCGGTACTCCGGTAAAATCCCGATTTCACCCGGAACACTTCCGATATCCAAACATAGGCTTCCAATATATCAATCTTTACGTATCGACCATTTCGAGACTCCTCGTCATGTCCGTGATCACATCCGGGACTCCGAACAACCTTCGGTACATCAAAATGCATAAACTCATAATATAACTGTCATCGTAACCTTAAGCGTGCGGACCCTACGGGTTCGAGAACAATGTAGACATGACCGAGACACGTCTCCGGTCAATAACCAATAGCGGGACCTGGATGCCCATATTGGCTCCTACATATTCTATGAAGATCTTTTATCGGTCAGACCGCATAACAACATACGTTGTTCCCTTTGTCATCGGTATGTTACTTGCCCGAGATTCGATCGTCGGTATCCAATACCTAGTTCAATCTCGTTACCGGCAAGTCTCTTTACTCATTCCGTAATACATCATCTCACAACTAACATATTAGTTGTAATGCTTGCAAGGCTTATGTGATGTGCATTACCGAGAGGGCCCAGAGATACCTCTCCGACAATCGGAGTGACAAATCCTAATCTCGAAATACGCCAACCCAACATGTACCTTTGGAGACACCTGTAGTACTCCTTTATAATCACCCAGTTACGTTGTGACGTTTGGTAGTACCCAAAGTGTTCCTCCGGTAAACGGGAGTTGCATAATCTCATAGTTATAGGAACATGTATAAGTCATGAAGAAAGCAATAGCAACATACTAAACGATCGGGTGCTAAGCTAATGGAATGGGTCATGTCAATCAGATCATTCAACTAATGATGTGACCTCGTTAATCAAATAACAACACTTTGTTCATGGTCAGGAAACATAACCATCTTTGATTAACGAGCTAGTCAAGTAGAGGCATACTAGTGACACTAAGTTTGTCTATGTATTCACACATGTATTATGTTTCCGGTTAATACAATTCTAGCATGAATAATAAACATTTATCATGATATAAGGAAATAAATAATAACTTTATTATTGCCTCTAGGGCATATTTCCTTCAGTCTCCCACTTGCACTAGAGTCAATAATCTAGATTACACTGTAATGATTCTAACACCCATGGAGCCTTGGTGCTGATCATGTTTTGCTCGTGGAAGAGGCTTAGTCAACGGGTCTGCAACATTCAGATCCGTATGTATCTTGCAAATCTCTATGTCTCCCACCTGGACTAGATCCCGGATGGAGTTGAAGCGTCTCTTGATGTGCTTGGTCCTTTTGTGAAATCTGGATTCCTTTGCCAAGGCAATTGCACCAGTATTGTCACAAAAGATTTTCATTGGACCCGATGCACTAGGTATGACACCTAGATCGGATATGAACTCCTTCATCCAGACTCCTTCGTTCGCTGCTTCCGAAGCAGCTATGTACTCCGCTTCACATGTAGATCCCGCTACGATGCTTTGTTTAGAACTGCACCAACTGACAGCTCCACCGTTTAATGTAAACACGTATCCGGTTTGCGATTTAGAATCGTCCGGATCAGTGTCAAAGCTTGCATCAACGTAACCTTTTACGGTGAGCTCTTTGTCACCTCCATATACGAGAAACATATCCTTAGTCCTTTTCAGGTATTTCAGGATGTTCTTGACCGCTGTCCAGTGATCCACTCCTGGATTACTTTGGTACCTCCCTGCTAACTATAGCAAGGCACACATCAGGTCTGGTACACAGCATTGCATACATGATAGAGCCTATGGCTGAAGCATAGGGAACATCTTTCATTTTCTCTCTATCTTCTGCAGTGGTCGGGCATTGAGTCTTACTCAACTTCACACCTTGTAATACAGGCAAGAACCCTTTCTTTGCTTGATCCATTTTGAACTTCTTCAAAACTTTGTCAAGGTATGTGCTTTGTGAAAGTCCAATTAAGCGTCTTGATCTATCTCTATAGATCTTAATGCCTAATATGTAAGCAGCTTTCCGAGGTCTTTCATTGAAAAACTCTTATTCAAGTATCCCTTTATGCTATCCAGAAATTCTATATCATTTCCAATTAGTAATATGTCATCCACATATAATATCAGAAATGCTACAGAGCTCCCACTCACTTTCTTGTAAATACAGGCTTCTCCGAAAGTCTGTATAAAACCAAATGCTTTGATCACACTATCAAAGCGTTTATTCCAACTCCGAGAGGCTTGCACCAGTCCATAAATGGATCGCTGGAGCTTGCACACTTTGTTAGCTCCCTTTGGATCGACAAAACCTTCCGGTTGCATCATATACAACTCTTCTTCCAGAAATCCATTCAGGAATGCAGTTTTGACATCCATCTGCCAAATTTCATAATCATAAAATGCGGCAATTGCTAACATGATTCGGACAGACTTAAGCATCGCTACAGGTGAGAAAGTCTCATCGTAGTCAACCCCTTGAACTTGTCGAAAACCTTTCGCAACAAGTCGAGCTTTGTAGACAGTAACATTACCATCAGCGTCAGTCTTCTTCTTGAAGATCCATTTATTCTCAATTGCTTGCCGATCATCGGGCAAGTCAACCAAAGTCCATACTTTGTTCTCATACATGGATCCCATCTCAGATTTCATGGCTTCAAGCCACTTTGCGGAATCTGGGCTCACCATCGCTTCTTCATAGTTCGTAGGTTCATCATGATCTAGTAGCATGACTTCCAGAACAGGATTACCGTACCACTCTGGTGCGGATCTTACTCTGGTTGATCTACGAGGTTCAGTAGTATCTTGATCTGAAGTTTCATGATCATTATCATTAGCTTCCTCACTAACTGGTGTAGGTGTCACTGAAACAGTTTTCTGTGATGTACTACTTTCCAGTAAGGGAGCAGGTACAGTTACCTCGTCAAGTTCTACTTTCCTCCCACTCACTTCTTTCGAGAGAAACTCCTTCTCTAGAAAGGATCCATTCTTAGCAACGAATGTCTTGCCTTCGGATCTGTGATAGAAGGTGTACCCAACAGTCTCCTTTGGGTATCCTATGAAGACACATTTCTCCGATTTGGGTTCGAGCTTATCAGGTTGAAGCTTTTTCACATAAGCATCACAGCCCCAAACTTTAAGAAACGACAACTTTGGTTTCTTGCCAAACCATAGTTCATAAGGTGTCGTCTCAATGGATTTTGATGGTGCCCTATTTAACGTGAATGCGGCCGTCTCTAAAGCATAACCCCAAAACGATAGCGGTAAATCTGTAAGAGACATCATAGATCGCACCATATCTAGTAAAGTACGATTACGACGTTCGGACACACCATTACGCTGTGGTGTTCCGGGTGGCGTGAGTTGCAAACTATACCACAGTTTTTCAAATGTACACCAAACTCGTAACTCAAATATTCTCCTCCACGATCAGATCGTAGAAACTTTATTTTCTTGTTACGATGATTTTCAACTTCACTCTGAAATTCTTTGAACTTTTCGAATGTTTCAGACTTATGTTTCATTAAGTAGATATACCCATATCTGCTTAAATCATCTGTGAAGGTGAGAAAATAACGATATCCGCCATGAGCCTCAATATTCATCGGACCACATACATCAGTATGTATGATTTCCAACAAATCTGTTGCTCTCTCCATAGTACCGGAGAACGGTGTTTTAGTCATCTTGCCCATGAGGCACGGTTTGCAAGTACCAAGTGATTCATAATCAAGTGGTTCCAAAAGTCCATCAGTATGGAGTTTCTTCATGCGCTTTACACCGATATGACCTAAACGACAGTGCCACAAATAAGTTGCACTTTCATTATCAACTCTGCATCTTTTGGCTTCAACATTATGAATATGTGTATTACTACCATCGAGATTCAATAAGAATAGACCACTCTTCAAGGGTGCATGACCATAAAAGATATTACTCATATAAATAGAACAACCATTATTCTCTGATTTAAATGAATAATCGTCTCGCATTATTTAGGTCTAATACTAATCCCGAAGGTAGATGTAGAGATAGAGTGCCGACCGCGATCACATCGACTTTGGAACCGTTTCCCACGCGCATCGTCACCTCGTCCTTTGCCAGTGCCCGCTTATTCCGTAGTCCCTGTTTCGAGTTGCAAATATTAGCAACAGAACCACTATCAAATACCCAGGTGCTACTGCGAGCTCTAGTAAGGTACACATCAATAACATGTATATCACATATACCTTTGTTCACCTTGCCATCCTTCTTATCCGCCAAATACTTGGGGCAGTTCCGCTTCCAGTGACCAGTCTGCTTGCAGTAGAAGCACTCAGTTTCAGGCTTAGGTCCAGACTTGGGTTTCTTCTCTTGAGTAGCAACTTGCTTGCCGTTCTTTTTGAAGTTCCCCTTCTTTTTCCCTTTGCCCTTTTTCTTGAAACTAGTGGTCTTGTTGACCATCAACACTTGATGCTCCTTCTTGATTTCTACCTCCGCAGCTTTCAGCATCGCGAAGAGCTCGGGAATAGTCTTGTTCATCCCTTGCATATTATAGTTCATCATGAAGCTCTTGTAGCTTGGTGGCAGTGATTGGAGAATTATGTCAATGACGCAATCATCCGGAAGATTAACTCCCAATTGAATCAAGTGATTATTATACCCAGACATTTTGAGTATATGCTCACTGACAGAACTGTTCTCCTCCATCTTGCAGCTATAGAACTTATTGGAGACTTCATATCTCTCAATCCGGGCATTTGCTTGAAATATTAACTTCAACTCCTGGAACATCTCATATGCTCCATGACATTCAAAACGTCATTGAAGTCCCGATTCTAAGCCGTAAAGCATGGCACACTGAACTATCCAGTAGTCATCAGCTTTGCTCTGCCAGACGTTCATAACATCCGGCGTTTCTCCTACAGTAGGCCTGGCACCCAGCGGTGCTTCCAGGACGTAATTCTTCTGTGCAGCAATGAGGATAATCCTCAAGTTACGGACCCAGTCCGTATAATTGCTACCATCATCTTTCAACTTTGCTTTCTCAAGGAACGCGTTAAAATTCAGCGGAACAACAGCATGAGCCATCTATCCACGATCAACATAAACAAGCAAGATACTATCAGGTACTAAGTTCATGATAAGTTTAAGTTCAATTAATCAAATTACTTAAGAACTCCCACTTAGATAGACATCCCTCTAATCCTCTAAGTGATCACGTGATCCAAATCAACTAAACCATAACCGATCATCACGTGAGATGGAGTAGTTTTCAATGGTGAACATCGTTATGTTGATCATATCTACTATATGATTCACGCTCGACCTTTCGGTCTCCGTGTTCCGAGGCCATATCTGCATATGCTAGGCTCGTCAAGTTTAACCTGAGTATTCTGCATGTGCAAAACTGGCTTGCACCCGTTGTAGATGGACGTAGAGCTTATCACACCCGATCATCACGTGGTGTCTGGGCACGACGAACTTTGGCAACGGTGCATACTCAGGGAGAACACTTCTTGATAATTTAGTGAGAGATCATCTTATAATGCTACCGTCAATCAAAGCAAGATAAGATGCATAAAAGATAAACATCACATGCAATCAATATAAGTGATATGATATGGCCATCATCATCTTGTGCTTGTGATCTCCATCTCCGAAGCACCGTCATGATCACCATCGTCATCGGCGCGACACCTTGATCTCCATCGTAGCATCGTTGTCGTCTCGCTAATCTTATGCTTCCACAACTATCACTACCGTTTAGTAATAAAGTAAAGCATTACATCACGATTGCATTGCATACAATAAAGAGACAACCATATGGCTCCTGCCAGTTGCCGATAACTCGGTTACAAAACATGATCATCTCATACAATAAAATTCAGCATCATGCCTTGACCATATCACATCACAACATGCCCTGCAAAAACAAGTTAGACGTCCTCTACTTTGTTGTTGCAAGTTTTACGTGGCTGCTATGGGCTTAAGCAAGAACCAATCTCACCTACGCATCAAAACCACAACGATAGTTTGTTAAATAGACTCCGTTTTAACCTTCGCAAGGACCGGGCGTAGCCACACTTGGTTCAACTAAAGTTGGAGAGATAGTCGCCCGCAAGCCACCTATGTGCAAAGCACGTCGGGGGAACCGGTCTCGCGTAAGCGTGCGCGTAATGTTGTTCCGGGTCGTCTCGTCCAACAATACCGCCGAACCAAAGTATGGCATGCTGCTAGGCAGTATGACTTATATCGCCCACAACTCACTTGTGTTCTACTCGTGCATATAACATCAACATAAATAACCTAGGCTCAGATGCCACTGTTGGGTTTCGTAGTAATTTCAAAATTTTCCTACGCACATGCAAGATCATGGTGATGCATAGCAACGAGAGGGGAGAGTGTTGTCTACGTACCCACGCAGACCGACTGCGGAAGCGTTGACACAACATAGAGGAAGTAGTCGTACGTCTTCACGATCCAACTGATCAAGCACCGAAACTACGGCACCTCCGAGTTCAAGCACACGTTCAGCTCGATGACGATCCCCGGACTCTGATCCAGCAAAGTGTCGGGGAAGAGTTCTGTCAGCACGACGGCGTGGTGACGATCTTGATATACTACAGCAGCAGGGCTTCGCCTAAACTCCGCTACAGTATTATCGAGGACTATGGTGGCTGGGGGCGCCGCACACGGCTAAGGAATAGATCACGTGGATCAACTTGTGTGTTTCTGGGGTGCCTCTGCCTCAGTATATAAAGGAGCCAAGGGGGAGGGGGGCGCCGGCCAGGAGGAGGGTGCAGGAGGGGTCCTACTCCTTCCGGGAGTAGGACTCCCCCCCAATCCTAGTTGGACTAGGATTCCCCGAGGGGGAAAGAGAGAGAGGGGGGCCGGCCACCTCTCCTAGTCCTAATAGGACTAGGGGAGGGGGGAGGTGCGCAGCCACCTTGGGCTGCCCCTTTCTCCTTTCCACTAAAGCCCATTAAGGCCCATATGGCTCCCGGGGGGTTCCGGTAACCTCCCGGTACTCCAGTAAAATCCCGATTTCACCCGAAACACTTCTGATATCCAAACATAGGCTTCCAATATATCAATCTTTACGTCTCGACCATTTCGAGACTCCTCGTCATGTCCGTGATCACATCCGGGACTCCAACAACCTTCGGTACATCAAAATGCATAAACTCATAATATAACTGTCATCGTAACCTTAAGCGTGCGGACCCTACGGGTTCGAGAACAATGTAGACATGACCGAGACACGTCTCCGGTCAATAACCAATAGCGGGACCTGGATGCCCATATTGGCTCCTACATATTCTACGAAGATCTTTTATCAGTCAGACCGCATAACAACATACGTTGTTCCCTTTGTCATCGGTATGTTACTTGCCCGAGATTCGATCGTCGGTATCCAATACCTAGTTCAATCTTGTTACCGGCAAGTCTCTTTACTCGTTCCGTAATACATCATCTCACAACTAACATATTAGTTGTAATGCTTGCAAGGCTTATGTGATTTGCATTACCGAGAGGGCCCAGAAATACCTCTCCGACAATCGGAGTGACAAATCCTAATCTCGAAATACGCCAACCCAACATGTACCTTTGGAGACACCTGTAGTACTCCTTTATAATCACCCAGTTACGTTGTGACGTTTGGTAGTACCCAAAGTGTTCCTCCGGTAAACGGGAGTTGCATAATCTCATAGTTATAGGAACATGTATAAGTCATGAAGAAAGCAATAGCAACATACTAAACGATCGGGTGCTAAGCTAATGGAATGGGTCATGTCAACCAGATCATTCAACTAATGATGTGACCTCGTTAATCAAATAACAACACTTTGTTCATGGTCAGGAAACATAACCATCTTTGATTAACGAGCTAGTCAAGTAGAGGCATACTAGTGACACTAAGTTTGTCTATGTATTCACACATGTATTATTTTTCCAGTTAATACAATTCTAGCATGAATAATAAACATTTATCATGATATAAGGAAATAAATAATAACTTTATTATTGCCTCTAGGGCATATTTCCTTCATGATCTCCATCATCATGATCTCCATCATCGTGTCTTCATGAAGTTGTCTCGTCATCTATTACTTCTACTACTATGGCTAACGGTTTAGCAATAAAGTAAAGTAACTACATGACGTTTATGTTGACACGCGGGTCATAAATAAATTAAGACAACTCCTATGGCTCCTGCCGGTTGTCATACTCATCGACATGCAAGTCGTGATTCCTATTACAAGAACATGATCAATCTCATACATCACATATATCATTCAACACATCCTTTTGGCTATATCACATCACATGGCACATGCTGCAAAAACAAGTTAGACGTCCTCTAATTGTTGTTGCAAATTTTTACGTGGCTGCTATAGGTTTCTTAGCAAGAACGTTTCTTACCTACGCCAAAACCACAACGTGATATGCCAATTTCTATTTATCCTTCATAAGGACCCTTTTCATCGAATCCGATCCGACTAAAATGGGAGAGACAGACACCCGCTAGCCACCTTATGCAACTAGTGCATGTCAGTCGGTGGAACCAGTCTCACGTAAATGTACGTGTAAGGTCCTCCGGGCCACTTCATCCCACGATGCCGCCGAATCAAGATAAGACTAGTAACGGTAAGTAAATTGAAAAAATCAATGCCCACAACAACTTGTGTTCTACTCGTGCATAGAAACTACGCATAGACCTAGCTCATGATGCCACTGTTGGGAAACGTAGCAGAATTTAAAATTTTCTACGCATCACCAAGATCAATCTATGGAGTTATCTAGCAACAAGGGAAAGGGGAGTGCATCTACATACCCTTGTAGATCGCGAGCGAAAGCGTTCAAGAGAACGGGGTTGATGGAGTCGTACTCATCGTGATCCAAATCACCGACGACCGAGCGCCGAATGGACGGCACCTCCGCATTCAACACATGTACGGTTGGGGAAGACGTCTCCTCCTTCTTGATCCAGCAAGGGGGAAGGAGAGGTTGATGGATATCCAGCGGCACGACGGTGTGGTGGTGGAAGCAGCGGTGATCTCGGCAGGGCTTCGCCAAGCTCAGCGAGAGGGAGAGGTGTTACGGAGGGAGAGGGAGGCGCCAAGAGCAAGGTGCGGCTGCCCTCCCTCCCTTCCACTATATATAGGGGCTAGGGGGCGCATGCCCCCTTGGAGATCCCATCTAAAAGGGGGGCGGCGGCCCCTGGGGGCAACGGCCCCCTTAGGGTTTCCAATGAGGGGGCGCATGCCCCCTCGGGGGGCAACGGCCCCCTAGGTTTTCCAACCCTAGGCGCCTTGGGCCCTTGGGTGGGGCGCACCAGCCCATCAGGGGCTGGTTCCCACGCCACTTCAGCCCATGGGCCCTCCGGGATAGGTGGCCCCATCCGGTGGACCCCCGGGACCCTTCTGGTGGTCCCGGTACAATACCGGTAACCCCCGAAACCTTCCCGCTGGCCGAAACTAGACTTACTATATATAAACCTTTACCTCCGGACCATTCCGGAACTCCTCGTGACGTCCGGGATCTCATCCGGGACTCCGAACAACTTTCGGGTTACTACATACTAATATCTCTACAACCCTAGCGTCATTGAACCTTAAGTGTGTAGACCCTACGGTTTCGGGAGACACGCAGACATGACCGAGACGACTCTCCGGTCAATAACCAACAGCAGGATCTAGATAACCATGTTGGCTCCCACATGCTCCTCGATGATCTCATCGGATGAACCACAATGTCGAGGATTCAATCAATTCCGCATACAATTCCCTTTCTCAATCGGTACGTTACTCGCCCGAGATTCGATCGTCGGTATCCCAATACCTCGTTCAATCTCGTTACCGACAAGTCACTTTACTCGTACCGTAATGCATGATCCCATGATCAACCACTTGGTCACATTGAGCTCATTATGTTGATGCATTACCGAGTGGGCCCAGAGATACCTCTCTGTCATACGGAGTGAAAAATCCTAGTCTCGATTCGTGCCAACCCAACAGACACTTTCGGAGATACCCGTAGTGCACCTTTATAGTCACCCAGTTACATTGTGACGTTTGGCATACCCAAAGCACTCCTACGATATCCGGGAGTTGCACAATCTCATGGTCTAAGGAAATGATACTTGACATTCGGAAAAGCTCTAGCAAACGAACTACACGATCTTGTGCTATGCTTAGGATTGGGTCTTGTCCATCACATCATTCTCCTAATGATGTGATCCTATTATCAATGACATCTAATGTCCATAGTCAGGAAACCATGACCATATTTTGATCAACGAGCTAGTCAACTAGAGGCTCACTAGGGACGTGTTGTGGTCTATGTATTCACACATGTATTATGATTTACGGATAACACAATTATAGCATGAACAATAGACAATTATCATGAACAAGGAAATATAATAATAACCATTTTATTATTGCCTCTAGGGCATATTTCCAACAACAACGGCCATGTACATGCATTAAAATTAATAAACATTGGATGCAAGCATTAGTAGGATATAATCTAGCATGATAATAAATATCGTGAAGGCTATGTTGATTGTTTCAACTACATGCGTGAACATGTGCCAAGTCAAGTCACTTAAATCATTCAAAGGAGGATACCACCCCATCATACCACATCATAATCATCTCAATACCATGTTGGCATACAAGGTAAATTATTATAACTCATAGCTAATCAAGCATGGCACAAGCAACTACGATCTCTAATTGTCATTGCAAACATGTTTATTCATAATAAGCTGAATCAAGAACGCGGGACTCATCATATTTACAAAAACAAAAGAGGTCGAGTTCATACCAGCTCTTCTCCTCTTAGTTAATCCATCATATATCATCATAATTGCCTTTCACTTGCACGACCGAACGGTGTGAATAATAATAAGAGTGCACATGCATTGGACTAAGCTGGAATCTGCAAGCATTCAATAAACAGGAGAAGATAAGGCAATATGGGCTCTTTGGTTAATTCAACAATAATGCATATAAGAGCCACTTCAATAATTTAATTATGGTCTTCTCCTACTGACCCCCAAAGAAAGAAAAGAAATAAAACTATTTACACGGGAAAGCTCCCAACAAGCAAAAGAAGAACGGGAAATATTTTTGGTTTTCTTTTTAATTATTACTACTACAGCAAAAATAAACTACTACTAATTCTTTTGGTTTTTCTTAAGGTTTAACAAGCACACAAGAAGAAAGCAGGAAAAAGAAAATAAACTAGCATGGATATTACAATGAAAAAGTATAAGCACCGACATCTAGTAATGAGTGTGTGTGAACATAAATATAATGTCGGTGAGAAATACGTACTCCCCCAAGCTTAGGCTTTGGCCTAAGTTGGTCTATGGCCACGGTTGGCCTGGAGGATATCCATAATAATAGTTGTTGGGGTCGTACTGTGATGAAGAAGAATAGTTGGGATCATACTGATGTGCAGCGGTTATCGCCTGCTGAGCTGCAGCGTGGAGTCGAGCTGCCTCCGCTCTCCTCTCGTACTCTTCTGCCTCCTCTCTCGTAATAACATATCTTCTTTTTGTCTGTGAATCAAAGAAGGCAGGAGCAGGGAGAGTAATACGGAAAACACGTCGTTTATCAAAAACTAAGCGATATAAGAGAGGTGATTCAGGCCTCTCGACAAACTATTGCGAAGCCATGGAGTTATAATCTAAATATGCAGGAGGCAACTCCGTATCACCCTCACGAATGTCTATCTCAAGAATTTGGGCTGGGCCTCCGGTTAATTGGTTAGTCCCAAAAATAATATAAAAGTGTAAAATAAAGCCCATAACATTCAAAAACAGATAATATAATAGCATGGAATAATAAAAAATTATAGATACGTTGCAGACGTATCACGCTCCCTCGCCTTGCTCTCTCAACTCGCCTTTCTTGGTCCTATATTTCTTTTCTCAATTGTGTTGTGTTGCTGGCTCAGGAAAAGGTTCGGCCACCGATTTTTGTTATTATGAATTCCTTCATGGTATAAAAAAACTTCATGGGTTTTGAAAAAAGTACATGAATTTAAAAAGTAGTTCATTTTTTTAACATTTTTGGAAAAAGTTAACCATTTTGAAAAAATCGTAAATTTGAAAAAGTTCATGAATTTGAGAAAAAGTTAACAATAATTCGAAATTTTCATGAATTTGAGAAAATTTTATAAAACTTAAAACTTTATGAATTTCTAAAAGATGCGATTTTGAGAAAATTTTCATGAATTCTAAAAAAGTTCTTGAATTTTACAAAGTTGTTCAATATATGTTGATGAATTTAAAAAGTTCTAGAATTTGGAAAATAAAACTTAAAATTTGAAAAAGGTTCACAATTTATGAAAGTTCACAAATTGATTTTTTTATGAATTATAATAATATTTTCGAATTTGAGAAAAAGTTCACAAATTCTAAAGATATTCATGAATGTTATAAAAGTTCATGAATTCAAAAAACATTCATGGTTTTAGAAAAATAGTTTGAAAAGTCTTGGAAATTATAAAAGTTCACAAAACCATAAAAATTTATCAAATTTGAGAACAAGTTTGTGAATTATAAAAAAAGTTCATGAATTTCCATAAGTTCACAAATCCAAAAAGTTCATGAATTTTATAATTTTTGGAAATTTGAGAGAAGTTCACAATTAAAAAAATCAAAATTTTAGAAAAGTTCACAAAACTTGAAAAAGTTTATCAATTTTGAAAAAGATTCCAGAATTTGAGAAACAGCACAGATTCTAAAAAGTCATGAGTTTTTTACACAAATTCAAGAATGTTCGTGAATTTGAAAAACTTTGCAAATTTGAAAAAGTAAGAAAGGAAGGGGAAAATAAAATCAAAATAAATAACAATACAGAAAACAATGAAACACAGTTTGGAAGCTTCTAGAAGCTTCATAAAAAGGTCAGGAACCTTCTAGAAGCTTCACAAAACAATAAGGTGCGCATTTTTTTAGACAAAACTGTACGGTGCACATGCTTCTGTAAACAAGAAAGCAAACTTACATGGCCCATCTGCTACGTAGGTGCTGCAATGGGTGTGCGCTAGTTAGGAAATGAGGCTATAAGTAGCACCTTAAGCACCAAATAGGACTTGGGTGCAACTCGAGTGCAGGTCAGGTCAAATACAAAACTCCATCCACAATGATTTAAGGAACTGTGCACAAATGATGCATTCACGACAGTTTCACAAATTAAGTCGCGTGGGATGATTGGAAGATGGTCAAGCCTGAAAGAAATCGTTGTGGATGACTGCCACATACGTGGCCTTTTTTGTGTGCAAAACCGTCGTCTATGCGTACGCGGAGACTTTTAGGAAGTCTTTATCCATGACGATTTCACTGAATGAAATCGTGTCCTTCGAGTTATCCCCCATTGCATACCCCCCCCCCCCTAGCCCCGACCCCCCCCCCCCCCCTATCCATTCGAAACCCTAGCAGCCACACACTCCACCTCACCGGCCTCCTTCACTGCAAACTCGTCCAACTGTGGCCGCTCTGCTACACTTGATCCAGCCTGTCCATTGGACCTCCAGCCCCTCCCCCGCCACAAAATGCAAAATTGGCATTACTTGGCGTGGTGTTTTTGTTGTTTATTAGGTTAGATGGAGAATTGGCACTGTTATCATTATATATGCTTTTGCGAGAGTTCTTTTTGATTGGCAACAAAAATCACATGAATGGAGGGGAAAATAAATAAATTATTTAAAATATAGATAAAAAATATATACAGCACAAACATGTGATCGCATCGGTCGTGTTGCCTAGAATATTGTGTTATGTATATTGTTTGGTTATATTAGTGTCCATGCTACCTAGTTAGATTATTAGCATTAGTTGATCTAATAATTAGTTTTTCGACAAAGATCTAATAATTAATTGTATGTTTCATGTGTAATTATTTTTTACAATATATTAGTTATTTTGGTAAATGTGTTGTTCTATTTAAATTGTTGCAGCTGCCATTTGCAAGAGTGTGTGGGATAGGAGTGGGTTGATATACTCCATCACTATATTACAATGACACCGCAAACGATGGCCTCCAGAGTTCGGGCATACTTCGAGCACAAAAAATACATTTCACGACTCGTAAGATAAGATCTCCGTACAAGCAAGCAACGACATGGATACCCATGATTTTTCAATGCCCATATACTTATTTTGGTTTTTAATATTGGAAAAATGAATTCGACATGAATAATGCAGCTTTATAGAATGCTTCTCTATTGTCTCCGCGGTCCCATGAGACAGCGGGATCGGCCTGGATGAATCTAGGCTACAAAGAAAAAAAATCTACTTTTCTAAATGCTTCCTCTCGTGCTTCCCATGATCCATAATCGGTTCGATAATTGCCTTGACGTCCTCCTCAATTTCATCGACCTGCATAAACATTTTGCTTGCTGAGGAAGAGAATAGTAATAGTATTCTGATGCTTTATAAAGGTGGTAAGCACCCTCACAGCAAGAAACACAAAAACAGCGTTGGGATGTTGCTTCAAGTCACGGATCACTCTCACTTCACTTGCAATCGACCAAAAGTAGGTTGCTTAAGATTGCAAGAGAACTCCAAAAGTAACCGGACTACCTTGTGGATGATGTCTCGTGCAAGATGAGCCTCCTCCGCGACCTCCTTGGAGGCGTGCTCGACTGCCACGGCGGCGCGTCTCAGCCGGCCGTCCTCCGGCAGATGCCCGGCCACCTCGGACGACACCCTCTCGGCCGCCGTGGCCACCTCCTCCACGACCTCCGCCGCGGTCTCGGCGGCGTCCTTCACCATCTCCACCTCATCTTAATGGAAGCAGTCCATGACAAATGTTAATATCCATTGATTCTATCTTCCTACTTGGTTACTTGGTTTGGTTGATGTACTTACTTCCGATCCGCAGAATCGACGCCGGTTTGGAGTGCAGGAACGGCGCCGCGATAGCAACAGTGGAGCCAATTGCCAGTCTTGCCCTGACAAAAGAAGAACAGAGAGTTGCAAGGCAGTTCACGAATGTAAGCTGTACTATGACCATTACAAAAACCGAACCAAGATCATGGAAAATTGATTGGATTACCAGGTGGAGAAACCTGCAGCAGGTCGTCCTGTGCCACCTGCGCCGCCGCCGCTGCTCCTGGTTCCTCCGATGCCACGACGCAGGCCAGAGGACGAAAACGATCTCCGCCGATCCAGCGCCAGAAAATGCGCCGCCGTGGCTGGCTGGTTGTCGCAGCCGAGGCGGGTGGTGCAGTGGATCAGCCTGCGCCGGCAGAGCGACGCGAACGAGCTGGCCGGAGACATGTCCACGGCCGACCGGATCGATGCTGCTGAACTGTTCTTCGTTTTTTCTGCCTCTTTTCAACTGATTGACGATGAAAACTGAACTGCTGGAGTGTTGCGGGCACCGATCAAGCGATAGTCATATATAGGCCTTGCAAAAATGTTGCTTGTTGGCTTGCAGGACGTATCTAATCGAGGTGGTGGATGATGAATCTGTGCGGAGTGTGCACGGCAGCGCGTATGCTCGCATACATACCTTGCAAGTATCAGCGTGGCTGATTAAGCTGGCCATGATTGCCCAAAGCGTCAAGTAACGGGGCACACGCATGATGCATCTAACACACAACACAATGTGATGTTTCTTTTTTCCTTTTCACTCTTTTGGCATTATATTTTTCTAGTCCTAAAATATAATTTATTCTGCCATTTTTACAAAAATATCCATGTAAGACATTTTTTTTGCTTACGAGCCTATGTACAGAAAACTATACCATGTTTCTTGAATAAAAATAAAATAAAATTTAACGCAGTGGAGTAATTTATTATCTTTTGTCTGCACAGAATATTTTTAATGAGTCATGTGCACATATTCTATGGCAAATAAAGTATTTATCCATCAGAAGTTTTTATCTGTCGGACACTTTAAAGAGTTGAACATTTTTTTTAATTTACGTGAAGATTTTGTTTGACATACATGAAAAGTTTCTATATGTGAGGTGAAACATATAAAAAATGATTTCTGTCCTTGCACAAAGTTTTTATGTTAAAATGATTTTCATGATGTGAGTGGACATTTATTTTTACACACAAGGACATTTTATTTAGCACCCATGAACACAATTTGACTAACATGGACATTTATATAGATGATAGAACATATTTCATTTATTAAAATAATCTTGGGAATACTGTTCCTAAATAAATGCAGTTTATAAATTATTTTATATTCATTGGAAGGGGTAAATTGAAAGTTGACAAGTCTAATGGACCAACGACTTAACATGAAAAACAAACATTTAAAATTATAAATATCGTTGAACTTTCCTTAGGTTTAATTTAATTTAGTAGAGAGATACAAAAATACATTTACAATGCCATGAAATATCAAGTCTAAATTCAATCCACAACTCTAGAATAGAAAAAGTGAAATCATGTAAGGACCACTAGTTATTCTGAAGCCGTGAATTGATCTCATTAAAAATATAAGTTGAATTTGTTGTTTTTCTTTCTCGAGTTGTGCCTAAAATTTGAATCTAATTTTATATTAATTTGTAGATTAAAGTGTGTTTTTTCAGGTTTGATGCACTGGATACGTCCTCTCTATAGGAACTTCCGAATACCCAATTGACCAAACCAGAAAGGTTTCTATTAGTTTGCCATTGAGCTATCGGCCCAAAATCAAATAAAAGTGTGCTTCGAAGGCTAAGAGTGTAAAGCTATATCTCTCTCACTGCGAGATATAGCGAGCGCTCGCTTATAGAGCCCTCAATCCGGGCCAGCCCAGTAGTATAGGGGAGAAGGCGGTGTTGAAATACCTATTTGCACAAGGTTCTATTCAGTCGTGTTGTTAATTTTAAACAGGTCTATTAGGGTTTATTCCTTCCTTGGATTTTTGAGCCATGTTGATTTCCCTATTTACCTAGTTTAATATTCATTTTTATCTTGGAAAAATAATATAATACACTTGGCCATGTTAACCAGAATGAGGGATCTCTCTCTCTCTCTCTCTCTCTCTCTCTCTCATTTCCTTTTTCTTTTATTTTTATTATCTCCTTTCTTCCTTTTTTATTTTTTTCTCAGCTCTTTTTTCATCATGTTTTAAAACAATGTACATTGTATATATTTAAAAAGTGTTTTTCTTGTATTTAAAAATGTTTATCATGTATCAAAAAAAAATTGGCGTGTATTAATAGGTGATCATCGTGTACTTTCAGAAAGTTTTGGTGCAATGAAAAGTATTCATATCTATATTAACTAAATGATCATCGTGTAGTTTAATTTTTTTGGTTTATTAAAAGATGTTCATTTTGTTTTCCAAATATCTTCGTCGTGTAGGTTAATATATGTCAATATTTCATCGTTGCATTTTTTCATAAGATGTTCATCATCTTTTAAAAAAAATTATCATGTATTTAAAGTTTTTCATCATATATTTTTAAAATATTCACTCTGTACATATAAATTTTCCAGTGTGTACTTTGAAATATTCATCATACTTTTAAAGATGTTTATCGAGTATTTTAAAAAATATCATAGTATATTTTATAAATATGTCACTGTTTTTGTTCTTATGTTGCATGGCTTTTTTTCACTTTTTACCTTTTCAATATATGGGAGATAAGTTCTTTTACATACATGTTTATTTATCGGGCACACACAAACACACATGTGGTGTGACTTTTCGTAACCAACACCGTGTGGTATGCCATTAAAAAAAGTGTGGTGTGCTACTAACCTTTTTTAGGGGCAGTATTTTTCTTTTTTGAATTTTGGTGTGGTGTGCTAGTTTTTTTTAGAAGTGGTGTGCTAGTTATTCTAGGCGTGGAAGACGTAGGTGACTAATGGGGTCCTCCCTAAGAGCATAATTGATATGTATCGCTTGGGGGGCGCTGCTTTTTTTTTTGAGAGAGAGAGAGAATGAGGGGCGCTGCTATGTCTCGCGTTCAGCGAGTCGAGTCTTCTTACTCACTGAAGAGCACGAGGATATGGGCCAGCCCAGTTCGCGGTAGGTACACTGCATCGTTATCTTTTCTGTTTTTTCCATGTTTTTATTTTATTTTTTGATTCCATTTTCAGTTTTCTTTACACTTTGAAATGTTTTGAATGTGTATAAAAAGATGCTTACAATGTATTAAAAAATGATAAAATTTCTTGATCATGTATATAAAAATGTTCAACAAGTATTTAAAAAATGATCAGCGAGTATTTGAGAAATGTTGAACAAGTATTAAATGTTTTTAATAAGTATAAAAATGTTGAGCAGGTGTTTAAAAAATGTTGAACAAATGTTCGGACAATGTTGAACGTGTATATAAAAAATGTTGATCTCTTATTAAAAAAATTGAACAAGTATTTACATAATGTAGATCAAGCATTTGAACAATGTTAAATGTGTATAGAAAAAATGTTGATCATATATTAAAAAATCAAGAAATTTCTTGATCATGTATATAAAAAATGTTTATTGAGCAGTTGAAACAATGTTAAACAAGTATTTAAAAATGTTAATCAAGCATTTGGAAAATGTTAAATGTGTATAGAAAAATGTTGACCATGTGTTAAAAAATTGTTCATATTACATTTTTTGAAAAAATGGCAAACTAGATAATGGGTTTTTGCAATAGGTTCTTGGGAACTTCTCTTAGAGACTACCTTTGACCCTAACGCAGAGAGAGGTTCATAAGAGTTGCTATGTTGATAACTTTTAGTTTCACTTTCCATCCTAGTTATAAATGTATGTCATAGTAAAATAGCATTCTAATATCCAAGTAAATGTACATATCATTGCATGTCGTATGGTCGACAGGATGGGATTGTCGGAAGCATCAACACTGAGTGGGACGGTAGTGGCGGCTAGGGTTATGCGCGAGGAGGCAGAGAGTGTGTATCGGCTAGCGTTGCCAACGCCTCCAGTATATAGGTCGTTGGGTAGGGAGACGTGGGCCAGGGCTTTGGCCCATGACTAAGTCAGCAACAACTCCTGGTCCAACCTCTCAGATATCTTTAATTAATTAATTGTTCCTGGCCGGCAAAAATAAAGTGCACACATGACATAGGTCTAAGCTCAGCTCGGCTCATTCATGAAACACGAAGCGCGTATGATGATTGGCATGGCGAGACGGGCGACAGAGGAGAAGCGCGTGTATCATTCCTCTTTTCAAGCGGCAATAGCATGTGAAAGAGAATACCTTGTAAAGAGGTCTCAACTCTCTTCCACTGGAAGTAGGGTACTAAATTTCTCACCATGTCATGCACCCACATGGACCTTATAGACCAACCATGAATTATTGTTTATATGGGACCAAAGCCCATCTATACTTCAACAATGCCCCATCAGATCTCGGGGGCACATTATGTTGTCCTTTGTTCTAAAAAATTGTTTTGATATACTAATATTTTTAGTGGACACTGGTTAAGGTTGAACGTCCACTGATACGTCTCCAACGTATCTATAATTTTTTATTGCTTCATGCTATATTATCTACTGTTTTGGTCAATATTGGGCTTTATTATCCACTTTTATATTATTTTTGGGACTAACCTATTAACCAGAGGCCTAGCCCAGATTTGTTGTTTTATGCCTATTTCGGTGTTTTGAAAAAAAGGAATATCAGACCGAGTCGGAACGGAACGAAATCAACTGGAGAAGTTATTTTTGGAAGGAAATACACCTGATAGACTTGGACCCCATGTCAGAAGATACGGGAGCTGCCCACGAGGATGGGGGCGCGCCCCCTGCCTCGTGGGGCCCCCGTGGCTCCCCTGACGTACCTCCTACACCCATATATACCAACGTGACCTAAAACTTCCAGAACGCAAGATAGATCGGGAGTTTCGCCGCCACAAGCCTCCGTAGCCACCAAAAGTCAACCGGGACCCTATTCCGGCACCACCAAAAGTCAATCGGGACCCTGTTCCGGCACCCTACCGGAGGGGGGAACCCTCACCGGTGGCCATCTTCATCATCCCGGTGCTCTCCATGACGAGGAGGGAGTAGTTCTCCCTCGGGGCTAAGGGTATGTACCAGTAGCTATGTGTTTGATCTCTCTCTCTCTCTCGTGTTCTTGATTTGGCACGATCTTGATGTATCGCGAGCTTTGCTATTATAGTTGGATCCTATGTTTCCCCCCCCCCCCTCTTCTCTCTTGTAATGAATTGAGTTTCCCCTTTGAAGTAATCTTATCGGATTGAGTCTTTAAAGATTTGAGAATACTTGATGTATGTCTTGCCGTGGATATCTGTGGTGACAATGGGATACCACGTGCCACTTGATGTATATTTTGGTGACCAACTTGCGGGTTCCGCCCATGAACCTATGCATAGGGGTTGGCACACGTTTTTGTCGTGATTCTCCGGTAGAAACTTTGGGGCACTCTTTGAGGTCCTTTGTGTTGGTTGAATAGATGGATATGAGATTGTGTGACACATATCGTATAATCATACCCACGGATACTTGAGGTGACATTGGAGTATCTAGGTGACATTAGGGTTTTGATTGATTTGTGTCTTAAGGTGTTATTCTAGTACGAATTCTAGGGCTGTTTGTGACACTTATAGGAATAGCTCAACGGATTGATTGGAAAGAATAATTTTGAGGTGGTTTCGTACCCTACCATAATCTCTTCGTTCGTTCTCTGCTATTAGTGACTTTGGAATGACTCTTTGTTGCATGTTGAGGGATAGTTATGTGATCCAATTATGTTAGTATTGTTGAGGGAACTTACACTAGCGAAAGTATGAACCCTAGGCCTTGTTTACAATCATTGCAATACCATTTACGCTCACTTTTATCACTTGTTACCTTGCTGTTTTTATAATTTCAGATTACAAAAACTATTATCTACTATCCATATTGCACTTGTATCACCATCTCTTCGCCGAACTAGTGCACCTATACAATTTACCATTGTATTGGGTGTGTTAGGGACACAAGAGACTCTTTGTTATTTGGTTGCAGGGTTGCTTGAGAGAGACCATCTTCATCCTACGCCTCCTACGGATTGATAAACCTTAGGTCATCCACTTGAGGGAAATTTGCTACTGTCCTACAAACCTGTGCACTTGCAGGCCCAACAACGTCTACAAGAAGAAGGTTGTGTAGTAGACATCAAGCTCTTTTCTGGCGCCGTTGCCGGGGAGGTGAGTGCTTGAAGGTATATCCTTAGATCTTGCAATCGAGTCGTTTAGTTTCTTGTTTTATCACTAGTTTAGTTTATAAAAGAAAACTATATAAAAATGGAATTGAGTTTGTCTCATACACTTCACCTTTTTAATATCTTTCGTGAGTATGATGGAAAGGATAATTGTGCTCAAGTGCTAGAAGAAGAAATCTATAAAATGTTTGGCACTAAATATTTGAATGATGAGCATGATTGCAATGTTGTTAGTATGAATTCTTTGAATATCCATAATATTAATGATGATTGCACTAGCTATGATGAAAGCATGCCTCCTATCTATGATGATTATTGTGATGACACGTATGCTTTAAAGAATAATGATAACCATGAAACTTGTCATCTTGATCTTAATTTTCAATCACATGATAATTATTTTGTTGAGTTTGCTCCCACTAATATTCGTGAGAAGAATTTTCCTTATGTGGAGAGTAGTAAAATTTCTATGCTTGTAGATCATGAAAAGAATGCTTTAGGTGCTGGTTATATTGTTAAATTCATTCATGATGCTACTGAAAATTATTATGAGGGAGGAATATATGCTTGTAGAAGTTGCAATAATCTCAAGTTTCCTCTCTATGTGCTAAAGTTTTGAAGTTATGCGTGTTTTACCTTCCTATGCAAGTTGATTATTGCTCCCATAAGTTGTTTGCTCACAAAATCCCTATGCATAGGAAGTATGTTAGACTTAAATGTGCTAGTCATATTCTTAATGATGCTCTCTTTATGTTTCAATTCTTATCTTTTATATGAGCATCATTGAAATCATCATGCCTAGCTAGGGGCGTTAAACGATAGCGCTTGTTGGGAGGCAACCCAATTTTATTTTTATTCCTTGCTTTTCGCTCCTGTTTAGTAATAAATAATTCATCTAGACTCTGCTTATATGTGGTTTTATACTTTTAATTAGTGTTTGTGCCAAGTAGAACCTTTGGGAAGACTTGGGGAAAGTCTTGTTAATCATGCTGTCAAAAACAGAAACTTTAGCGCTCACGAGAATTGCTGCCATTTTTATTTGGAGAGTGTTATTTAGTTAATTCTTTTTGCAGATGATTAATAGATAAATTCCTCAGGTCCAGCAATTTATTTGAGAATTTTATGAGTTCCATAAGTATACGTTTGATCCAGATTACTACAGACTGTTCTGTTTTTGACAGATTCTGTTTTTCATGTGTTGTTTACTTATTTTGATGAATCTATGGCTAGTAAAATAGTTTATAAACCATATAGAAGTTGGAATACAGTAGGTTTAACACCAATATAAGTAAAGAATGAGTTCATTACAGTACCTTGAAGTGATGATTTATTTTCTTATACTAACGGAGCTTACGAGTTTTCTGTTTAGTTTTGTGTTGTGAAGTTTTCAAGTTTTGGGTAAGGATTCGATGGACTATGGAATAAGGAGTGGCAAGAGCCTAAGCTTGGGGATGCCCAAGGCACCCAAAGGTAATATTCAAGGACAACCAAGAGCCTAAGCTTGGGGATGCCCCGGAAGGCATCTCCTCTTTCGTCTTCGTTCATCGATAACTTTACTTGGAGCTATATTTTTATTCGCCACATAATATGTGTTTTGCTTGGAGCGTCAATTTATTTTGTTAGGATTTTCTTGCTGTTATTTAGAACAATGTTTTGCATCTTTTATTTCAATAAAAGTGGCATTAATAGTCTTTACTATGCCTATGTTACAAGTATACATGTTGCTATTTGAAAACAGAAAGTTTACCGCTGTTGCAATAATTCCCTAGAAAAGTAAGAAAAGGAGATATTTTAAAATCGCTCGATGCGATGAGGTATTTGTTGGCTCAACTCGAGTCATATTTACTATCCCTGTGGGTACTCGAGTAACTTAAGGATGGTTTATTGCTTTCCGGTTTAACTCGTATCCTACTAAACTATGGAGGTATCCGTCAAAATAGTTTCCATAGCGAAACTTATGATGACAACAAAGAGAAATAACTTCTCTTTACCATGTGCAACGGATATGGCAAGCACATTTTCTGTGTATCATCTGGATTGTACTACACATACGACACAACCCGTAGCACATTTTACGTACGAGATAGTTTTCCAAAGTGTCTTGTACATGACAAACTTGGCATACTCGCCTTGGTCATCGAGACATTGGGTTGAAACCGAAACTATCAGCAATTCCAATAGTTTATGATTATTATGATGCTAAATTCTAACAGCATTTGGATTTTATGTGCACTACAAGTGACATAGGGAAGCTATTTTTAAAGCTCGCACACCTTAAAGACCACACTGAACCACTCAGAATCCTTGAATGTATCAAGTTGAGGTAAGTGGCTCTTCCCATCCATTGACTAGACTATTCAGGTATTCCATGGTTCTAAAAAACATGTCTAAATGATGGTCTTAAGTGTGTGCTTTATTCACACGAAACCATTGGCTCATTATTCTGACATTGATTTCAAGCAAATCGAATGGATAACATTGCAAAATTCTCCTTGAGTGCCTTCTCTATGCCCATGGGATTGAAGTTTAGCAATTTGTCCTAATGTCTAGACTCAAAATGGTTTGGTAGAATCCTATCCAAAGAGTCAAGCTCATTGCATTATCTTTACTTTGGAATTCCAACTTACCAACTTTACGTTGGAGTCATGCAGTTTTACATGCTCATGACAGAACTGCATAATATTATTCCCCTCTATCTTTGATATGTGGATATCTACCAAGTATTTCCTATCTACAGTAATTCGGTTGCATACCGATATCACCACCCGGCATACATCATTGGCCCCTCAACATATAGTTGGGATCTATGTGAGGAATAACGGTATTTCCATCAATACCTCAAGCCCCTCGCATGGGGAGTTATTCAAGGCCAGTATGCTGATTCATTTAGGAACATTTCCAGGCATTAGGGGGAGATTTCAAGTACCATAAAAAATGCCAGGAAATTAGTGAAATGTTCAACACATTTCTGCCTCAAATCCACGTACTCAAAGATCTGAACCATGCGTTCAGAAGATTTGCAACACATTGCAAATAACCTGCCACATTCATTTACTGACTATAAAGGTGTCACACAATCCTACAATCCTGCAAAAGTACGCCTGAAAGAGTGGAGGTACCAGCAAAATCCACTCCACTCCTCGTTAAAAGCAATAGGGGGTCATGTATGGCAGAGGTACATCAGGATTCAGCTTCTCGCAAGTAAGGATATCAAGGCCTGCGAATCAGTAAATGCAAGTCAACTTCACGTTGGCAGACACCTAATGGGTAGTATACACCCAGTGGACGAGAAACCCCCACCAACCTAGGTCATAGTGCACACAATGACCGGGACATCGGAATACCCGACTCAATCGCATTGGGAAATCGCGAGAAGTCACTATGGGCAACGATATTTTCATCAACTATATATTGATATCTAGATTCTGGAGAATCATATAACCGGAAGTCTACAATTGTCGACATACATTTCTCAACTAGATTGCAAAACCTTACAAATGATTCAGATCCAAAGACCATGGCCATGGCAAAGTGTGATCAACACTCGGACTGAACTCACGCAAAGGATATAATCTAGGTAGAAATGACCTTGCTCAATAATGGGAAGGTATTCATAAGCAATACCTACACCAGTTTTCTTCTGGAAACAGAATTGAGAACAACGAGGTGGTGAGACAAAGAGTAAGTATTGTAGCACAAGGGTTCACGCAGATACCCAACTATTCTCCAGAGGTGGAATCTCATTCCGATAACTTATATCATTGGCAGTTCAAAATCATCTATCTCTACAGTTGATAGATGTAGTGACCACATATCCATGTGGATCACTAGATTCACACATATATGATAGATTTCTGATGGAATCTCAATTCTGAATCGAAATACAAAATGCAACATACATTGTGTAAAATCGGTAAGCCACCATATGGCTTATTGTTGTCGGTACATATGGTACAACCGACGTAGTGAGATCCTTATAAACAAGAATTACTCCTAGAATGATGATTATCCATGTGTTGTGTGTCTACAATGACGACACATGTAATCATCTAAGTGACGGACTTTAAAATGAAGGATTTGGGTAAACCAAAATACCGCTCGTTACTACAACTTGAGCACCTTCATTCATACATTATGGTATACTATGTTGTCTATATCCAAAATATATTGGAGAAATTCATTGTGGACAAATCTTATCTATCCATAACTCTCATGGTAGTTCATTCTCTAGACGTAGAGAAAGATCAATTAGACCAAGAGATGATGGAAATGAGATATTGTGATTCAACGTTTCATAATGTCATTGGATCCACCAAACACATTTGGTTGGTATTCAAGAATATCTTTCGATATCTCCAAGGCATGAAACATCTTGTCTTGGTTTTTTAGTTTCGGAGAAATTTGAACACCAATATCATTGGATACATCGATCAGATCCCCACTATCAGATCGTAGACAAGTTTAGTGTTCCTACAAGGTGTGGTAGCCCTCTCATGAAGAGTCTTCAAATTAGACCTCATGGCTACATTCACCAACCATTATCTCAACGATAATGTTTCTTGTGCTGCCCGGATGCAAACAGGTTACATAATAAGCAATATCACTATATTGCATATCTTGCAAGTCAAATCATGCGATTGATTTGTTCAGCAGGTCTCTACCAACTTCTATGTTTTGGTATGTGACGGCTTCGAATTTTTGCAAGAATCAGGGGGAGTATCTTCCTGAATTGTTCCTGTTCAATGCATCATATTATACTCTTTTTCCCTTCATGAGTTTACTTTACAGGTTCTCATAAAGGTTTTTAATGAGGTAATATCAACATGAGATCATATGCCATACTTTCTGTTTTTCCCACCGGGGTTTTTAGGAAAGCATATATGACATATTTATTGTCCTCTAAACTCTATGGGTTTTCTCGTATTGAGTTAAAAGAGACAATAACCATTATGTGTTGCATCATTTTCTCCTTATTTTTCCCACTGGGTTTCAAGGAGTTTTAGCAACATATGGAACACCTATCTCCTCATATTTTCCCCACAGGGTTTTTGGAGGAGATTTAATAGAAGATGATGGATCCTTATGCGGTCAAGCGGTGATTAGGGGGAGTGTTAAGATTAATTAACACAACGTTAATTAAGGGAATAATCCCCGCTCCCCGTCGTGGCAGTTTCTCCCTGGAACGTCGCTTCCAGGAACCGACATATCTTGTAGAGGCTCCCGAACAGTCGCGTCTTACGAACGCGTCCATTCCCATTGTATATAAGGATTCTGTAACCATCGATAAAGTAGTTCGATCATTTGTTCTTTTCGATCTCAAACAGTTTTGATTGATTTGTGTCTTAAGGTGTTATTCTAGTACGAACTCTAGGGCTGTTTGTGACACTTATAGGAATAGCCCAACAGATTGATTGGAAAGAATAACTTTGAGGTGGTTTTCGTACCCTACCATAATCTCTTCGTTCGTTCTCCGCTATTAGTGACTTTGGAGTGACTCTTTGTTGCATGTTGAGGGATAGTTATGTGATCCAATTATGTTAGTATTGTTGAGGGAACTTACACTAGCGAAAGTATTAACCCTAGGCCTTGTTTACCATCATTGCAATACCGTTTACGCTCACTTTGATCACTTGTTACCTTGCTGTTTTTTATAATTTCAGATTACAAAAACTATTATCTACTATCCATATTGCACTTGTATCACCATCTCTTCGCCGAACTAGTGCACCTATACAATTTACCATTGTATTGAGTGTGTTGGGGACACAAGAGACTCTTTGTTATTTGGTTGCAGGGTTGCTTGAGAGAGACCATCTTCATCCTACGCCTCCTACAGATTGATAAACCTTAAGTCATCCACTTGAGGGAAATTTTCTACTGTCCTACAAACCTGCGCACTTGTAGTCCCAACAACGTCTACAAGAAAAAGGTTGTGTAGTAGACATCATCCACCTAGAGCAAAGGGTTACACTTTGTCACAATTGAACAGTGGACTATACTTTGAATTGTCAGTTTGGCATAAATAAGTTTTACCAGTTGTCTTACCGATAGTAGGTTGCTGAAGGCTAACCCCACGGGTGGAGCTTAATAGTCACACTCCCGACCTGTTCATGAGCTTCCTAGAGATTACCCTATATCACAGGCTGTGACCAGCAGTTGCGCTCATATAAGTGTGTTCTTCCAAAGATCGCTCTATAGGATAGAATCTTGCTGATAAATGCCTTAGAACAAATTAAGAAAAAAGTCAATGTGACATCCATATTGTGAAAGCAGTGCATCTCTAACGAAGTGAGTTAATAGGGTTACTCTCCTTAGTTAGCCAGTAGATTGTTTCCCAGGTCCTATTTCACAGATCTTCAATCACATAGGTTAGGTAACCACCATGGAACTCATGTTGGTCTCATACCTATCTCCCGCCTTGCATTTATTATCACGGTTCGTGATGGCCCTTTTGAGAAGGGATCTGCCAAATTCTTAGCCAATTGGATGCAGTCCAATCTATTACTCCAGAGTTTCTTGAATGTGTGACATATTTTAGTATCCTTCTTATTTTCTTTGTGGATTACATGTTTTCATTTGAACTATTTGCCCTGAAAATTACTGTCTGATTGTCACAGTTCATAATGATAGCTAGAATTGGATTTTCAACCACTGGCAAGTTCATAACATTGATATAACCATCATCTCTTTAGTGCCATGGAGATTATATTTTGATAGATCAGTTTGTGGCAATGGTCAAGTTGTTGATGTTGTTTATACATCTCATTATTGTACTGTTACTGAAGCCTCATGTTGCTTAGAATGTTTTTGCACAAACAATCAACCCAAATATGCATTGTTATCTTAATTTGAGCTTTTGGGTGTTATAGGTGCTACAGAGATTGAGGCTTTCTATTATTCATTGATAGCAGTGAAACACAAATATTCAAGGATTATCAGTGTTTTAACGAATCATTTATTATTTCTATACATGCCTAGATCTAATTTCCACCTTGAATGTCTTTACTATTTCTCATATATCCAAACACGAAAAATTGAGAAAAAATGAGTTGGTGCAACAAGCATCTGACTACTATGTGTTAGAAGTATACTTGAGTTCAAGTTAGAGATAGAATATGTTTAAACCATTGTGTAACCTGTCTTGTACATCCTCACGGGAGTTAGATCAATACAACAATAACACAAATATTATAGACATTATACAACTTCCACATGGTATTAGAGCAGTTAGTTTTACGATGCCGATCCTAGGTTCCTCCGCCACTTCCGCAGCACGCCGCTTCCGGGGAGATTAATCTCCATGCCCCGAGGGCACGACACCCAGATTAGATTAGATCAATTCTTTGATTTTCAAAATACTTTAGGTCAAATTCTTTGGACTGAAATAAATCAGATCGATCTCACTGATCGGTGAAGAAACAGTCTTGTTAAGTCTTAGTTGACTGAGACTTTAAGTCTCAGTCGATGCTTTATTCATGAGATCTTAGACTGAGATCCGTATTTTTTTTATATGTTTCTTTTTATCTTTTGCATATTATATCATTTGACCGAGACTTGTTAGAGCATCTCCAGCCATTCGGCCCCCCAGGGCGCTAAAAAGAGCGGTCTGGGGGAGAACCGGTGCTAGTTCGGCCCCTGGGGGCGACCTAGCTCATAGTCACGCCCCCAGACGCCGGACCCAGGACGTGGAAAATTCGAACTTGGTCGTTCCCGCTCACAAAAGACGCCACAAATCCGGCGACCACAAGTCACAGTTCGGCGTACAAAAAATAGAGCGGCACAAGTTCGCGTGCGCAACGCATCACTCGGCAGGGTCGGCCCCAGGCGTCGGCGGAGTCGGCATGCGCGGGCTTGGCATTGTCGGAGCTGCTTCTGCGCTGGGCAGTGTCGTCACGGCTTCGGTGCTGCTAGGCGTCGTGGAGGCGTCATCACGCTGGCTTGGCGGCGGCGGCGGCGTGGGCGTTGGCGTCGGTGGCGTCGTCGAGGGAAGCTGGTTCAGGATGAGGCCGCGCTCCACCAAGTACCATGCCTTGACCGCCTCGTCGGTGCTCTGGAGTATGTCCGCCCCGCCCAGCAGGAAAGCCAGGTCGGTGTTTCTCTTCTTCGCGGCGACGTTGGTCTGGAGTAGGTCGAGCTTGATGGCGCTGCTCGACATCAACGCCGACCACCGCGCCTCGGACTTCTCTCCACGAAGGACGGCCCGGGCCTGCGCGTCGGCGAGGCAGTGCTCGATAGACCCCTGCACTCGAGCGGTGGCCGCGTCAGCGTGTTTCCCCTTCTTGGCACCTTTGTTGCCGTCCGACCGCCCTTCCGATGCGCCAGGAGTCGGCGCATCCGGCTTGTAGGTCTCCTTGGCCTTGTCGAGGGTGCGCCGGACTTCCGCCCACTTCTCGCACTTGTCAATGTGCTTGTAAACATGGAGGTACTTGAATTCGGCGTCGCTGTTGCTCTGCCGGTACAGGGCGAACATGCGCAGCAACTACGCGGGAAACAAACAGTTAGCGGGCGTACACGGCGAAGAGAGGCGGGAGACCGGCGTGGCATACCTGATCCTCAACGCTGGCGCCGCTCTATACGGGTGAGCCGCGACCTCCTCGACGACCCCATGCCATTTGTTGCACGCCCCTGGATACGCCCCCAATGGTTCGCCATCGCCTTCGAGCCGCACTACATGTAGACACCTTTGAAGTAGGGGTCGACGAGCTTGCGCTCGTCGAACTCGGCCTTGATGCGCTCCCAGTACGTCTCGATGCTCTGGTTCGTGCCAGTGGTCGGGTCGAGGCAGACGACTTTCCAAGCTTCGGCGAGTCACTCCTCCTCCTTAGACGCCCAATTCATGCGCGGCTCGCCTGACCTGGCCGCCCGCTTCTTATTCTTGCGCCTCTTCGCCGGAACAGTCGCCGGCTCCTCCTACTCCTCCTCCTCCTCGTGGTCCTCCTCCTCCTGCTCCTGCTCATCCTGCTCCTCCTCGCCGTAGACGTAGACGAGCTCACCGTCCATGCCGCCGCTGAGATCCACCGTCTCGTCCGGGGTGTCGAACCTAGGAGACGCGGCGGCCACGGCCGAACCTACGGCGATGACGTCGTCCATGTCGCCCTCGGTCTCGTCGGTGTCACCGAGGTGCGAGAAGGGCAGCGCGCAACTGCGGAGATGGGGCGTCGGGGAGGATACGTAGGCGGGAGGCGAGTAGTTGTATGGAGGGTACTGCATGCCGGCGAAGGCGGGCGAGGGCGTGCGCTGGGCCGGGTGTCCATGGGGAAAGTGATGTTTGGGTTGAACCCACCGTGCGCGTCCCCGTCGGCGTAGCTCTGCGAGGGCGATCCCCATGGCTGCGGCGACGGAGAGCCGACGCTTTGCTGGCCTCAGGGAGCGTACTGGGCGTGGCTGCCGGGTGGATTCATCATCCCGCGCGAGCCGCCTCGGCCTCAGCTTGGTCCGCCGAAGCGGCAGTCGCAGCCGCGTGTGCCGCGTTGTCCGGGCCTTCTTGGCGATGGCCCTGTTTCACCGGTCAGCGGTTACAGCCTCCCGTCGCTGAACTTCCGCCCTCTACTCGGCGTTTGGCATGCCCGGTGGCTTGGACGGCGGCGCCCTCGGCTTCCTCTGTTTCGGCTGGGCGACGGAGGAGGTCGCGGTTGCCCCGCGCGGGGGACGACGTACTTCTTCGGTGGCATGACGGCCGGCTGGGAGGCGGGCGGGAGGGAGATTGGCGGGAGGAAAGGAGAAAATGGAAGGAAAGTGGGGGAAAAGCGAGAAGAAACGGCGGGAATAGGCACTGGACTCGCCGACAGGGCAGACCCACGCATCCTTTTCGCTTGTGCCAGTGCCCCAGACGCCCCCCAGGGCGCCGGGTTCTGTCTGGGTCCGCCGGCATCAGTTTCGGCCCGAGCCGACGAAAAATGGGCTTCTGGGGGACGACTGGGCCATTTTTCGGCGCCGACGCGGCAAAAACGCCCGAGGAGGACCTGTTGGGGGACGCGGCTGAAGATGCTCTTAAAGCTCAATGACTGAGACCTAGTCACACCTGACGAGCAGCTGAGCGCCGCCAATCGCCCGTGATGGGCGTAGGGCTGGACCAAAAGCTCGTAACTCGCGAGCTTAATGAGCGCTCGATAGTTCGGCTCGTTAAGCTCGTAGCTCGCTTCTTAATGAACAGAGCCAATCATTGATTTTAGCTCGTTAAGCTTAACGAGCTTAACGAGCGAGCTAACGAGTTTCACGAGTAGCTCGTTAAGCTCGTTAGTAACAACACAACACATATTTTCATTTTATGTGACAAACTTTTATAGCACCTCAGCCCATCTATTCAATCTAATCGACCTATGAGACAACAAACTACTGCATTTCTTTTTATAGTCATCATATTTCGTCTTGAAAACCACACTTACACATTCATCCTGTATATCGTAAAACATTATAATCTGTTAACGAGCGCTCACGAGCGCTCACGAGCTTAACGAGCTTCAAACGAGCCGAGCCGAGCAGGGTTTTCTACTCGTTAATCTTAACGAGCTTAACAAGCCGAGCCTTAACGAGCACGAGCTTAACGAGTATGAGCTTAACGAGCCGAGCTGCTCGTGAGTCCACCCCTAGATGGGCGACACACCGCTGTGCGTTGTGAACACGCAGCGACCGGTCCAGCGAGCACGATTGAACTACGTCGATATCACGTGCAACAGGACTCCGAAGTCGACATGCATCTCTTCACCGAGCAACTCCTTCGACGGCAGCAAAACCCCACGTGCTCTTCGGGCGGCACGGCCTCGACCCCAAGCCGCGCACGGACGAGTTGCTTCCATTCAGCGACGATCACGGTGTCACGGTGGGCTTCGACCATGCGCCGCTGCATGCGGCCGGCTTCAAGATCGAAACTCCACCAGCACACACCATCTCTTCCAAGCGACCGGGATTTCCACAATCTGCATCTACACCAAGTTGGCGCACACTCGTGGAACGACGACGTCCCCGGCGGCCGCGCGACACACTAGCAACTCCGGCGCGTCTCCAGCTCCGTGGCCACGCGCCTGTAGCATCCATCCGGCAACAAACGGCAGCCACGAGCGATTCTGCATCCAGATCTCGAAGACCGATGCATCCACGGGGTCCTGGCCTGTAGGGGAGCCGATCACACAACACGTCCCGATCACTAGCTAGAGGGCGTACGTACACGGATCTCCCGACGGCCGACATCAACTCGTATCTCCGTCTACCCGCCTACGGCGGACTCAACGCGCGGCAAACGGCAGCTACTTAGCCGAGATGCAAGTTGGCAACGCGCGGCAAATGGCTGCACCGCCCGGCACCCCTCACGAACGCGCGGGAAAGTCAGGTGTGCCACACTTTAAAACGGCCGCAACGCGCGGCAAATGGATGCACCGCGCGGCCGCAGCTTTCTAGCGCACGCCTCTACTCCAAGCAACCGGGTCTTCATGCAGCAGATCGATCTATACTAACGAGCAAGCACGGGCCATGCGCACGGTATGTACTTACATGCAAGTCCTGGAGCCATCCTGTGTGTGCAAATATTCTTTAAACATATATATAGTCACAATCAGAAATGCAGTGATGACGGCGAAGCGGAGAAAACAACGAAAGCACAAGACTTTAAATTCAGTCGCAATCGTCCGCTTCACTCCTTTTATGACCAAGGAGAAATGTTAGAAGTATAATTGAGTTTAAGTTAGAGAGGGAGGTAGAGATAGAATATGTTTAAACCATGTGTAACTTGTCTTGTACTCCAAGCCTCTACTCCTCATGTAGTCTATATATATCCGCAGGAGGGTCAGATCAATACAACAGTAACACGAATATTCTTGAGATCATACAATTTCCACACTATGTTGATCATGGTGTATTCCATATTTCACAATAGTTGATGCTTAGACTCGCTGATTTAGATAAGGCCAGATCAAAGCCCGCCGCTTAGGCCACTAATGAATTTTTATGCGGGTAAAAACAAGAGGACCGAAGATCATAGCAATAAGGTGGACAAGATAACTCGGTGGCTGGACTTCACATAAACATTGGTATAATGGTCTTTATTACCGTATTTTCATGACATTATCTTGAAATGGTTGAATGAAACCCAAATGAGCAACGACCGATATATACTTATCACCTTAAGTCTCGTATCTAAATGGATCTCTGAGAAAAAGACTTCATTTTTTCAGAGAGAGAGAGAGAGAGAGAGAGAGAGAGAGAGAGAGAGAGAGAGAGACTGCCCGGCCGGGTTGAAAGGGGATGAAGTGATTGATCCATGCTCCTTTTCTCCCACACCTTGCACATAGGCAGGGTGGGGGGGGGGGTCATATGCCCCCTAGTGTATATACAAAAACAAATAGAACGATGGCCTTTTTTATGTTTGAAAAAGTACATGGGAATAAACATAGTTTTGTTGGGGCTGATGACTCACACTCAGTCCAGCTTGACAATTCACCCATGCCGGATCACTGCCGGTATCAATAAGTACTCTAAATGCTTTTGGTGGGTTACCAATGTTAACTTGGGTCAGATAGGGCCTGCAGAAACATCAAACATAATGAGCATGTAGCTACAAGTGTCTCTCGGTAACATGTTTAGCTCTAAGTAGCTTGCAGTTGACCTTGACCTTATATATATTACAAGTTAGGTTGACTACTCACACAAGAAATAGAGGATAAAAAAATTGTTGCTTCAGAGTATTGAACATCTTTGCTTCTTATTTTCTATAATCTGTAGATTAATTTGAAGTAGTTGTAGATCTGTGTTGATGTGGGTCTAGTTTTGGCAAACTAAGTGGTTGTTCTGCCCAAACGAGCTTTGTCAAATGGGATGCACGGCAACAGTTTGCAAGTGTATATATGTTTTCCTTATAGTTTCATGTTTCAGTGTCCTCTTGCTATGCAAATGCAACAAAACATGTCAGATTTCTGGTATTGAATGATGTTGCAGCATGCTAACTCAATGATATAATGGACTGTGCTTTCTTGTATTTCTGTTTTCAAGAGCTAGCATGATTAACATGAGGGCATATGGTATGTTCTTGGTGCTTCTGACGGCGAGTTACTCAAGTTATAGTGTTATAAAAAAAAGAGCCTCGCTTCACGAATTTGAAAAAAAGTTCACATCTTCTGAAAAAATGACATATGTGAATTCAAAAAAAACTTGATGAATTTGAAGAGAATTTCTACATGAATTTCAAAAATTGTTCCCATTTTTCAAAGTTTATTCATATTTTCAAAAAATGTTCCTTCTCAAAATTTGTTCGAAAATTGAAGAATGTTCATGTGTGACTGCACACACAGTTGAGTAACGCAAGGGGCAACGCGATTACGCAAACATGCTTAGTTGGGATAGATATCCAATAGTGTGGGTGCGTTTATGTTGAGAATTAAACTTGTGTGTGTGTATTCTTTGACACGATGCATATTAAGCAAAAGACTCGAGCAGGTACCTAGCGTGTGGACGCAAGGAGCATTGCAAATATGCTTAGTTTGGTGTTAGATAGATAGCCATTTGATCATTGTTGTGCCCGCCGGCCGTCCAGTGTGTTTGTGTGTGCGTGAAAGGCTTTGGCACGATGCGCAATAGCGAAAGACCGTGAGACTTGATCGGGTAGACGTGTATCCATGTGTTCTTATACATCTCGTGCCTTCTATTATCACCAGGGACAGTGTAGGATTTTTACGTCGCACTTTGAAATAGGCCTCACGCCCGGTGGGCCGGCCCAATCGCGTGTCATATAGGCCATACGCACGCCGTGACGTACTTCTAGAAAAGACCATCTTGGGTATGGAGTAATCTCAGCCATGGATGTATTTAGGGAGGGTGTATCGAAGCAGAAGTGATAAAAAACATTTGTATATGCATGTTAGACAACGTGACAGCCCTCATCGTATGCGCCAAGGGATTAACAACCGAAGCTCCTAGCGTAGGATAGACTAGGAATCTGTTATGGTTTATTTTCTTGTTAAACTAGATATCTATCTCTTAGTCTATCTCTTGTTCTCCACGTTTGTAATCCCAACAACTTGTACGCTATCAGGGAGGTCGCGACCCTGCATATAAACACGAAGCCGTCGGCCCTGGCAAAGGCACGACGTTCCCAGCCTTTCTCACATGGTAATCAGAGCCTAACTTTTCCATTCATCTAGCCCCAGCCCTCCATCGCACCAGTTTCCGCCATGGCATCCTTCAGCTCATCCAACTCCACGCTCACCGGCCAAATTACCGAGAAACTCACCCGCACAAACTTCATCCTCTGGCGCACACAAATCACTCCGCAGCTCAGAGGCGCGGGCGTCTATGACTATGTTGACGGCACCATGCCGGAACCAGCCAAGACCGTCGTCACCAAGGACAAGGACGGGAAGGAGATGACCACACCAAACCCCCTTCATCCGATCTGGTTCCGGGAAGATCAGCAGGTACTTGGTTATCTTCTGAACAATCTTTCCAAGGAGTACTCGTGCAGGTGACCTCGATCTGCCATGCACACGAGCTCTGGACAGTGCTGGCGAACATGTTTTCGTCTCAGTCACTGTCCCGCATCAACAACATCCGCGTCGCACTTGCGAACGCACAGAAGGGAAACCAGTCAGTAGCGGCCTTCTTCGCGCACATGCGCTCCCTTGCCGACGAGCTTGCAGCTGCAGGCAAGCCACTCGACGACGACGAGCTCATCTCCTACATCACGGCCGGCCTCGACATGGAGTATCAACCCCTCGTCTCCGCCCTCGACGCCCGCACTCAGCCCGTCACCCTTGATGAACTGTATGCTCAGATGAGCAACTTCGATCAAAGGGTGGCGTTGTTCCAGGGCACAAACTCAGGTGGTGGCGGCTTCAAGTCCTCCGCCAACGCCGCCATGCGCGGCCGAGGTGGCGGCTCACGCTACCGCGGGCCAACCCGCGGCAAGGGGAACAACAACAACACCCATGGCGACCGCGGTGATCGCGGCGACCGTGGCGACTCTCGCGACAATGGTGGCTGGCCCTCCTACACCAACAACGGGGGCGGCCGCCGTAACTCCTCCAACAAGCGTCCCGACGCCACATGTTGCCAGATCTGTGGTAAACCTGGCCACACAGCGAAAGACTGCTGGTACAGGTATGATGATGACGGTGACTCATCCTCAGATGAGAAGGTGGCTGGGGCTGCTGATGGCTCATATGGAGTGGACACAAACTGGTATGTGGACAGCGGCGCAACCAACCACATCACCGGTGAACTCGAGAAGGTGACCATGCGTGAGAAGTACCGCGGCAAGGACCACATCCACACTGCCAGTGGAGAAGGTATGAAGATTCGTCACGTTGGTCACACAATCATTAATACCCCTCATAGGAAAATTCACCTTCGGAAAATTTTGCATGTCCCTAGTGCTAACAAAAATCTTCTCTCCGTTCATCGTATTGCTATCGATAATCATGTCTTCCTTGAGTTTCACCCCTTTTATTTTTTGATCAAGGATCAGGCAACGAAGAAAGTGCTCTATCGAGGTCGATGCATTCGTGGGCTCTACCCTTTGATTCCGGAGATTAGAAGATCCAATAAACAAGTTTTTAGTGCCACCAAGCTATCTTCAACACGGTGGCACGATCGATTAGGGCATGCAGCTTTTCCTTTAGTTGAACGTTTGCTTAGGAAGAATAAACTCTCATATGTTGGAGAGTGATGTCGAAACAATTTGTGATTCATGTCAGAAAGATAAAAGTCATCAGTTACCGTATCCAATTTCTACTAGTATTTCTACCAAACCACTACAACTCATTTTTTCTGATGTCTGGGGACCTGCCCCTACTTCTGTTGGTAGACATACATATTACGTGAGTTTCATCGATGATTTTAGCAAATTCTCTTGGATATATCTTCTCAAGAAAAGATCCGACGTGTTTCAAGTGTTTCTTAACTTCCAAGCTCTCGTTGAACGAAAATTTGACACCAAAATCATCGCCCTCCAATCTGATTGGGGAGGCGAATATGAAAAGCTAAACTCATTTTTCCAAAACCTTGGCATATCTCATCATGTGTCGTGTCCATATGCCCATCAATAGAATGGGTCAGCCGAACGCAAACACAGGCACATCGCAGAAGTTGGCCTCGCTCTTCTAGCAAGAGCATCCATGCCGCTTAAGTTTTGGGACGAAGCGTTCCTTATGGCAGTTCACCTCATAAACATGTTGCCTAGTCGTGTCATTAATAATGACACCCCCACTGAAAGACTCCTCCATGTCAAGCCAGACTACAATTCTCTTCGCGTGTTTGGCTGCGCTTGTTGGCCCAATCTTAGACCATACAACAATCGCAAGCTCATGTATCAATCTAAACAATGTGTTTTCATCGGATACAGCGCACAACACAAAGGCGTCAAGTGCCTCGATGTCTCCACCGGACGTGTCTACATCTCACGCGATGTCGTGTTTGATGAAACCAAATTTCCTTTTGCTGATCTTCATCCCAATGCCGGTGCACTCCTTAGGAAAGAAATTCTCCTTCTTCCATCACATCTCTCCGGTATTGATCATGGGGGGGGAATAATTGTGATGATCATACGTTGACTAATCCTCATAACCCTGTGCATGAGTCCTATGATGATGCAGATACAGCAGCAGATGAAGAAAACAGTGAAGAAATCATCGAAAATGATGCACAAATCAATCCAAAGAGACGACATTTTATGTGTCAAACCCTGGGGGACATATCCTCCTCGGGATCGGCGCAACAACAGTTTGGCAGCGGATCCGCCTCGGGATCCGTGCGGCAGCAGGACGGCGGCAACCCAGGAAACGCGTCGCCCGCACGTGCACCTACCAGGGGCCGCAGCGACGACTTCGCCGCCACCATGTGGTCGCCACCGACCGGCCCAGACGCTCCGCCAGGCCCGCGCCAACCTGGCTCCCCCACGCGGCAGGCCGGGGGCCGCTGGCCCGCGAGCGGGCCTCGCTGTTACGCTTGCCGCCAGCAAATCAGCACGGGACTCGGCGCTGATTCGGCCAGGGGCCCAGGCGTGCGATCGAAGGCTGATTCTGTCGCGGCCACAGGAGCTGGTGCGGGATCTTCTGTGCCTCCAGTGCCCGCTCCATCGTCTACAACAACCGCAGAAAATCCCACCGGAACCGATGCGGCTGCAACACCAGAAGAATCCGCCTCGGGATCGGCTGATGCAGATTCGCCTGGATCTTCTGTGCCCGTTTCTTCTCCACGCCTTCCACGCACGCGTCTACAAAAGGGAGTGCTTCAACCTATAAATTATAAAACCAAGTTTGGTCTTGCATGCTACACAGGTGAACCACGCACCCTGGATGAGGCCCTAGGAGATGCACGGTGGAGGAAAGCTATGGAAGAAGAACATGTGGCGCTTCAGAGGAACAAAATGTGGCATTTGGTTCCCCCGCCATGAGGTAAAAATTTAATTGACTGCAAGTGGGTCTACAGAATTAAAAGGAAGTCTGATGGAACCATTGATCGGTATAAAGCCAGACTTGTGGCTAAGGGTTACAAACAGCGATATGGCATCGACTATGAAGATACCTTTAGCCCTGTTGTCAAGGCTGCTACTATTCGTCTTGTGCTATCTATTGCTGTTTTCAGGAGCTGGAGTCTCAGACAGCTAGATGTACAGAACGCGTTCCTTCATGGTGTTCTGGAAGAGGAAGTATACATGAAACAACCTCCCGGGTTCGTCGATAAAAACTCACCCTTTCATGTTTGTAAACTTGATAAAGCTCTTTATGGACTGAAGCAGGCACCCCGAGCATGGTATTCACGTCTCAGTCAAAAGTTACAAGCACTTGGATTTGTTCCATCAAAATCAGATACCTCACTATTTATTTATAGAAAGGCAAATACATCTATATTTGTGCTTATCTATGTTGATGATATTATTGTCACTAGTTCATCTGATGAGGCAGTGGCAGGATTGTTGAAGGATCTGAGTGCTGAGTTTGCTCTCAAGGATTTGGGTGACTTGCACTTTTTCCTAGGAATTGAAGTAAGAAAACTTGAGGATGGTCTTCATCTCTCCCAAAAAAAATATGCCAATGATTTGGTAAGAAGGGTTGGTTTGCAAGGGTGTAAGCCTGTTCCAACTCCCTTGTCTAGCACAGAAAAATTGTCTCTTACAGAAGGAGATCCTTTGAATCAAGAGGACAGTACCAGGTACAGAAGTTTAGTAGGAGCACTTCAATATCTTACTCTAACAAGACCTGACATTTCCTTTGCTGTTAACAAAGTATGTCAGTTTCTTCATGCACCTACCACAGTTCATTGGACTGCTGCAAAGGGTATTGTGAGATATGTAAAGCATACTATGAATCTTGGTCTCACATTCATCAAGTCCTCATCTAAACTTGTCAGTGTTTTTTCTGACTCAGACTGGGCAGGCTGTCTAGATGACAGACGCTCTACTGGTGGGTTTGCAGTATTTTTTGGACCCAACCTTATATCATGGTGTGCAAGGAAACAGACAACTGTATCAAGGTCAGGAACAGAGGCTGAATATAAGGCACTGGCAAATGCCACAACAGAGATCATTTGGGTTCAGTCCATGTTAAGAGAACTTGGTATAAAACACATTCAGGCTCCTTGTTTATGGTGTGACAATATTGGTGCCACCTATTTGTCTGCTAATCCGGTCTTTCATGCAAGGACAAAACACATTGAGATATATTTCCATTTTGTAAGAGAACGTGTTGCTAATAAACAATTGGAAATTCGTTTTGTGCATTCAAAGGACCAGGTTGCAGATGGCTTCACCAAGGCTTTACCTACAAGAAATCTTGAAGAATTCAAGCGTAATCTCAACTTGCAAAGTTGTGATTAAGGGAGGGTGTTAGACAACATGACAGCCCTCATCGTATGCGCCAAGGGATTAACAACCGAAGCTCCTAGCGTAGGATAGACTAGGAATCTGTTATGGTTTATTTTCCTGTTAAACTAGATATCTATCTCTTAGTCTATCTCTTGTTCTCCAAGTTTGTAATCCCAACAACTTGTACGCTATCAGGGAGGTCGCGACCCTGCATATAAACACGAAGCCGTCGGCCCTGGCAAAGGCACGACGTTCCCAGCCTTTCTCACAATGCATAGCTACTGTATTAGTTGTTGGAAATATGCCCTAGAGGCAATAATAAATTAGTTATTATTATATTTCCTTGTTCATGATAATCGTTTATTATCCATGCTAGAATTGTATTGATAGGAAACTCAGATACATGTGTGGATACATAGACAACACCATGTCCCTAGTAAGCCTCTAGTTGACTAGCTCGTTGATCAATAGATGGTTACGGTTTCCTGACCATGGACATTGGATGTCGTTGATAACGGGATCACATCATTAGGAGAATGATGTGATGGACAAGACCCAATCCTAAGCCTAGCACAAGATCATGTAGTTCGTATGCTGAAGCTTTTCTAATGTCAAGTATCTTTTCCTTAGACCATGAGATTGTGCAACTCCCGGATACCGTAGGAATGCTTTGGGTGTACCAAACGTCACAACGTAACTGGGTGGCTATAAAGGTGCATTACAGGTATCTCCGAAAGTGTCTATTGGGTTGGCACGAATCGAGACTGGGATTTGTCACTCCGTGTAAGCGGAGAGGTATCTCTGGGCCCACTCGGTAGGACATCATCATAATGTGCACAATGTGACCAAGGGGTTGATCACGGGATGATGTGTTACGGAACGAGTAAAGAGACTTGCCGGTAACGAGATTGAACAAGGTATCGGGATACCGACGGTCGAATCTCGGACAAGTATCGTACCGATAGACAAAGGGAATTGTATACGAGATTGATTAAGTCCTTGACATCGTGGTTCATCCGATGAGATCATCGTGGAACATGTGGGAGCCAACATGGGTATCCAGATCCCGCTGTTGGTTATTGACCGGAGAACGTCTCGGTCATGTCTGCATGTCTCCCGAACCCGTAGGATCTACACACTTAAGGTTCGATGAAGCTAGGGTTATAAAGGAAGTTTGTATGTGGTTACCGAATGTTGTTCGGAGTCCCGGATGAGATCCCGGACGTCACGAGGAGTTCCGGAATGGTCCGGAGGTAAAGATTTATATATGGGAAGTCCTGTTTTGGTCGCCGGAAAAGTTTCGCACTTTATCGGTATTGTACCGGGAGTGCCGAAAGGGGTCCGGGGGTCCACCAGGGGGTCCACCTGCCCCGGGGGGCCACATGGGCTGTAGGGGGTGCGCCTTGGCCTATATGGGCCAAGGGCACCAGCCCCAAGAGGCCCATGCGCCAAGCAAACTTGGGGAGGGAAGAGTCCTCAAGGGGGAAGGCACCTCCGAGGTGCCTTGGGGAGGATGGACTCCTCCCCCCCTCTTGGCCGCACCCCTTCCTTGGAGGAAGGGGCAAGGCTGCGCCTCCCCCCTCTCCCTTGCCCCTATATATAGTGGAGGGGAGGGAGGGTATCCATACCTGAGTCCCTGGCGCCTCCCTCCCTCCCGTGACACCTCCTCCTCTCCCGTAGGTGCTTGGCAAAGCCCTGCAGGATTGCCACGCTCCTCCATCACCACCACGCCGTTGTGCTGCTACTGGATGGAGTCTTCCTCAACCTCTCCCTCTCTCCTTGCTGGATCAAGGCGTGGGAGACGTCACCGGGCTGTACGTGTGTTGAACGCGGAGGTGCCGTCCGTTCGGCACTAGGATCATCGGTGATCTGAATCACGACGAGTACGACTCCATCAACCCCGTTCTCTTGAACGCTTCCGCTTAGCGATCTACAAGGGTATGTAGATGCACTCTCCTTTCCCTCGTTGCTGGTCTCTCCATAGATAGATCTTGGTGACACGTAGGAAAATTTTGAATTTCTGCTACGTTCCCCAACAGTGGCATCATGAGCTAGGTCTATGCGTAGTTTCTATGCATGAGTAGAACACAAAGTAGTTGTGGGCGTTGATTTTGTTCAATATGCTTGCCGTTACTAGTCTTATCTTGATTCGGCGGCATCGTGGGATGAAGCGGCCCGGACCGACCTTACACGTACTCTTACGTGAGACTGGTTCCACCGACTGACATGCACTAGTTGCATAAGGTGGCTAGCGGGTGTCTGTCTCTCCTACTTTAGTCGGATCGGATTCGATGAAAAGGGTCCTTATGAAGGGTAAATAGCAATTGGCATATCACGTTGTGGTTTTTGCGTAGGTAAGAAACGTTCTTGCTAGAAACCCATAGCAGCCACATAAAACATGCAAACAACAATTAGAGGGCGTCTAACTTGTTTTTGCAGGGTATGCTATGTGATGTGATATGGCCAAAAGGATGTGATGAATGATATATGTGATGTATGAGATTGATCATGTTCTTGTAATAGGTATCACGACTTGCATGTCGATGAGTATGACAACCGGCAGGAGCCATAGGAGTTGTCTTAATTTATTTATGACCTGCGTGTCAACATAAACGTCATGTAATTACTTTACTTTATTGCTAAAGCGTTATCCATAGTAGTAGAAGTAATAGATGACGTGACAACTTCAAGAAGACACGATGATGGAGATCATGGTGTCATGCCGGTGACGATGATGATCATGGAGCCCCAAGATGGAGATCAAAGGAGCTATATGATATTGGCCATATCATGTCACTATTATTTGATTGCATGTGATGTTTATCATGTTTATACATCTTATTTGCTTAGAACGACGGTAGTAAATAAGATGATCCCTCATTAAAATTTCAAGAAGTGTTCTCCCCTAACTGTGCACCATTGCTACAGTTCGTCGTTTCGAAGCACCACGTGATGATCGGGTGTGATAGATCCTTACGTTCACATACAACGGGTGTAAGACAGTTTTACACATGCAAAACACTTAGGGTTAACTTGACGAGCCTAGCATGTGCATAGACATGGCCTCGGAACACAGAAGACCGAAAGGTCGAGCATGAGTCGTATAGAAGATACGATCAACATGAAGATGTTCACCGACGTTGGCTAGTCCATCTCACGTGATGATCGGACACGGCCTAGTTGACTCGGATCATGTAATCACTTAGATGACTAGAGGGATGTCTATCTGAGTGGGAGTTCATAAGATGAACTTAATTATCCTAAACATAGTCAAAAGGATTTTGCAAATTATGTCATAGCTCACGCTATAGTTCTACTGTTTAGATATGTTCCTAGAGAAAAAATTAGTTGAAAGTTGATAGTAGCAATTATGCGGACTAGGTCCGTAAACTGAGGATTGTCCTCATTGCTTCATAGAAGGCTTATGTCCTTAATGCACCGCTCAGTGTGCTGAACCTCGAACGTTGTCTGTGGATGTTGCGAACATCTGACACACATGTTTTGATGACTACATGATAGTTCGGTAATGTTAAATGGTTTAGAATTGAGGCACCGAAGACATTTTCGAAACGTCGCGAAACATATGAGATGTTTCAAGGACTGAAATTGGGATTCCAGGCTCGTGCCCACGTCAAGAGGTATAAGACCTCCGACGATTTTCTTAGCCTGCAAACTAAGGGAGAAAAGCTCAATTGTTGAGCTTGTGCTCAGATTGTCTGAGTACAACAATCGCTTGAATCAAGTGGGAGTTGATCTTCCAGATGAGATAGTGATGTTTCTCCGAAGTCATTACCACCAAGCTGCTAAGCTTCGTGATGAACTATAATATATCAGGGATATATATATATGATGATCCTTGAGATATTCGTGATGTTTGACACCACAAAAGTAGAGATCAAGAAGGAGCATCAATTGTTGATGGTTGGTGAAACCACTAGTTTCAAGAAGGGCAAGGGAACAAAGGGATACTTCATGAAATGGCAATTCAGCTGCTGCTCTAGTAAAGAAACCCAAGGTTGAACCCAAACCCGAGACTGAGTGCTTCTGTAATAAGGGGAACAGCCACTGGAGCAGGATTACCCTAGATACTTGGTAGATGAGAAGGCTTGTAAGGTCGATAGAAGTATATTGGGTATACATTGTGTTGATGTGTACTTTACTCGTACTCCTAGTAGCACCAGGGTATTAGATACCGGTTCGGTTACTAAGTGTTAGTAACTCGAAATAAAAGCTACGGAATAAACGGAGACTAGCTAAAGGTGAGCTGACGATATGTGTTGGAAGTGTTTCCAGGGTTGATATGATCAAGCATCGCACACTCCCTCTACCATCGAGATTGGTATTAAAACCTAAATAATTGTTATTTGGTGTTTGCGTTGAGCATAGACATGATTGGATTATGTCTATCGCAATACGTTATTCATTTAAAGAGAATAATGGTTACTCTGTTTATTTGAATAATACCTTCAAATGGTCTTACACCTGAAATGAATGGTTTATTGAATCTCGATCGTAGTGATACACATGTTCATGCCAAAAGATAGTAATGATAGTACCACCTACTTGTGGCACTGCCACTTAAGTCATATCGGTATAAAACGCATGAAGAAGCTCCATGTTGATGGATCTTTGGACTCACTCGTTTTTGAAAGGATTGAGACATGCGAATCATGTTTGTTGGTAGATATGCATGAAGAAACTCTATACAGATGGATCGTTTGGACTCACTTGGTTTTGAATCACTTGAGACATGCAAATCATACCATATGGGCAAGATGACTGAAAGCCTCGTTTTCAGTAAAATGGAACTAGAAAGCAACTTGTTGGAAGTAATACATTTTGATGTGTGCAGTCCAATGAGTGCTGAGGCATGTAGTGGATATCGTTATGTTCTTACTTCACAGATGATTTGAGTAGATGTTGAGTATATTTACTTGATGAATCACAAGTCTGAATTATTGAAAGGTTCAAGTAATTTCAGTGTGAAGTTGAAAGATCATCGTGACAAGAGGATAAAAGATCTATGATATGATCATAGAGATGAATATCTGAATTACGAGTTTGGCACAGAATTAAGACATTGTGGAAATTGTTTCACAACTAGTACAGCCTGGAACACCATAGTGGGATGGTGTGTCCGAACATCATAACTGCACCCTATTGGATATGATGCATACCATGATGTCTCTTATCGAATTACCACGATAGTTTATGGGTTAGGCATTAGAGACAACCACATTCACTTTAAATAGGGCACCACGTAATTCCGATGAGATGACACCATATGAACTATGGTTTAGGGAAACCTAAGCTGTCATTTCTTAGAAGTTTGGGGCTGCGACGCTTATGTGAAAAAGTTTCAGGCTGATAAGCTCGAACCCAAAGCGGATAAATGCATCTTCATAGGACATCCAAAACAGTTGGGTATACCTCCTAATTCAGATCCGGAAGCAAAAGTGATTGTTTCTAGAATCGGGTCCTTTCTCGAGGAAAAGTTTCTCTCGAAAGAATTGAGTGGGAGGATGGTGGAGACTTGATGAGGTTATTGAACCGTCTCTTCAACTAGTGTATGGCAGGGCACAGGAAGTTGTTCCTGTGGCACCTACACCAATTGAAGTGGAAGCTTATGATAGTGATCATGAAACTTCAGATCAAGTCACTACCAAACCTCGTGGGATGACAAGGATGCGTACTACTTCAGAGTGGTACGTAATCCTGTCTTGGAAGTCATGTTGCTAGACAACAATGAACCTACGAGCTATGGAGAAGCGATGGTGGGCCCAAATTCCGACAAATGGTTAAGAAACCATGAAATCCAAGATAGGATCCATGTATCAGAACAAAGCATGGACTTTGGTGGACTTGCCCAATGATCGGCAAGCCATTAAGATAAATGGATCTTTAAGAAGAAGACGGACGTGGACGGTAATGTCACCGTCTATGAAGCTCGACTTGTGGCGAAGAGTTTTTTCACAAGTTCAAGGAGATGACTGCGATGAGATTTTCTCATCCGTAGCGATGCTTAAGTCCGTCGGAATCATGTTAGCATAAGCTGCATTTATGAAATCTGGCAGATGGATGTCAAAACGAGTTTCCTTACCAACTTCCGTAAGGAAAGGTTGTATGTGATACAATCAGAAAGGTTTTGTCAATCCTGAAAGATGCTAATAAGCATGCAAAGCTCTAGCAATCCTTCTAAGGACTGGAGTAAGCATCTCGGAGTTGGAATGTATGCTTTGATGATGATCAAAGATTTTGGGTTTATACAAAGTTTATGAGAAACTTGTATTTCCAAAGAAGTGAGTGGGAGCACTATAGAATTTCTGATAAATATATGTTGTTGACATATTGTTGATCAGAAATGACGTAGAATTTCTGGAAAGCATATAGGGTTATTTGGAAAGTGTTTTTCAATGGAAAGCCTGGATCAAGCTACTTGAACATTGAGCATCAAGATCTATAAGGATAGATCAAAACGCTTAATGGTACTTTCAAATGAGAACATACCTTGACATGATCTTGAAGGTGTTCAAGATGGATCAGTCAAAGAAGGAGTTCTTGCCTGAGTTGAAGGGTATGAAGTTAAGACTTAAAGCTCGACCACGGCAGAATAGAGAGAAAGGACGAAGGTCGTCCCCTATGCTTAAGACATAGGCTCTACAGTATGCTATGCTGTGTACCGCACCTGAAGTGTGCCTTGCCATGAGTCAGTCAAGGGGTACAAGAGTGATCCAAGAATGGACACGGGACATCGGTCAAATTTATCCTTAGTAACTAGTGGACTAAGGAATTTTCTCGATTATGGAGGTGGTAAAAGAGTTCGTCGTAAAGGGTTACGTCGATACAAGCTTAACACCTATCCGGATAGCTCTGAGTAGAGATACCGGATACGTATAATGGAGCAACAATTTAGAATAGCTCCAAGTAGAACAGTTATTTGGAATAGCTCCAAATAGAACGAGGTAGCTGCATCTAGGAGATGACATAGAGATTTGTAAAGCGCACACGGATCTGAATGATTCAGACCCGTTGACTATAACATCTCTCACAAGCATGACATGATCAAACCCAGAACTCATCGAGTGTTAGTCACATATCGATGTGAACTAGATTATTGACTCTAGTAAACTCTTGGGTGTTAGTCACATGGGGATGTGACCTTGAGTGTTAATCACATATCGATGTGAACTGGATTATTGACTCTAGTGCAAGTGGGAGACTGTTGGAAATATGCCCTAGAGGAAATAATAAATTAGTTATTATTATATTTCCTTGTTCATGATAATTGTTTATTATCCATGCTAGAATTGTATTGATAGGAAACTCAGATACATGTGTGGATACATAGACAACACCATGTCCCTAGTAAGCCTCTAGTTGACTAGCTCGTTGATCAATAGATGGTTACAGTTTCCTGACCATGGACATTGGATGTCGTTGATAACGGGATCACATCATTAAGAGAATGATGTGATGGACAAGACCCAATCCTAAGCCTAGCACAAGATCATGTAGTTCATATGCTGAAGCTTTTCTAATGTCAAGTATCTTTTCCTTAGACCATGAGATTGTGCAACTCCCGGATACAGTAGGAATGTTTGGGTGTACCAAACGTCACAACGTAACTGGGTGGCTATAAAGGTGCATTACAGGTATCTCCAAAAGTGTCTGTTGGGTTGGCACGAATCGAGACTGGGATTTGTCACTCCGTGTAAGCGGAGAGGTATCTCTGGGCCCACTCGGTAGGACATCATCATAATGTGCACAATGTGACCAAGGGGTTGATCACGGGATGATGTGTTACGGAACGAGTAAAGAGACTTGCCGGTAACGAGATTGAACAAGGTATCGGGATACCGACGGTCGAATCTCGGACAAGTATCGTACCGATAGACAAAGGGAATTGTATACGGGATTGATTAAGTCCTTGACATCGTGGTTCATCCGATGAGATCATCGTGGAACATGTGGGAGCCAACATGGGTATCCAGATCCCGCTGTTGGTTATTGACCGGAGAACGTCTCGGTCATGTCTGCATGTCTCCCGAACCCGTAGGGTCTACACACTTAAGGTTCTATGACGCTAGGGTTATAAAGGAAGTTTGTATGTGGTTACCGAATGTTGTTCGGAGTCCCGGATGAGATCCCGGACGTCACGAGGAGTTCCGGAATGGTCCGGAGGTAAAGATTTATATATGGGAAGTCCTGTTTTGGTCGCCGGAAAAGTTTCGCACTTTATCGGTATTGTACCGGGAGTGCCGAAAGAGGTCCGGGGGTCCACCGGGGGGTCCACCTGCCCCGGGGGGGCACATGGGCTGTAGGGGGTGCGCCTTGGCCTATATGGGCCAAGGGCACCAGCCCCAAGAGGCCCATGCGCCAAGGAAACTTGGGGAGGGAAGAGTCCTCAAGGGGGAAGGCACCTCCGAGGTGCCTTGGGGAGGATGGACTCCTCCCCCCCTCTTGGCCGCACCCCTTCCTTGGAGGAAAGGGGCAAGGCTGCGCCTCCCCCCTCTCCCTTGCCCCTATATATAGTGGAGGGGAGGGAGGGCATCCATACCTGAGTCCCTGGCGCCTCCCTCCCTCCCGTGACACCTCCTCCTCTCCCGTAGGTGCTTGGCAAAGCCCTGCAGGATTGTCACGCTCCTCCATCACCACCACGCCATTGTGCTACTGCTGGATGGAGTCTTCCTCAACCTCTCCCTCTCTCCTTGCTGGATCAAGGCGTGGGAGACGTCACCGGGCTGTACGTGTGTTGAACGCGGAGGTGCCGTCCGTTCGGCACTAGGATCATCGGTGATCTGAATCACGACGAGTACGACTCCATCAACCCCGTTCTCTTGAACGCTTCCGCTTAGCGATCTACAAGGGTATGTAGATGCACTCTCCTTCCCCTCGTTGCTGGTCTCTCCATAGATAGATCTTGGTGACACGTAGGAAAATTTTGAATTTCTGCTACGTTCCCCAACATTAGTTTGTTGTACACTGAATGGCTCAAAGCTTCCCAGAATCTTGCTCCACACTAGCCTCTAGATTCCCGGTGTTGTTCTCTCATTCAAATAGACCAAATGTGTCCATTGCAGGGGCTATGAGCAACCCTGTGCTCCACCTTGATCTCGCCCCTCAGCTATCCCACCTAGCGGAAAGAGCTTTGAACTTTGTGTGTTATGCTTGCTACGTGTTCTTTGAACTCGTAGGTGTAGATAGAAGGAACAACAAACTCATTGGGAAAACTCTCTCCACGAAATCAGCTTACAAGGCTATATGGGGGGAGGGGGGATTGCTGCAGATGATCGCTGCCCCTTCTGTGATTCTGTCCATTGTCGGAGACTACCAATCACATGTTATTCCTTTGCTCCAACATGAAGCCTCTTTGCGATGATCTGAATTGCGACCGTAGACCCTCTGGTAAACCTTTCTCATCTATGGGGTCAAGATATCCTCAACAAGATGAAATCTACCGTCATCATGACGATTCTTCGGAGCATGTAGAAAAGGTGCAACATGAAGGTTTTCTGCGATGAAACTCAGGGACTTAATATCCCTGTGCGTGTCGCTACTGATGATCTAATGCTTTGGTCTAATAGATGCGTGAATGAATCAAAAAGGGCCATACTCAACGACTGGAGAGTCATGTTGTTTCGCCTAACTAAGAGAATCTAACCTATGCTTCATCCTTCCCTATCCTCCCTGATTTATATCTCCAAAACCTTCCCTATAAATGACTGGTCTGTTTGGTTTTAATATATGTTTCAAGCCAGCAGAAGCCCTCCGTTGAAGCATAAAAAAAAGAGGCTCAAAGCTTATGATGAAATGCATATGTTGCTACATCCTGCTTTAGGTTATGTTGATTAACTCTAAACAATGTGTAGATTTTTCCATTGTTCGTGCCGCTTATGTGCAGTTTTGCCATCTTCTACTGTTGTGTGGACGCCTCTACATCAGACAATGTCTATATATATATATATATATATATATATATATATATATATATATATATATATATATATATATATATATATATATATATATATATATATATATATATATAGTATATACATTGGATAAGCATTGTATTATCATTCAGAAATTTAGTTTAGGCCTATTTGTCCGGTGAATAGTAGCTTGAAAAACAATGAATACATACTAGATCTGCTGAAGTGGCAGAAAATAATAATTGATAGAACGGACTGCCTTTGTGAAAAATACGACATAGGGTATTTTGATTTTTCATGAGGTGATTCATTTCCTGAAAAGCAAAGTTTTTGCTAGGGCCTAGGGGGGCGCAGGGATTAGTCTCATATGTATTAGGAAATTTCATGGTGGCGGTCAGGGGAATCTTCTACTTCCCTTAAAGTATGTTGAAAAAATAGCGAACTAGAAAATGGGGGTTTTTGCAACAGATTGTTAGGAACCTTTTCTTAGAAAGAGACTACCTTTGACCCTGGCGCGCAGAGAGAGAGAGAGAGAGAGATTAGCTATAGAAATGCACATGTAACATCCAAGATAAATCGCTGGCCTCAAAACTTGATTTTCCTTGCAGCACATTATAATCAGAATTTGATCAAAGGATCACGCACCTTGTGAACAGACACCATTCCCTCCAGCCACTTGATGATTTAAGTATTATGTAAAATACCTGAAATTTGCAACAATACCATGCTTAGAAATAATTCCCGGCAGTGGGGTACATATGTTGTTTCGGCTTTGTAGTTGCCGAAATAAATGAAACATGAAAGAGTAATTATGATTTGGGAATTATATGCATAAAATTGCATGGAATTATTTGCGTTCATACATTTGAACAAAATCATAAGGTTGGTCACAATGATAGTATTATAGGTAGTATCATGCATGCTAACTAGACATGTTTGCTAAGGTGGCACACAATTAAATGAGAAAAGAGAGAATTAAGTATTATGATATGATTCCGTATCATATTAAATGATATACTAGTATGTGTCATGCATGATAATAAATGAGGTCACTATGATACAAATTTATAATATTACGCACTATGAAAATAGTATCATATGCATGATACTTCTCATTGTGACCAGCATAATATGCAATATGTATCAGACATAATTGTTGGCATTTGGCCAAACAATTTTTAGTATGGCCTCAGGTCCAAGAAAGAAACACAAACTAAATGTGAGCCTCATCCGACGCATTAACACAATCACCGTGTGTGCGCCTTGCCGATGAACCTAGCATTCTCGTGAGGCCATCAGCGTACCCTGCAGTAGTGAAGTAGCGCATGCGGGGGATGGGTCAAGGAAATGAGCATGGCGTGCGACCATGAGCAGGCGACATCATAGCGGGGAGCACGCAGCGCCGGTCCTTGAGTTTCGGAGGCCCCAGGGAGAACTCAAATGAATGGGCCCAGTGGCGATATTGGAGGAAAAAATGATCCCATACATTGATAGAAAAATAATTCTTGCAAAGCTATAATAAACAGTGGTAATTTTCCTTGGTAAATAATACTCCAGGCCATAAATAACAATGTCATACTTCAGGTCTAAATCAATTACTCCCAAAAAGTTTCCATTGCTAACTTGGTATAGTTTCTCATTTGATCCTCGAAAAGCCAAATTATGCTTGGCAAGAAACTTCACTGCAGCAACAATTCTAATCAGAACCTGTCTCCATCGCTCTTTCTCCTTTGCAATTTCTTGTTGCAGATCTTTATCAATTGTCACATTTTTACTTAGCCCCAGTCTTACCTCATTCCAAGTATTCATGTTAGTGATATGCTCAACACTATTCTCATGAAGTTTGAGCTTCTCGCTTAGATGCTTCCAGTCCATTAGTCCTTCAGATGCTAGTAAACTTCTGCTACTTTCAGACTTGAACAATTTGCGGCAAAAACAGTAAACTTTATTCACATGTTTAGAGTACATCAACCACTTTCGATCACTGACCTCCCCATTACTAAGCTTTCTTGAGTAGTAAGCGTACGAAAAATGTCTTCCAATATTATCGGTTTCGAATACAAGATTGTATTCCCTTGTAGGCCCTTTCTCAATCAGAATATCTCTTGATTTATTGTCAAGAGCGTCCCAGTTTCTAGGGTCATAGATATCAAAAGGAGAAGATCCTTGTTCATCAACACTTGTAGGATTCTCACGGCTAGGAGTCTCATGGGCATTGTTTTCCTCAATTGTGGTCTCATTCTCAGCAGGTTGTTGTTCTTCAGCACCATTGCCATCTAATTCATCAAGATTATCAGTAGTGTCATTCCTCACAACAAATTTATGCATAGCTCCCTTCTGAGTTCAGATAAACTTATATATTCTTTTCCTCTTTGTTCTTTTATCGAAACCAGATAAATGTTTTTTGGGCAGCATGTTTGTAAGAAAAGGATTGAAGGCACTTGAAGGCTGAAGGAGTGAAGGTTGCAATAAATCAGTGACAATCTGTGTTCTTCAGGCTGCAACTATCCAAATTCGATCATCAAGGAAACAATAAGTCCAGGACCAAGTCGGCAACAACAGATCGAACTCTACTCCAAGGCCACTAGCCCACTACTGTTGTAAAAAGAAGAATATAGATTAATCACTAGATTACGATTGAGGGCTAAGAGAAATTAATCTTGAGATTTACCTTTGTCTCCTGCTATTCCTTGCAAACGCATCTAGCGGCAGCCGCTGTCGAAGACTCACAGTTGCTCGATCGGCCGATCTGTGAAGGCGAACAGGCGAGAAAACGAATCGGCGTTCAGACTGAGGAGGAGGAGAGTCGCTTGCCTCTGTGCCCCTTGGCGAGAAAATGAACAGGCTAGAAAACGAACCTGCGTGACTTCGGGCCTCTTGGCAGCTGGGCTTCTGTTGGAGATGGGCCTCCCTGCCTACAGCCCCTTACTTTTTTATTTGCGCCAATTCATGAGGGCTTATATATACACTGTACCCTACAGGTTGGGGCCCCTAATTTCGCTGGGCCCCGGGCTGTCGCCCCTGCTGCCCTGGCCCAGGGCCGGCCCTGGGAGCACGAGGGACGACGCGGCAACGCTGTCGTAGTTAGGACGTCAAGCGGCCATGGTGGAGAAGGTGGGCGTTTTTAGGTCCTGCTATTAATCATAGATGCTCCTCTGCCTCTTCTACTCCTTCATCTCCTTGATTATGGTCCTTCACCATTTCAGGAGGCCGTCGAGGAAGTAGGTTTCAATGATAGCTACTGTCGTCGTTTGTCTGTTGTTGCCGTCTGCAGTCTGCACTCGCTGTAGGCAAGAAACCCTAAATGAGTGAATTCAGGGCATGAGATCCAGGTAAATTTGCATGTATCTAACTTAATCTCCATCAAATCAAGGTAGTTTGCTTCTTTTGTGCTCAGTGTGGTATTCATATTTGTAATCCATCCACGGAATAGTGGGGCATGCATTTTCTTTTCTTTATCTGATGTTAGGGTTCTCATTTGTAATGCCCAGTGTGCCTCTTCCTCGCCCCTCGCGTCGCCTCCCCCTAGGCGACGCCAGGGGCCTCCAAACCCTAGCGCCGCAGGCCTCCTCTCACGCCTCCCTCTGCCACCACTGCCACCGGCGAGGGCCGCGGTGAAGGCGGGCCCAGCGCCGAAGGCACCTGGGCGGGTGGACGCGGCGAGATCCCATCAGAGGCGGCAGGGGTGGCCCTTCTCGTGAGATCTGAAGGCGGCGGCTGGGGCAGCGATCCCTTGCCGTGCGGCGGTGACCTAAGCGCCATCTGCCGGCGAAGCGGAGACCCTGAGACGGACGGCGGCGGTGGTAGCGCCTCATCCGACGGGGTGTCCGATCTGCGCGGAGATGGTGGCGGCGGCGACTGCGGATCCAACCCCGATCGGATCCGCCGCGGGCATTCTTCAACCGACCGGCGGCACGTGGAGGGACAGGTGAGGAGACGTCGGATCTCCACCGGTTTACCGAAGTCGGCGTTCGTCTTCCTGGTGAGACTCCGCTCGATTTCAGCCAACCGCGCGAGATCGGGACGACGTGACTTCCGGTGAAAATCGTGCCTGACTGCGGTCATGGCGGACGATGGCGGTGTCTCGGACGTCGTTCCCTTCTCGAGGCATCGTCGTTGCAGGTCACGTCAAACTGGTCAGAAGGTTTCGGGGGAAACCCTAGATCTGGATATACCGGATCGGACGATGGCGACTTTTGATGTCGTTCTCCTTCCTGGGGCATCATTTTGGAACAGGTGTTGACTGGAGGGGACAAGAGGAGGAGCGGCGTGGTATCGGACACGTCGACAATGGCGGGTCTCAGCGGCATGGAGCAGCGGAGTGTCGTCGGTGGGTGTGTGATGATGGATGAGCGCAAGATGGTGGTGTTGTCTAGCGTCGTGGTGGCATCGACGGCTGCTAGATTGGGCAAGGTTAATGCAGCAGTACAACACTAAAGATGGATTGGTGGCAGGTGGCTGCGGCGGCCTCATACCCGGCAGGCGTCCTAGTTGAGGAGTGCGCCGGACTGGTGGGTGACCCATACCCGGCAGGTGTCCTGGTTGGGACCTCGGGTCTTAGATGTTAGGTTTGGATGCGAGGTCTGTTTGGCATTAGGCCTAGATTTTCAGCGCCCCTTCATCAATTGGATAGGAGTAGCGACAGTTGTTGCCTAGATGATGGTTTTAGTCTTATTGTTGTATGACTTTGTAAAGTCTTGTGTGAATAATTAATAAAGTGGCCGCATGCATCGTTCAGATGCAGAGGCCGGGAGTCATCCTCCTTTTCAAAAAAAAACGTTTGTGCGGCCTACCCTAAAAAAAAACGTTTGTGCAGCCTCGTCCAGAGACGCCTCCAATCTTACGCTACCACAGAACTTCGTATATGGCATGTTATCTTCGTACAATTCTCATTCTCTCGTCCATACGGTTAGGGTTTTTATAAAAACTGTGCACTCATTTTTCTTATGCAATACAATTGATGTGAACATGAATATTTAACAATTGATTCGGAACTTCATACACCTAGTTTAGAATACATCTTGAATATTCCTTACTTTGCGACATACTGGTGAGTACGATTCCTACATTTACATTTCCATATCATGGAGACCATTCACATTAAATATTTAATTGTTCCTAAATTTGGCAAATTATTGTTGTCCTTATGTTTCAAAGACACTATTATTTCCATAAGAATACAAAATCTCACAAATTGTTTCCTACGTTTCCATTCAGAAGAAGATACTATTTCCGTGATAAATACAACTCATATTTGATTAATAAATATCTCTTCATATTACCATAACACATTATATGTATACCAGCAATAATGCTACACCTACGAAAGCTCTACATAAGGTTACGTGATGACTAGGAAGCGATCCGGCGTGGCCGCAAAAGCCCGCGCGAGAAAGAAGGAAACAAAAAAAGAAACGAGGCCGCACGAGAACGAGAAAAACTTGCGGTGGGAAAAAAGGTAATCCCATCCCTTTCTCTCCCAACCACCCGACGACGGCCGACTCGCACAGATCGGCTGGGCGAGCGGCGGCCTGACGCCCAGGCGACGGCCGACTCGCACAGATCGGCTGGGCGAGCGGCGGCCTGACGCCTAGGCGACGACGGACTCGCACAGATCGGCCCCCCTGCAGCAGCGGCCCGACGCAACGAGATCCCCTGCGGCGGCCCGACGCGGCGAGATCCCCTGCAGCGGCCTCCTCCTCGTTGGATGCGCCATTGCTGGCTCGTGCGATGCGGGGAGGTGATGTACTCATCGTCAGCAGCGTCAACGCCGGCTCCTCCGAGGCAGCGAGGCGGCGCTGTGGTCGACCCTAGCGCGGCGTACTCTCTCTTGGTGTGGCGGCCTGGATGATCTCATCCCCTCCCAGCTGATCTCCTGAACGTGCAGTGGGGCGAGGTGGATGTTCTCAGCCCCGCCCGGCTGGACCAGATCGACGAGGTACAAGATTGAACACGGTAGCTTAGCAGTTCTGCCATCTCTTGTTCTGAATTTTGTGAAAGTCTGAATTTTGTTCAGTTTTGCAGGGAGAGGACTATAGACGGCTAGACACTCCAGCCTACTACTATCTGCAATTCGACAAGAAACATGAAGTGCAGTTTAACCAAATCATAAGAGAGAAGGTTGCAGATTAGGCTTGTGTCACTGGAAGAGACGAAACTGGAATGTGCAAGTTCCAAATAGATATTGCTTATGTAGTTTTTGTTGATTGTAGACTGTACTTCAAGTTATTTGAATTGGTGCTGTTGTAAGATCTGACCTTGTGTCAATGAAATCAATATACAAGGTTTCAGTTGTGGAAAGATTAAAGGAAACATACATCCTTATGTACCATTGTTCTGCCATTGATTGTTCAAAATGACAAATAAAAAGTACTCCCTCTGTAAACTAATATAAGAGCGTTTAGACAACTAAAATAGTAATCTAAACACTCTTATATTAGTTTACGGAGGGAGTATCAAGTTGTTGTCAATTTAGACAAGGTTGGCATGGAAGCCTCCTTACACTACATATTCCTGAAGCACATGAAAAGAAGGACATACAATCTCCAGCATGCTTGTAATGTGTGCGCATATGCTTGAAACAAACAGTTTGAATAGAAAGCTCCCAATCATGTGTGATAAACTGGAAGCTATCAATCATGGGAGTTACCCACACAGATATCAATGAAAATTGCAAATGTATAATAATTCTGTATCTGTTATTCTGTTATAGTACTTTAGGGGAAAAATCAAATGATAAAACATAGATTTGTTTACTCGCTAGTGCACGAGTGCCTTTCAACTATTACATTGCCAAGTGCATCGGAATTTTCGTATCCAACATCTTCAAATTACATAAATCATGTTTAACTCTGGTCCGTCGTATTGCTCAGCCCTCCAGTTCCATCAAAGTGTAATTCTGTAGGACCGGACATTGGAGTCGATCCTTGCTGAACTTGAAACAACATGCTTGTATATTCTCCTAGAATTGGAGGCATAACCATTGTCGATGAACCTCCATATGGTATTGCAGCTGTTGGTGTTGGATTTATGTTGCCAGTGGTAGTGCCCACCCCTGCTCCAAATAAATTCATATAACGACATGGATTTCTCAAGTGTATTATAAATAAAAAGATGAGATCCAAAGATACCTCAGGTATGCTACTAGAAGCTCCACCTTGCAAATAAACACCTTCCTGACTCTGTTTCAAATTGCAAATCTGTTAACTACAAAGAACAGATGAAAATAATATTGTTGAACAACGGAGAACAAGAATTAGATACCGCATAATCCATAACATCTTGTTGTACAATATCATCCTCTGGTTGTTTTCTTTTATTATTGCACCTTTTGTTGTTTAAATTTGTGGAGTGAGCCTGAAATAAATGCAAAAATTGTGAGTTTTTAGAAGAAGAAAAAAGTAGCTTATGAACAAATGTAACATATGCAACAATACCTTCTGTTCAGCTTTCTTCTTCTCCTGTTCTGCCTTTTTCTTGTCCCTTTGTTCAGCTTTCTTTTTCTACTGTTCTGCTTTTTTCTTGTCCCTTTGTTCAGCTTTCTTCTTCTTATCGTTTGCTTGACGAATAAGCTTATCAACCTTCGATTCCTTTCTCAATGAAGGAGGACGTCCAGCACATCTAACAGGTATTGGACTTAGAATAGTTTTACTTGTTGTCTTCCCATCCGATGGCGCATCTTCCTGTGTGCCAACCTGATTCTTGTCATTTTCAGAAATTGAGTTGCTAGAGTACTCAATTTTGAGAGCGTGAAGCTTTTCAGTCAAAGAATTGCATGAAGCATCTGACATGGCGCCTATCTCCGCAATTGGGTAGAAAGATTCACACAATCTATCAAAGCGTTTTGCAACAGGTGTGTCTTCCATGCCGCCATATGTGCATCTGATAAAGTTATGCTTTCTTTCCACATTCTTTTTCCACCGATCATGGATGTATTGTGGAGGAACCTCCTTTATTTTCATGTGAGTGAGCACACATAATATATGCCTACAGAGAATACCTCTGAACTCAAAGCGGCGACATGAACACTTAACTTCAAACTCTTCCTCATTGAAATATACATGGTACACAATATCTTTTCTCCATCCTTTTTCCTTGTCAATTAACAGATCCTCGGTTATTTCATATGTTGCTATTGCCCCTTGCTTTTGTATTAACTTTCGATCACAGTACATAATGTCTGTTAGCTCTTCTTGAAATTCTTTGAACTTCGAATTTGTATAGGCCGACTGAAATTGCTTCTCGATGTCAAAGCGTGTGATACAAGGTATAGTTGAATAGAAGGAATTAAAATCAGCAATATTCTCCTTCTCAACTTTATCACGAAGAGCATTCTCATATTGGGTAACAAAATGCTTCAATGTAGTTTTTGCATTAACATATCCATCAAAGAAGGCATTCATACTCTCACTGCGTTGTGTAGTAGACATACCTGCCCAGAAGGCATCTTTCACAAATGCTGGAACCCAGCGGTGTCGATGTTCATAAAGCCCTTTGAGCCATTCATTATCAGCAAGACAATACTTCTCAAGCATATGCATCCAAGCAACTTCAAACTCTGTAATTGTCAATGAATCATAAACTGCGTTGCCAATGGCAACCTTTATGTGATCATATTCATCATACCCACCCAACTTCTCGGGTATCTTCTTCATTATGTGCCATAAGCACCATCTGTATCGAGATTCCGGGAAAACTTCTTCCACACCATTCTGAATTGCTTTTGCTTGATCAGTTATAATTGCTTTTGGTCGACGGTTTGACATACATGTAAGCCATGCTTGAAATAACCAGACAAATGTTGCAGTATCTTCATTTGATAATAAAGCACACCCAAGTAGCACTGAATGGCCATGATGATTCACACCAACAAAACAAGCAAAAGGCATATCATATTTGTTCATCAAATATGTCGTGTCAAAAGTAATGACATCATGAAAAGACTCATACACTGCTCTACTTCTGGCATCAGCCCAAAAAACATTCCTAAGTCGGGATTCATCATCAACATCCATGACACTAAAAAAATTTGGATTGGCAGATTGCATTTTGACAAAATAGTCGCGAACCGCTTCAGCATCACCGCTACCAAGTTTTAACCTTCTAGTTTTCTCTAGAAAATTGCGACAATTTTTCTCACCAAAAGTCAGGTTGTCATGACCATCTGCTGCCACAACAAATGAATTAAAATTCTTGTTTACTCGTATTCCAGCGCGGTCATTCAGCTCAAGCCTTCTCTTGACATGGAAATCTAACTTTTTATTGCATCTGAATAACCGAGATTTTTGTGGACTCAATGTGTGATTATGATCCAAAATCGCCGTTGAAAGATGAAGCTTCCCATCCGGACCACGTGCAATATTAATTTTAGCTTTACATCCTATCCCGGCTGTTGGATTTGGCTTCAACATATTTCTTGACTTCGATTGAGTCTTACCATAGCGAGAGCAAGAAAGTGTAAGGTACTTCAGTTGCCCATTATCATCACTGTGTGAACTTCTTCTCGTCACACCAAAGCCTTTTGCTTTAGCATATTTGATGTAATACTCTCGCACCTCATTCTCGGTGTCAAAGGCCATCCCCAATTCAGGTTTTGCAACTAATGCATCTGGTTGAGCTTCGCTATGTTCATGTTCAAGTTCTGCGCTGCGTTCATTTTGTTGCTTAATGCCATCATCATCGCTTGAAATACACATGTCACTTGATTCTTGAACACCAACCGTTCCATCATCCATTCCTATAATCATGAAAAAATTAATTATTGTCATTTGAAGGCAAAACTAAAACTGTAACAAAGTGGCCTAAATGCTGGAATGTTAACCATGAACTTGTGAACTTCCTGCTGAATGGAACGAGATGATTAAATCAGTAACAGTACTGGACATGTTACGACATGTACATGCAAAGACGTTGATCCAATAAAAATGATAAAAGGTAGATGAAATATGCCAACATTCACAAGAACCCAAGAGCAAGAGTAGAACATAAGAGGAAACACATAAGCTATTAATTAACTTGATCATGGACGAGACGGCGGCCGCAGCGCCGACGGAGGCGAAGAAGCAGAGGCCGCCCTGTGCCGATGACTTGACAGAAACTAAAAAACAGCGGAAGCACACAAGCTATGCATTGACTTGACCAAGAAAAGCTGGAAGAACGATGCAGACACTGAACCTCGGCTCCTCCCAGTCCTCGAGGAATTTGGATGATCGACAGCAGGCGGCGGCGATCGAAAGCAGGCGACGGCGATCTGGCAAATCAGGAAAAACGGGCTGCCTCTCTGTTTCTGTTTTTTCTTGCGTGAATAGCGGCACGTACTGCTTTATCTTTTATCCTTTTTTTCTTTAATTAGCCTTCTCTCAGCGCGTGCGCGGGCTTTTGCGGCCACATCAAATCGCTTCCTAGTCATCACGTAACCTTACATAAAGCTTTCGTAGGCGTAGCATTATTGTGTATACCAGATAAACCATATTAGCCGAGCATGTCCAGGTTATGTACGTACGCGCTTGATGCTCATCGCGTAAGATACATACTGAGAGAGGCCCAGCCTCCTCATAGATTAGCAATTACGGGCCGTCGGATCCGGAGCTTGATGCCTTCTCGACCGTCTGATCAAGCCCCTAAAGGATCCCGTCCGTCGGATCGAACCGTGAAACTGTAGATCGAAACAGTATCCAAAACGGGACGCCACCGCGTGTAATTTTGATCGCCCGCCGAGGGCATTATTGGAATTTCGTTGTGAGATAAAAATCCCTGCCGTTTCTCCTGTCCCAAACCTAGCCGCCGCATCGCTCCGTTCCAGCTCTCTCTCCCTCTCTCGACACTGCCCATCGCAGCACGATTCTTTGCCGCCGCCGCCGCCGCCGTGCTCCTATTCCACTTCTCCCCGTTCGTCTCCTATCACCAAGATCGTTGCCGCCTCGCTGCTCTGCCGTCGAGCTCGCCCATCGCCGTTGCTGGGAGGAGATTGTTGGCCGTCTGATTGTATCGCCGCCGCCGCCGCCGTGCTCCTATTCCACTTCTCCCCGTTCGTCTCCTATCACCGAGATCGTTGCCGCCTCGCTGCTCTCCCGTCGAGCTCGCCCCTCGCCGTTGCTGGGAGGAGATTGTTGGCCGTCTGATTGTATCGATGCCGACGAGTTCCGTGAGCACCAGGTCATTCTACACCGTCACCGGCGCCACCTCCTAGCGAAATCCCCACCACGGTGAGCTCCCCCACCCTCCCCCTCCCACCCCGCCCCTCCCCCCTACTCGCCGCCTTTGCTTCCCACGGTTTCGGCCCCTCTGACCTCGGGTTTCCGATCTAAGCTGCTGTTACTGCACGCGTGACGATGGTACTCTGTGGTGATGTAGGAGGGCAGCAGGGCAGGCAGGGCAGCAGCCTCGACGCCACAGGTCTGACTTGTTCTTTATGTGGTAGAAATATGTTTGAGAAATAGTACCTCTAGATTCATGTGGTAGAAATACTACCTACTTGCTCCCTTCTCTAGAAGTAAATCTAGAGATCCCGTGTACCTGGTACACGTTCATGCAGGCACCTCACACCCTGACAATAAGTTAACAGGGCATAAAAATTGATTATTTCATCTCAACAACAACAACAACAACAAAGCCTTTAGTCCCAAACAAGTTGGGGTAGGCTAGAGGTGAAACCCATAAGATCTTGCAACCAACTCATGGCTCTGGCACATGGATAGCAAGCTTCCACGCACCCCTGTCCATAGCTAGCTCTTTGTCGATACTCCAATCCTTCAGGTCTCTCTTAACGGACTCCTCCCATGTCAAAATCGGTCGACCCCGCCCTCTCTTGACATTCTCCGCACGCTTTAGCCGTCCGCTATGCACTGGAGCTTCTGGAGGCCTGCGCTGAATATGCCCAAACCATCTCAAACGATGTTGGACAAGCTTCTCCTCAATTGGTGCTACCCCAACTCTATCTCGTATATCATCATTCCGGACTCGATCCTTCCTCGTGTGGCCACACATCCATCTCAACATACGCATCTCCGCCACACCTAACTGTTGAACATGTCGCCTTTTAGTCGGCCAACACTCCGCGCCATACAACATTGCGGGTCGAACCGCCGTCCTGTAGAACTTGCCTTTTAGCTTTTGTGGCACTCTCTTGTCACAGAGAATGCCAGAAGCTTGGCGCCACTTCATCCATCCGGCTTTGATTCGATGGTTCACATCTTCATCAATACCCCCATCCTCCTGCAACATTGACCCCAAATACCGAAAGGTGTCCTTCCGAGGTACCACCTGGCCATCAAGGCTAACCTCCTCCTCCTCACAGCTAGTAGTACTGAAACCGCACATCATGTACTCGGTTTTAGTTCTACTAAGCCTAAACCCTTTCAATTCCAAGGTTTGTCTCCATAACTCTAACTTCCTATTTACCCCCATCCGACTATCGTCAACTAGCACCACATCATCCGCAAAGAGCATACACCATGGGATATCTCCTTGTATACCCCTTGTGACCTCATCCATCACCAATGCAAAAAGATAAGGGCTCAAAGCTGACCCCTGATGCAGTCCTATCTTAATCAGGAAGTCATCGGTGTCGACATCACTTGTTCGAACATTTGTCACAACATTATTGTACATGTCCTTGATGAGGGTAATGTACTTTGCTGGGACTTTGTGTTTCTCCAAGGCCCACCACATGACATTCCGCGGTATCTTATCATAGGCCTTCTCCAAGTCAATGAACACCATATGCAAGTCCTTCTTATGCTCCCTATATCTCTCCATAAGTTGTCGTACCAAGAAAATGGCTTCCATGGTCGACCTCCCAGGCATGAAACCAAACTGATTTTTGGTCACGCTTGTCATTCTTCTTAAGCGGTGCTCAATGAGTCTCTCCCATAGCTTCATTGTATGGCTCATCAGTTTAATTCCACGGTAATTAGTACAACTTTGAACATCCCCCTTGTTCTTGAAGATTGGTACTAATATACTCCGTCTCCATTCTTCTGGCATCTTGTTTGCCCGAAAAATGAGGTTGAAAAGCTTGGTTAGCCATACTATCGCTACGTCCCCGAGACCTTTCCACACCTCAATGGGGATACAATCAGGGCCCATCGCCTTGCCTCCTTTCATCCTTTTTAAAGCCTCCTTCACCTCAGACTCCTGGATGCGTCGCACAAAACGCATGCTGGTCTCATCAAAGGAGTCATTCAGTTCAATGGTAGAACTCTCATTCTCCCCATTGAACAGCTTGTCGAAGTACTCCCGCCATCTATGCTTAATCTCTTTGTCCTTCACCAAGAGTTGATTATTTCATCTCAAAAGGAACCAAAAACTTTGGAAGAACAATATTATTAGAATCATTAGTTCCTTGAAGTGACATCATACAGGTGAACCTGTATATTGCATCTGAGACTGAATCGTCTGGTCTCCACCCTGGCTTACTGCAGCTGTACCATCTGTCGTGTGCCTGGAAGTGGAACCATCTAATTATGATATAATTGTCTTCATCCACATTGGTGCTTATTGCAGCATCAGATTTCGCCGCCCAGAATGATTTAATAAAGTCGCTAATGACGTTGGTTGCAAGCACTTTGGATAGTCTAGTTTCTCTCCACTTACAGAATGGTTGCTTTGCGTATAGCCGATGAAATCCTCGTCCCAGAAGTGTCATCGCAAGTGACTTCACATGCCTGTCAATGTAGGTGTCAGGCGGATCCATGTCCACCATGAGGGAATCATCTACCAGTCGTAAAATAAACCAATTCGAATTCATCATTCAAACATAACCTGTTTAGAAATAAAAATCAAGCCAGCTAGCTAGCTATCTATATGATCTAGCGACCTTGATATAGAGCAGCATGGCTTTGCGAGCCGATGCAGCTGCCTCTGGTCGTAAGAGATGTGAAGGAGAAAACTCAAAAAAATATTGGTGGTGTTTCTGATATCACAAAGAAGAGAGCGGTGATGTTACTTCTAGAGAAAAACTAAGTAAATTATACAGTAGATTAGCGTTTTCTCAACCAAGATGAGTTTGATTTTTTTTTCTTCTTGAGATCGACAAAACTGGGGAGATCGACGATTCTTGAGACACACATAACTGAACTGTGATATTCTTAAGTTGGGGTACACAATTTTTTTTATACGTGATCTCTAGATTTATGTGGTAGAAATAGTACCTACGTGCTCCTCTATGACGTAACAGAGATAAGTCACCTGCCACAAGTATGACGTAATAGCACCTACTTGCTCAACACATCTAAAGAGTACACAATCTGACTCATTTTAAAATAGCACCTTATCTTTATGAAAACACTATTTAGATGTGTAACTCTAGATTTATGTGGTAGAAATATGTTCCAAGAAGCTGCTCAAAGAATTTGCTGGATTAACTCTAGATTTATGTGATAGAAATTCATTTGTTTATGGATTGGACAATATGCCATTAGCAGTTAAGCACTCTTGGCTATGTCTGCGATTACTGTTGTAGTTTTTTGTTTTGAGTTATGCTCATATCTCACCTTCTTGTTCTTCTCTATTATATGTCGGGTGAACGGACAAGATATGAATGATATGCCAGGTGACAATAGACACACGTATTGAGCTTATCAAATCGTGAGCAGTGTTGTTGCTGGAAAACTGAGAAGAATGGCTATTTCCTTGTTGTTAGTTCTGTGATACATCTTGGCTTTAAGAATCTCATTGTTGAGCATCCATTGTAGATACATGTGGAGATAGAGAGAGGTAGATTGATCCTCCCCTGTTCTCCGTCGCCGTTCGCCGCCCCTGAGCACTACGCGGCTCGCCGGATCATGCGCTGCCCCTGAGCAGCGCGCAGTTCGCCGGACTGATTCGTGCCACCCCCGCCGAACTGAGATCCGCCTCTGCAGGTATGAACTCCCCTCCAATGTCCTCTTCCCCTTTGTTTGGTTGACCTGCATTCAGATCCTCGTGTGTATGTACACTGTAATAAGTGTCTGGTTGTAATAACGCGTGAAACATTAATGGTTCGTTTATTCAATGATAGTTTTATCGTGTTTCTGGTTATGCTGCTCATGCAGTATATGATTATATGTATTGTGTTTTATACTATGCTGCCTATTGTTATGCTATTCTATGATGTATGCTTACGTGGTGCTTGCTTCTTATTTGTCCAGCGTGTGTGTATGATGTTGTTGGGTCGTTGACATGGCCCGTGGTCCGGTTGCGGCTCATGCTCAAGGCACGGTCGAGGCTGGTGTTGGGCGTTCTGCTGGTCGTGGCCGTGGACGTGGGCATTTTGCTGGTCGTCATGGACGAGCCACTGGCCAGAGAGGTTCTAATATAGGGCGTGCCCCTGTTTTTGATCATGTCGCTGCTTGCCGGGTGCCTGACGCTGGAGCTGAGCCTCTTGACAGGTGTAGGGGTGTGAGTCGGCGGGTGCCTGCTGCTGGAGCTGAGCCTATCGCCAGGCGTGGGTGTGGTGCTCGGCAGGTGCCTACCGCTGGGTGTGGCGCCATGCCTCGGCCAAGTGGTAGGGGTGTTTGTGGTCGTGTCCCTGGCCGTGGTGCTGATTCTGGGAATGCAGCCGCTACTGTTGTCCCTGGTCCTGGGTTCACCGCCGCTCCTAGGCGTGCGGCGGTCCCTAGGATTGCTAGACGTTACGTGCCACGTCATCCTGTTGGGTGTCCTCCTCGAAGCCGTACAAGCACGTGTGTATCATTGTTCTTCTTTTATATTTGGTCTCCTAGGGATTGATGATAATTATTTCGTTACTGTGTTGTTTGCGACGTGGTTAGGTGATGGTTGGTTCCCTTTTCTGAGCTCGGTCGTGGCTGCGGTAAATCGCAGAAAACGAAAAATGTGTGTTGAGTTTCGGCGCGCTCGATATGAAGGTGCATGAAAGTTGTTTGTTTGTTGTTGGTTGTTGTTGTTGGCCATGTGGTGTCTTACTTGGTTCTGCATGTCCTGTTAAGAACATGTCGTTGATGGGCCTTTGCCGAAGGATTGGCATGGTTTCTCGGTTTATGTGAGTTCGGAGGTGACCGGGGTAGACCGCAACAGACGGAAACAACGGAAAGTGTCAATTAAATTGCGACGTCCTGGATGTGAAGGTGCATGAGATTTCTTGGTTTGTTGTTAGTTGTTGCTGTTTGCCGTATGTTCTCTAATTTGGTTTTACATGCCTTGTCAGAGATTGTTGTCCAAGGGCCTGTGCCGAAGGATTGGCAAGGTTTCTCGGTCAAGTTTGCCGAGTCCCTTAAAGGTACTTATTAACAAGACCTCTGTTGTTTTGGTTATGTGATTATTCTCTTCCTTTTACCCTTGGTTTGTGGCTGATAATTTTGCCATTAGCTTGCTATGCAGATAGGTCGTACTATGGCCCTCCAGATTTCTTGTGCCAATACTGTGGTGCCTCCTTTTGGTTTGCTGAGTGTTCAAAGTCCAGATCATCCTGGACACAATGTAAGATGGTTTATAATCGTTGTTGTAAAGGCGCTAAGGTATATATTCCTCCCTTTAAGGATCCCCCGGCCTATCTTCGGGAGCTCCTTCGATTCGATGGTACTTCTCGTGCTAAAAAATTCATCCGGACTATACGTGAGTACAACTGTATGTTCGCTTTCACTTCGATGGGTGCTACTATTGAACGCTCGTTTGGTAGCAGTCGTGGACCTAAGATTTTTAAGATCAGTGGTCAAGTGTCTCATCGTATTGGTTCGTTGGTGCCTAGCGGTGATGATACCCCTAAGTTTGCTGAGTTGTATATACATGACCCAGCTAATGAGATTAGACATAGGATCAATGCCTTAAATCCAGATGATAAGCCTACTGGGGGTGTGGATGAGAGTATTGTGGTTGGTCTTAGAGACATGCTTAATGAGTTTAACCCATTGGTACAGACCTTTCGGGAGGCGAGTAAGATGATAGAGGATCGTGGTGATGAACCCATCGAGGATATCTCGATTCGTATTATTGGACCTTCTGAGGGCGATAGTCCACAATTTAGTTTGCCTACAACCACTGGGCTTGCTGCTTTAGTTGTCGGTGGCGGCTTCACGTTAGAGGCATCTTCTCGTGATATTGTTATTTGCAGTCGTTCCGACGGTTTGCAGCAGATATCTTCTCTAAACACTGCATTCATGCCTCTGCAATACCCGTTGCTTTTCCCTTATGGAGAGAGAGGGTTCCAGGTGGATGTTCCTCACTTGATTGTTCCTGAAGAAGATGATGACGATGGACCTATAGATCCTAATCCTGCACCTGGAAGTCCGGCCGTTGAGGTGTCCTCTTCATACCCTTCTTGTTGGGTTTCGTAGTAATTTCAAAATTTTCCTACGCACACGCAAGATCATGGTGATGCATAGCAACGAGAGGGGAGAGTGTTGTCTACGTACCCACGCAGACCGACTGCGGAAGCGTTGACACAACGTAGAGGAAGTAGTCGTACGTCTTCACGATCCAACCGATCAAGCACCGAAACTACGGCACCTCCGAGTTCAAGCACACATTCAGCTCGATGACGATCCCCGGACTCCGATCCAGCAAAGTGTCGGGGAAGAGTTCCGTCAGCACGACGGCGTGGTGACGATCTTGATGTACTATAGCAGCAGGGCTTCGCCTAAACTCCGCTACAGTATTATCGAGGACTATGGTGGCTGGGGGCGCCGCACACGGCTAAGGAATAGATCACGTGGATCAACTTGTGTGTTTCTGGGGTGCCTCTGCCTCAGTATATAAAGGAGCCAAGGGGGAGGGGGCGCCGGCCAGGAGGAGGGCGCAGGAGGAGTCCTACTCCTTCCGGGAGTAGGACTCCCCCCCCCCAATCCTAGTTGGACTAGGATTCCCCGAGGGGGAAAGAGAGAGAGGGGGGCCGGCCACCTCTCCTAGTCCTAATAGGACTAGGGGAGGGGGAGGTGCGCAGCCACCTTGGGCTGCCCCTTTCTCCTTTCCACTAAAGCCCATTAAGGCCCATATGGCTCCCGGGGGGTTCCGGTAACCTCCCGGTACTCCGGTAAAATCCCGATTTCACCCGGAACACTTCCGATATCCAAACATAGGCTTCCAATATATCAATCTTTACGTCTCGACCATTTCGAGACTCCTCGTCATGTCCGTGATCACATCCGGGACTCCGAACAACCTTCGGTACATCAAAATGCATAAACTCATAATATAACTGTCATCGTAACCTTAAGCGTGCGGACCCTACGGGTTCGAGAACAATGTAGACATGACCGAGACACGTCTCCGGTCAATAACCAATAGCGGGACCTGGATGCCCATATTGGCTCCTACATATTCTACGAAGATCTTTATCGGTCAGACCGCATAACAACATACGTTGTTCCCTTTGTCATCGGTATGTTACTTGCCCGAGATTCGATCGTCGGTATCCAATACCTAGTTCAATCTCGTTACCGGCAAGTCTCTTTACTCGTTCCGTAATACATCATCTCACAACTAACATATTAGTTGTAATGCTTGCAAGGCTTATGTGATGTGCATTACCGAGAGGGCCCAGAGATACCTCTCCGACAATCGGAGTGACAAATCCTAATCTCGAAATACGCCAACCCAACATGTACCTTTGGAGACACCTGTAGTACTCCTTTATAATCACCCAGTTACGTTGTGACGTTTGGTAGTACCCAAAGTGTTCCTCCGGTAAACGGGAGTTGCATAATCTCATAGTTATAGGAACATGTATAAGTCATGAAGAAAGCAATAGCAACATACTAAACGATCGGGTGCTAAGCTAATGGAATGGGTCATGTCAATCAGATCATTCAACTAATGATGTGACCTCGTTAATCAAATAACAACACTTTGTTCATGGTCAGGAAACATAACCATCTTTGATTAACGAGCTAGTCAAGTAGAGGCATACTAGTGACACTAAGTTTGTCTATGTATTCACACATGTATTATGTTTCCGGTTAATACAATTCTAGCATGAATAATAAACATTTATCATGATATAAGGAAATAAATAATAACTTTATTATTGCCTCTAGGGCATATTTCCTTCAGTCTCCCACTTGCACTAGAGTCAATAATCTAGATTACACTGTAATGATTCTAACACCCATGGAGCCTTGGTGCTGATCATGTTTTGCTCGTGGAAGAGGCTTAGTCAACGGGTCTGCAACATTCAGATCCGTATGTATCTTGCAAATCTCTATGTCTCCCACCTGGACTAGATCCCGGATGGAGTTGAAGCGTCTCTTGATGTGCTTGGTCCTTTTGTGAAATCTGGATTCCTTTGCCAAGGCAATTGCACCAGTATTGTCACAAAAGATTTTCATTGGACCCGATGCACTAGGTATGACACCTAGATCGGATATGAACTCCTTCATCCAGACTCCTTCGTTCGCTGCTTCCGAAGCAGCTATGTACTCCGCTTCACATGTAGATCCCGCTACGACGCTTTGTTTAGAACTGCACCAACTGACAGCTCCACCGTTTAATGTAAACACGTATCCGGTTTGCGATTTAGAATCGTCCGGATCAGTGTCAAAGCTTGCATCAACGTAACCTTTTACGGTGAGCTCTTTGTCACCTCCATATACGAGAAACATATCCTTAGTCCTTTTCAGGTATTTCAGGATGTTCTTGACCGCTGTCCAGTGATCCACTCCTGGATTACTTTGGTACCTCCCTGCTAAGCAAGGCACACATCAGGTCTGGTACACAGCATTGCATACATGATAGAGCCTATGGCTGAAGCATAGGGAACATCTTTCATTTTCTCTCTATCTTCTGCAGTGGTCGGGCATTGAGTCTTACTCAACTTCACACCTTGTAATACAGGCAAGAACCCTTTCTTTGCTTGATCCATTTTGAACTTCTTCAAAACTTTGTCAAGGTATGTGCTTTGTGAAAGTCCAATTAAGCGTCTTGATCTATCTCTATAGATCTTAATGCCTAATATGTAAGCAGCTTCTCCGAGGTCTTTCATTGAAAAACTCTTACTCAAGTATCCCTTTATGCTATCCAGAAATTCTATATCATTTCCAATTAGTAATATGTCATCCACATATAATATCAGAAATGCTACAGAGCTCCCACTCACTTTCTTGTAAATACAGGCTTCTCCGAAAGTCTGTATAAAACCAAATGCTTTGATCACACTATCAAAGCGTTTATTCCAACTCCGAGAGGCTTGCACCAGTCCATAAATGGATCGCTGGAGCTTGCACACTTTGTTAGCTCCCTTTGGATCGACAAAACCTTCCGGTTGCATCATATACAACTCTTCTTCCAGAAATCCATTCAGGAATGCAGTTTTGACATCCATCTGCCAAATTTCATAATCATAAAATGCGGCAATCGCTAACATGATTCGGACAGACTTAAGCATCGCTACAGGTGAGAAAGTCTCATCGTAGTCAACCCCTTGAACTTGTCGAAAACCTTTCGCAACAAGTCGAGCTTTGTAGACAGTAACATTACCATCAGCGTCAGTCTTCTTCTTGAAGATCCATTTATTCTCAATTGCTTGCCGATCATCGGGCAAGTCAACCAAAGTCCATACTTTGTTCTCATACATGGATCCCATCTCAGATTTCATGGCTTCAAGCCACTTTGCGGAATCTGGGCTCACCATCGCTTCTTCATAGTTCGTAGGTTCATCATGATCTAGTAGCATGACTTCCAGAACAGGATTACCGTACCACTCTGGTGCGGATCTTACTCTGGTTGATCTACGAGGTTCAGTAGTATCTTGATCTGAAGTTTCATGATCATTATCATTAGCTTCCTCACTAACTGGTGTAGGTGTCACTGAAACAGTTTTCTGTGATGTACTACTTTCCAGTAAGGGAGCAGGTACAGTTACCTCGTCAAGTTCTACTTTCCTCCCACTCACTTCTTTCGAGAGAAACTCCTTCTCTAGAAAGGATCCATTCTTAGCAACGAATGTCTTGCCTTCGGATCTGTGATAGAAGGTGTACCCAACAGTCTCCTTTGGGTATCCTATGAAGACACATTTCTCCGATTTGGGTTCGAGCTTATCAGGTTGAAGCTTTTTCACATAAGCATCGCAGCCCCAAACTTTAAGAAACGACAACTTTGGTTTCTTGCCAAACCATAGTTCATAAGGTGTCGTCTCAACGGATTTTGATGGTGCCCTATTTAACGTGAATGCGGCCGTCTCTAAAGCATAACCCCAAAACGATAGCGGTAAATCTGTAAGAGACATCATAGATCGCACCATATCTAGTAAAGTACGATTACGACGTTCGGACACACCATTACGCTGTGGTGTTCCGGGTGGCGTGAGTTGCGAAACTATTCCACAGTTTTTCAAATGTACACCAAACTCGTAACTCAAATATTCTCCTCCACGATCAGATCGTAGAAACTTTATTTTCTTGTTACGATGATTTTCAACTTCACTCTGAAATTCTTTGAACTTTTCAAATGTTTCAGACTTATGTTTCATTAAGTAGATATACCCATATCTGCTTAAATCATCTGTGAAGGTGAGAAAATAACGATATCCGCCACGAGCCTCAATATTCATCGGACCACATACATCGGTATGTATGATTTCCAACAAATCTGTTGCTCTCTCCATAGTACCGGAGAACGGTGTTTTAGTCATCTTGCCCATGAGGCACGGTTCGCAAGTACCAAGTGATTCATAATCAAGTGGTTCCAAAAGTCCATCAGTATGGAGTTTCTTCATGCGCTTTACACCGATATGACCTAAACGACAGTGCCACAAATAAGTTGCACTTTCATTATCAACTCTGCATCTTTTGGCTTCAACATTATGAATATGTGTATTACTACTATCGAGATTCAATAAGAATAGACCACTCTTCAAGGGTGCATGACCATAAAAGATATTACTCATATAAATAGAACAACCATTATTCTCTGATTTAAATGAATAACCGTCTCGCATTAAACAAGATCCAGATATAATGTTCATGCTCAACGCTGGCACCAAATAACAATTATTTAGGTCTAATACTAATCCCGAAGGTAGATGTAGAGGTAGCGTGCCGACCGCGATCACATCGACTTTGGAACCGTTTCCCACGCGCATCGTCACCTCGTCCTTTGCCAGTGCCCGCTTATTCCGTAGTCCCTGTTTCGAGTTGCAAATATTAGCAACAGAACCAGTATCAAATACCCAGGTGCTACTGCGAGCTCTAGTAAGGTACACATCAATAACATGTATATCACATATACCTTTGTTCACCTTGCCATCCTTCTTATCCGCCAAATACTTGGGGCAGTTCCGCTTCCAGTGACCAGTCTGCTTGCAGTAGAAGCACTCAGTTTCAGGCTTAGGTCCAGACTTGGGTTTCTTCTCTTGAGTAGCAACTTGCTTGCCGTTCTTTTTGAAGTTCCCCTTCTTCTTCCCTTTGCCCTTTTTCTTGAAACTAGTGGTCTTGTTGACCATCAACACTTGATGCTCCTTCTTGATTTCTACCTCCGCAGCTTTCAGCATCGCGAAGAGCTCGGGAATAGTCTTGTTCATCCCTTGCATATTATAGTTCATCACGAAGCTCTTGTAGCTTGGTGGCAGTGATTGGAGAATTCTGTCAATGACGCAATCATCCGGAAGATTAACTCCCAATTGAATCAAGTGATTATTATACCCAGACATTTTGAGTATATGCTCACTGACAGAACTGTTCTCCTCCATCTTGCAGCTATAGAACTTATTGGAGACTTCATATCTCTCAATCCGGGCATTTGCTTGAAATATTAACTTCAACTCCTGGAACATCTCATATGCTCCATGACGTTCAAAACGTCGTTGAAGTCCCGATTCTAAGCCGTAAAGCATGGCACACTGAACTATCGAGTAGTCATCAGCTTTGCTCTGCCAGACGTTCATAACATCCGGCGTTGCTCCTGCAGCAGGCCTGGCACCCAGCGGTGCTTCCAGGACGTAATTCTTCTGTGCAGCAATGAGGATAATCCTCAAGTTACGGACCCAGTCCGTATAATTGCTACCATCATCTTTCAACTTTGCTTTCTCAAGGAACGCATTAAAATTCAACGGAACAACAGCACGAGCCATCTATCTACAATCAACATAAACAAGCAAGATACTATCAGGTACTAAGTTCATGATAAGTTTAAGTTCAATTAATCAAATTACTTAAGAACTCCCACTTAGATAGACATCCCTCTAATCCTCTAAGTGATCACGTGATCCAAATCAACTAAACCATAACCGATCATCACGTGAGATGGAGTAGTTTTCAATGGTGAACATCGTTATGTTGATCATATCTACTATATGATTCACGCTCGACCTTTCGGTCTCCGTGTTCCGAGGCCATATCTGCATATGCTAGGCTCGTCAAGTTTAACCTGAGTATTCTGCGTGTGCAAAACTGGCTTGCACCCGTTGTAGATGGACGTAGAGCTTATCACACCCGATCATCACGTGGTGTCTGGGCACGACGAACTTTGGCAACGGTGCATACTCAGGGAGAACACTTCTTGATAATTTAGTGAGAGATCATCTTATAATGCTACCGTCAATCAAAGCAAGATAAGATGCATAAAAAGATAAACATCACATGCAATCAATATAAGTGATATGATATGGCCATCATCATCTTGTGCTTGTGATCTCCATCTCCGAAGCACCGTCATGATCACCATCGTCACCGGCGCGGCACCTTGATCTCCATCGTAGCATCGTTGTCGTCTCGCCAATCTTATGCTTCCACGACTATCACTACCGTTTAGTAATAAAGTAAAGCATTACATCGCGATTGCATTGCATACAATAAAGCGACAACCATATGGCTCCTGCCAGTTGCCGATAACTCGGTTACAAAACATGATCATCTCATACAATAAAATTCAGCATCATGCCTTGACCATATCACATCACAACATGCCCTGTAAAAACAAGTTAGACGTCCTCTACTTTGTTGTTGCAAGTTTTACATGGCTGCTATGGGCTTAAGCAAGAACCAATCTCACCTACGCATCAAAACCACAATGATAGTTTGTCAAATAGACTCCGTTTTAACCTTCGCAAGGACCGGGCGTAGCCACACTTGGTTCAACTAAAGTTGGAGAGACAGTCGCCCGCAAGCCACCTATGTGCAAAGCACGTCGGGGGAACCGGTCTCGCGTAAGCGTACGCGTAATGTTGGTCCGGGTCGTCTCGTCCAACAATGCCGCCGAACCAAAGTATGACATGCTGGTAGGCAGTATGACTTATATCGCCCACAACTCACTTGTGTTCTACTCGTGCATATAACATCAACATAAATAACCTAGGCTCGGATGCCACTGTTGGGTTTCGTAGTAATTTCAAAAAATTTCCTACGCACACGCAAGATCATGGTGATGCATAGCAACGAGAGGGGAGAGTGTTGTCTACGTACCCACGCAGACCGACTGCGGAAGCGTTGACACAACGTAGAGGAAGTAGTCGTACGTCTTCACGATCCAACCGATCAAGCACCGAAACTACGGCACCTCCGAGTTCAAGCACACGTTCAGCTCGATGACGATCCCCGGACTCCAATCCAGCAAAGTGTCGGGGAAGAGTTCCGTCAGCACGACGGCGTGGCGACGATCTTGATGTACTACAGCAGCAGGGCTTCGCCTAAACTCCGCTACAGTATTATCGAGGACTATGGTGGCTGGGGGCGCCGCACACGGCTAAGGAATAGATCACGTGGATCAACTTGTGTGTTTCTAGGGTGCCTCTGCCTCAGTATATAAAGGAGCCAAGGGGGAGGGGGCGCCAGCCAGGAGGAGGGCGCAGGAGGAGTCCTACTCCTTCCGGGAGTAGGACTCCCCCCCCCAATCCTAGTTGGACTAGGATTCCCCGAGGGGGAAAGAGAGAGAGGGGGGCCGGCCACCTCTCCTAGTCCTAATAGGACTAGGGGAGGGGGGAGGTGCGCAGCCACCTTGGGCTGCCCCTTTCTCCTTTCCACTAAAGCCCATTAAGGCCCATATGGCTCCCAGGGGGTTCCGGTAACCTCCCGATACTCCGATAAAATCCCGATTTCACCCGGAACACTTTTGATATCCAAACATAGGCTTCCAATATATCAATCTTTACGTCTCGACCATTTCGAGACTCCTCGTCATGTCCGTGATCACATCCGGGACTCCGAACAACCTTCGGTACATCAAAATGCATAAACTCATAATATAACTGTCATCGTAACCTTAAGCGTGCGGACCCTACGGGTTCGAGAACAATGTAGACATGATCGAGACACGTCTCCGGTCAATAACCAATAGCGGGACCTGGATGCCCATATTGGCTCCTACATATTCTACGAAAATCTTTTATCGGTCAGACCGCATAACAACATGCGTTGTTCCCTTTGTCATCGGTATGTTACTTGCCCGAGATTCGATCGTCGGTATCCAATACCTAGTTCAATCTCGTTACAGGCAAGTCTCTTTACTCGTTCCGTAATACATCATCTCACAACTAACATATTAGTTGTAATGCTTGCAAGGCTTATGTGATGTGCATTACCGAGAGGGCCCAGAGATACCTCTCCGACAATCGGAGTGACAAATCCTAATCTCGAAATACGCCAACCCAACATGTACCTTTGGAGACACCTGTAGTACTCCTTTATAATCACCCAGTTACGTTGTGACGTTTGGTAGTACCCAAAGTGTTCCTCCGGTAAACGGGAGTTGCATAATCTCATAGTTATAGGAACATGTATAAGTCATGAAGAAAGCAATAGCAACATACTAAACGATCAGATCATTCAACTAATGATGTGACCTCGTTAATCAAATAACAACACTTTGTTCATGGTCAGGAAACATAACCATCTTTGATTAACGAGTTAGTCAAGTAGAGGCATACTAGTGACACTAAGTTTGTCTATGTATTCACACATGTATTATGTTTCCGGTTAATACAATTCTAGCATGAATAATAAACATTTATCATGATATAAGGAAATAAATAATAACTTTATTATTGCCTCTAGGGCATATTTCCTTCACTTCTGGGGGTGGTGATGCTTCCACAAATAGTCGGAATAGGATGACCATGCAGGATTACTATCGTTTTATGTGCCATTACAAGGGTGATCAGCCCAATCCATATATATGTTATGGTCTCCTCTCTTCTCAGTTGGTTATTGATGCACGCGCGTGCATCGATGAAAGTAGATTGTGGTATATCATAAGAAATCAGGACATGCTTAGATCAGAGCACATGCAGGGTATTACTGATGCGGTAGGTCATGGGTCTGTTGATGGTGATGCTCTTGGGAAGAGGACCATTGTACCTTCCATAAGATCATTGATGGTGATGCTTTGAGGCTGTAGATAGAACTTTGTGTGATGTCCTCTCTGTGGCTAATCCAGATCTTGCGAATATTCCGTTCGGTGGAGTAGTGATGGTCTTGGGTGGTGACCTTAGACAAATCTTACCGGTCGTTGAGGGAGGTACTAGGCCTCAGATCATTGATGCGGCAATCACGAATTCTCCGTTGTGGCATTCTGTTCAAAAATTGTCACTTTCTATTAACATGCGCTTGGGTGTGCATGGTGCGGATACCCATGCGCAGAAGGATGTTGCCTTGTTTAGCAGATGGGTGCTAGATCTTGGGAAAGGGAAGTTGCCTGTCACAAGGCGAGGCAATGAGGTCGAGGCTTCTTGGATACAGATCCCAGACGACCTCTTGGTTTGTACGTCTGGTGATCCAGTTGCTGTTATTGTTTCTTCTGTCTATGGTGATTTTTTGCATAACTACCTGAACTCTGGTTACTTGCAAGAGAGAGCCATTTTAGCCCCTACCAACGACCATGTTGAGGATATTAATGATCATATTCTTGCATTGGTTCCTACTGATAGCAGAGACTATTTGAGTGCTGATTCTATTGACGATTCTTCTGATTCTGTTAGGGACAAAGATGTTTACTATCCAGTCGAGTACCTGAATGCAACTAAAATTATAAATTTCCCAAATCATAGGCTGACTCTTAAGGTTGGTGTTCCGATTATGCTTCTTAGAAACCTGAGCCAGGCAAATGGTTTGTGTAACGGTACACGACTAATTGTAAAAGAATTAGGTGATCGGCTGATCGAAGCTGTCATTATGACTGGCTCACATGTGGGTGATATTGTTTATATTCCCAGGATTGAATTATTGGCAAAGAAGGGAAATGCACCTTTTGTGCTTAGACGTCGCCAGTTTCCTGTTCATGTGTGCTATGTCGCCAGTTTCCTGTTCATGTGTGCTATGCCATGACAATTAATAAGAGCCAGGGACAGACCCTGTCTGCTGTTGGTATATATCTTAAGGGTCCGGTTTTTACGCACGGGCAGCTGTATGTGGCAGTGTCTCGTGTTACATCGAGGGCTTCTCTGAAAATCCTTATATTAGATGCTGATGGCAAATGCGGCTCTGAGACCAAGAACATTGTTTTCCCTGAGGTCTTCCGGGCCGCCGGGATGACTTAGGTTTGTGTATGATGGTAGTCTTCATTTTGGTGGGTTTTGGCATGCTTTTGTGAGTTGGATGATATTTTGGGTGCCGACATATAGTGTTGGCTGAATAAATATGTCGTCCCATGCGATGGGGTGATATTTTGAATGTTCTCCTGTACTGGGATTGGCTTTATTCTGTGGTTTGCTTTATGTCATAGAGATTTACTGAGTTTAACGGTGGTGTTGTGTTTTGGTGCTGATACTTTTGTTGTAGATGGCGATGACTGATCTGCAGGCTCTTGTTGTGGGGAACAAGAACCTGACCATCCATGTGTATGTTTCGCGTCTGTGGCAGCATTGTGGATCCACTGATAACAGTCCTATCAAAGACACTGACATGGTCCTTTTGGATGTGTAGGTACATGGCTTCTCTAGACCCCGCGCCCTATGTTGTTTGTAACTTTCTCCTGCCTTTTCTACTTGGTAATTGATGTTTGTTGTTTCTTGGCAGGGCAAACATCTATTCTGAGATTGGTGAGAAGCTTGTGCCTAAGTTCAATTGAGGCCACCACATCCATGTTGTTTCTTGGCATGAGCAACCACATCTATGCTGATATTGGTGAGAAGCACGTGCTAATACCCTTTTTTGTGGCTTGTATTGATATTTTCTTCTTTGACCCACCAAAAGATATCTCAATGCAGCTATTCTCTAATCTAAACATAGATGACTTTCAGCAGCCTCTTAGTTTTCATGCATTTAGCAAGAGAATGCTACTTTTTTACTTGGTTTGATAAAATAACTACAACAAAGATGTGTAGCTTTCATGTCTTGTTCAATGTGTTCTATAATGATGAAAGCCTCTTTTATTTGCCAGGCTCCTGGGCTCCTTTATAGGTCTCTTACTGTGAAGCTTGTGGTTGGCATGCCTTTCAAGGTCTGATATCCTATAACTGTATCTTCTAGCATCCAACCATTTTTGGAGGGACTCAAGTTTGAACTGACTGATTTCTTCTAGCATTCAATTCTTATGAGGGTGGAGTTGGAGAAGGTGGGGCGTCAGAGCAGAGCTAATTGCAGCGTCCACGACCTCCTTGGGCATGGCCAATCCCGCCAGATTGACCAGGTTGCGGAGTTTGGTCAGCAGTGTGTGTGGCCAGTGGTTGGAGCACACTGAAGTGGAGGAGCAGTGTCATTGTCGACCATGGATTCAGGTAGTTTCTGATCTTCTCTCCTGTTGTGGTGGTCTGACAGGTTACTGTTTAAATGATGCATTAGTCGCAGTTGGTGTCGTGCTTGCGTGTCTGCTATAATGCCTCTACTACAACATGGCATGTGTTAATGTAGTGTTTATTAAGGTTTGGTCGGCATGCTGAATAAGTCCAATATCCATCTATTTATGTTTCTATACCTTACGTGATTAAACATGGGTTTATCAGTGTGTAGCAGATCTTGAGAGTTCTGTCAGGATAGGGAGAGACACTGAGGCAAAAGGCAAATGTACATGCTCCTTATTACTTATCAGGAATATTTTCCTGTGAGTTCTTTTTCATTGTTTCTCATCTAAAATTGGATTCATAATGATGCCATTCTTACATCTCATTTTGTATCGGTTATCTTCTGATATTATGAGTCATGGGGATTATAAGTGCCATTAAACTGTTCACTCTGATGAGTGATCATGAGATGCATGTACTGTTTGCCATAAGGTTCTTGCAACTTTTCCTATAGCTAGATGGAGCTCCCAAAATAATTGAAGTGAACATGTTTTATATTAGAAAGACTTTGATTAAACCAAATGTATTTTGCCACCCTTGTAGTTGGACTAATATCAAAGCAATTTCCGTTCAAGATTTCCTGACCGCCAGACTATTATCCAAGCATTTTTTGGCACGAGGTTGAATCTTAAATGGTGGGTGGTTGATAATTTGTCCAGGTTGAGATCGGCCACTGATGACACGAGTCTGCTACCCTGCTCCTGTGAAGGTAACCGAAGGCCTGCGCCTCCCATCAGCTTGGATATCCTCTCTCAGCTTGCACCTCTTCATGTGAGCTCCTCCTCTCAGTTTATTCTTACCACTGTTTGGGTTGTTTGATTCAGGTTTCTTTTTCTGAAATTAAATCAAGTCTCAAGGAATGAGATGGAAGCATTGTTCAGGCTTTATGAGAAGGTGAACCGCTCTATCAATGACGATGAACTCATCCAATTGGTACCTCTAAACAACTTACTTCCTACGTGTTCTTGGGATCAAGTAATGTAATGTTGGTTTACTAAATTCTGGTTTGTGTTCCTGTCAGCTAATAAGATCATCCTTTCCATTTTTCAGCACTGTATTGGGAACAGTTTTACCATCCGAGGATACATCCAAAGTACAGGTTGTGCTATTGGTTATCTTCTCTTTTTATTCTGGATGCATGTTTTTGATATCCCTTTTTATTCCTATTCGTTGCATACCTTATTTATTAGAAGGTCTAATTGCAAGTATTTGCAAGGTCAAATTGTTATACAAAATTTTCTTTGCAGTGTGCATAAATCGCCCCTCCTGTACAATTTTTTTTATGTCTATGGAATCTTTTTAGGAGCCGCTAGACATGGCTTCTTTTTAGGAGCACATGCTTGCTGATACGCTATTTTCATCTAAATTCCGTAAAGAATGACATGGAATATTTTACTTGGGTTCATTCAAATAGCTGCTTCACATTAAAGCTATGCTGCATATTTCACTGGCATATTTTCCAACATGCTAGGTCAAAGGTCCTACCACAAGCTGCATCATTTAACTTACAATTTTTGTACCTGTATAATTTATAATTATTTGCCACCTCTTGGTCCACATTTACTATGATTTTTCTTTTTGCTGCATTTACAACGATTTTACCAAAAGGTTATTGTGATGCAAACTACTCCTACATGCTTATCCAACGTAGTATACTTCTTCAACAAAGGATACTTATTACAGTAGTCTAACAGGAATGTGTCTATGCAGGTGAATTAGACATTTCCCTGTGCGAGATCAAATGACTTGAGCTTTACATTGGTTCAACTGTCCCTGTCATCAAATATTATGTTTGCAAGATGAACAAGACCTTTGTCACTCCTGGACTAAGGATGGTATGGACCTTAAATACCCTACTACTTAAAGTAGAGTATTGTAGTACCTAGCTGTGACCGATCATGTTTCTTTTCGCAGTACTTCTGTCGCTTCACAAAAAATGCATCTAAAGCACCATCTCAATGACCGGTCGAGGACGTGATGGTTAGTCTCAGCACTGGAGATGTTATGAGACAGGTCTGGATGATGATGGGTACGGACAAGAGACAAACGATAACAACAATTGGTCAGACTTTGTCAAAGAGGCAGGGACTAGAGAGTATTAGATATGTGTCTTTGCCTTCAAAATTGAAAATGGGAAACCATTGCTCACCGTCCATAAGCTTTGAAAGGCTAAGGTACAAAATCGCATGTGCAATGTCTACACACAAATCGTTCTATGAAATGTATCTAACGGATTACCTGCATCAGGTTAATGTGCCCTGTGAAGTTTTTTTTTTTTTGAGGGATAATGTGCCCTGTGAAGTTGATCGAGAAGGCAACCGTGTGGTCTCAAGAACCTTGTGGTCAAGTGGTTACCGTAAATACTCTCTCATGTTCACGTTTTTCCTACCAAACTTAATGTCAAGTGGTTACATAGTTGTCTCACCGACGCACTAAACTGAATGCTGCCTTATTTCTCATTACGGTGTTGAACTGGATGATGTTTTGCTCCTATTATGCGTGAATGTTTCTTCTTCCTTTAGTTTGTTATGCCATATCCTGTTTGAATATGTACGTTAAATCTGACTTTCTACTAAATTGAGCATTACCTGGTGGGACACATCGTTATGACCGGCACCCTCGCGCCAAGGCGCGTTTCCGATCTAGTGTTATATTAAGACATGTGTTGCATGTGTATCATACTAGTGCGCGCGTGTGTGTTTGTGTGTATTCGTGTGCATCCAGTACGTACTTCCATTCGCATTGGAGAAAAGTAAAGCGGTAGGAAGATACACAGAAGTAGCCAACGTTAGGCCTGTACGTGATTCACTAAACAGATTAGACAATCAAGCGCGGGAAAGCTACGAGATGAGAACGAGCCTCAAATCGGCCTGGAAAAGGAAGAACCTGATAAAACCAGCCTAAATGTGTGGGCGGAAACAAATAAAACCGGCCCCAGTCTCCCCTGATACTAGGAATGGAGGCGAAAACCAGAAATTTGGAAGACGAAAAAAAAGCGACAAGTCGTCCCACTTTCTGCCTAAATCTGGCATAAATCTCGAGCGTGCCTCGCCTTTTGGCCCCACGTCATCCTATCTTCACCTTGGGCCACCCAGATTAGTTTCGGCCTCCTTTTCCTGTCAAAAGGGTGTTAAAATTAATTTTAAGAGCTGTGTGGGCATTTTATTTGACACACAAGTATATTTTATTTTACAAAACTGTGAAATATCTTGAAAATCATGTTTCACAGTTTTGTAAATGAAGAGAAATATTTCATTTATTTTCAAAAGGTTTTCTGGAAATTTTGTTAGCAAATTTGAGTTTGTAAATCATTTTGTATTTACTAATAATAGCAAAAAAAGAGCTGGAAAGTCTAGTCGATCACTGGCCCGTTTATTCTGGTAGACGGCGTGCTTGCTCCTGCTTAGGCCCGTGGCCCAAATTGACCCGTCCATTGTGTTGTGTACCGCCTGAAGAACATTATCACACTAGGATAGGAGGCTATGAGGATTGGCGTGACCAACGTGAATTCCTACTTCGATCTGGATCATGACTCGTGCCCCGCCTCTTCTCTCTCCGCCATAGAGACCACGACTTGTATATACACCCGCTAAAGCCACAAAGATTTCTTCACGCAGGGCGATACATCTTTGAATCGCGCCGATGTCGACGAGCACGATGCCGCTGCCTCGCCTTCCACAGCGTGGATGATCGGTCCACGGTACTCTTCAGCTTGTCGGAGAAGAAGCCCATGGTCGCCGGCGGCAACATCGGTGCGCTGGAGAACATGATCATCTGCCCGACCGCCCGTGGCTACATGTTGGCCCGGGACCCGACCTTCCTGGGACGTGAATTTTTACAACATTTGCACTCGGACTCTGCTATCCTAACTGTCCAATATTGCTTTAAGATCTGTGCAACATAACTAACTTTTTATCTGAAATTTTCTCTTTTTTGTTTCTCTCGCATAAAATATGTTTTGAAGTTCAAACCTTTGCAGCGTGGCAAAGCTTTCTATCTAGAATCTAGGATAAATCTTTCAGATTTTTTGGTCAAAAATAAATATACAAAAACTGTTTTTTAAATTTAAAAATCATTTCCTCTGGATACGTGGATAAATCTAGAAATGTGTTTGCACGAATCGCGAAACGCAGAATGGATGGCTAGATAGGAAGGGCCTAGGTGCAGGTGTTCTATTATATATCACTAGTAGAAAAGGGGGCTTTGGTCCAGGCCGGGTAACCCCATTAGTCCCGGTTCAGTCCAGAACCGGGACCAATGGGGGCATTGGTCCCGGTTCGTGAGCCCAGGAGGCCGGCCGGGCCACGTGGGCCATTGGTCCCGGTTCATCTAGACCTTTTGGTCCCGGTTGATGGGATGAACCGGGACCAATGGGCCTCGCTCCTGGCCCACAACCATTGGTCCCGGTTCGTGCCACAAACCAGGACTAAAGATTAGACCTTTAGTCCCGGTTTGAGGCACGAACCAGGACTAATGGGGATGAGACCTTTAGTCCCGGTTCGTGCCACGAACCGGTACTAAAGGTCCCATTTTCAAACTATACCCCCCCCCCCCCCGATCGCCTTTTCAGTTTTAAAAAAAATAAAAGAAAATGATGGAAATGTCAAAAAAAATAAAATAAAATAAGTTTCCCATGTGATATGTGGTCTAGTTGTTGGGAAAATTTGCAAATGTGAATTTTGACTTTATTTGCAAAATCTCTCTGAAATTTGTAAAAATGGGCATAACTTTTGCATACTAACTCGGATGAAAAAGTTTTTTATATGAAAAATCATCTACTCGAAAAGTTACATGAGGAACCCCGTTAAACATTTTCAAAATCCTCAAAAACCTAATAGAAAAAAAATTACGGGGCTTTTAAGATCTAGAGTGAAAAAAATCGAAAAAAATTCAAACAGTGGGCAAACTGTGGTCAAACAATGGTCAAACTAATTATTCTAGAATATTAGTGTTACTAAATAATTATTGTTTTTTAAAACAATAGTTTCAAAATAAAACTATGAAATGTGTCACTTCATGCTCAAGCAAAATTCCTGAAGGTTAATAGGATTGACATCTTAGTATTGTCAGGAAAACAACAAGTGCAGACTTGGAACGAGGGAGAATAGAACCCGGAAGTTAAGCGTGCTTAGGCTGGGGGAGTGGGAGGATGGGTGACCGTTTGGGAAGTTAGATGATTTGGAATGATGAGGGGTGATTAGAGGATAAATTGAGAAGTGATGAGGGGTGGTGATTACAGACTAGAGGTTAAAATAATTCAAAAATTAAAAAAAATTCAAATTTCTTTTTAAAAAAATTCATAAAATTTTCTTTGGTCCCGGTTGGTGTTACCAACCGGGACTAAAGGTGGAGCTCCACGTGGCCGCGTCCTTTAGTCCCGGTTCTGGATTGAACCGGGACTAAAGAGAAAGGCATTAGTACCGACATTTTAGTCCCGGTTTCAGAACCGGGACTAAAGGCCATGTATTTTCGGACCTCCCTGGCCACTTTCCTCTGGAGCTCCCAGAGCCGCCTCAAGATTGAGCTCCCGCCCCTGGGCCTCGACGTCGACGACGACCTGCTAATAGAGTGCAACTGCTTGCTGTCCGACGAGCCCACCGCTCCCGGCTGCGTCGTGCTCCTGGCCCAGCCCGACGCCCCCCTCATATGGTTCTGTCATGTCGGGGATAGCCAGTGGGGGAAACACGAGTACGACATAGGAACCACGGCTCTTCCGGACTGGGATCCGCCTGAGGAGAAGGTGGTCATATGCCCGATCGCGGCGTGCCGCGGAAAGTTTTACTTCAACAGCACGTCGACCAGCCTCGATGTGATCGACTTCTGCGGCGGCCTTTCTGCTCCGGTCTTCACCTCGATCGCCGTCGAGGATACCATTGGTATGTGTCATGGGAGCGTTTTCTTGGTGGAATCTAGTGACCAGCTCTATATGATACGCCTGTTCGGCGTCCATGCCTCGGAGCCGTACCATGGCGCCACCGTTCACAGGATGGATTTCTCGAAGCGGCAATGGCGCGAAGTGGACGACCTCGGCGGCTGCACGTTCCTCCTGTCCATCTATGAATTTGGCGCCTCGCTCTCCGGCGACGGCAGCTGTGGTTTGCGACAGGACTGCGTCTATTTCCCGGACCGTCACCGGAAAACATTGCAGGTGTTTGACGTGAAGGATGGAAGCACAGAGTTGCAGAAACTTGATGAAGCTCCGGCGGTATCAGATAGAGCATTCTGGGTGCTTCCTAGCGATCTGTAGATAGAGCAGCAAAAGAAACCTCTGCCAATTTCGGTTTTGTTACTTGCGTCGGTTTTGTCACCAAATTGCATTATGTAATTCTTCTTAGAATAATAAAAAAATGCTGTCATGTTCTTTTTACGTGAATGTATTACTCACAAAGATTCACGACTTTGTCGGGTCATAAGACCTGACGAAATCGTCAGTGACCAGCCTGACTTTTCTTTGGAAGTGGGCCGGCCGCAAGCAAAACAAACTTTCCTTTAAGTGGATCTCTTGCTAGTTCTTGTTGAATCGCAAGTATACACTGAACATAGCTCCACAAGAAACATGCCGAGACCTCAACTGGACAGAGGCCCGTAAGCTCAGTGGCGGAGACAGGCCTGGGGCAGCTAGGGCTATAGCCCCAGGCCTAGAAACAACTCCCTTTATAATTTCTTCATGCAAAGCATAGAAAATCATAAAAGTTTATCACTTAACATAGCACAGTTTCAGGCGTAGTCTGCATCTAGCTCCGTAAGCTCAAGATATCGAGAGAAAATTGCTGTCATGTTATTAGCGCAGACGCATCTTTAATTATTATTATTTTGAAACGGAGGCAAATGCTTTGCTTCATCTCATTAATAAAGGAGTATAGAACAAAGACTTAATGAGGGTCATTACTCCTCAACAAATGCGAAAACAAAACGGACTACTCTCACGGCATCAAGGATCCCAAGTGTATTTAGCCCCGGCCAGAACCCAATTCCTGGCCTCCACCTTGATGCTCTCTAGCACCGTGGTTGGCATTGAGGATTTCTTTTGGAACACCCTCGCGTATCTCTCTTTCCAAATCTCCCAAGAGACTAGCATTACAAGCGAAGAGATCGTCTTCCTCCGGTGTCCGCGGCCAAGGATCGTTCTAGTCCACCACTCATGGACCGAAGAGATTCCAACCCAATTGGCGGTGTCGAGCTCCGGCGTGTCAAGCCAACATCTCACCGCATTCCAAATGCGCATGGAGAACCTACACTGGAACATAATGTGTGCCGTCGTCTCCGGCTCCCTTTTGCATAGTTGGCATAAATTGCAATTTGGCCACCCTTGCCGTTGTAGCCGGTCTGCCGTCCAAACCCTGTTCTTGTTGATGAGCCACGCGAAAAACTTGCACTTGGGGGTACCCAGTTTCCCCATATCACTTTCTTCATGTTGGTTGCCACCGCCCCTTCGAATTGCACCTTGTAGGCCAAGGCGGACGAATATGTGCCATTGGTCGTGAGGTTCCACTTTATGTCATCGGCCAGGTCATCTCGAAGTTCAACTTGGCTGAGCTTCTCCCAAAGCGTGCAGAACTGTGCAATATGGTCAACTAAAAGCCCATCCTCCATTTTAATCCAGTGCACCCAATTTTGATCCTGCGTGGCCTCCTTTACAGATTTATTCTTGTTGGATGAGCTCGCGAACACGAGCGGGGCGATGTCCTTGGGTTTCTTTCCTTCTAGCCACGGTGAGTGCCAGAAATGCGCCATCCGACCATCCCCCACGGTGATAGTAGTCGCCGCATAGAAGAGCTCTCTGTCCATGGAGTCGCATGGGTTTCCCAAGCCGACCCATGGTCTATCGGGTTCCTTCCATTCATACCATAGCCATCTCAGGCGCAAAGCTCTCGCATATAAGTGAAGGTCGAGGACTCCCAGGCCGCCAAGGCTCTTTGGTCTGCACACGGCCTTCCAGTTGACCTTGCATTGCCCGCCAGAGACCTTCTCCGCTCCCGCCCAAAGGAAGGCCCTCTCGAGCTTATTGAGATTGCTCAGAGTACTCTCAGGAAGTTTAATCGCTGTGGCATGGAAAGTGGCCTGGGAGGTGGTCACCGATCTAACCAACTCGGTTCGCCCAGCCGCCGTGATGAACCGGCCCTGCCAAGGAACCAAGCTCCCTGCAGCTTTGTCTACCAAGTGTTGAAGATCAATTTTCCCGAGCCGGTGAACGGACAGCGGGAGGCCGAGGTAGCGCATTGGGAAAGTAGCACGCTTGGCCGTAAAGCACTCAAGAACGGCATCCAGGTCAATGCCGCTGCAACTAATAGGAACCACCGAGCTCTTTTCGAGGTTCGTTGTGAGACTAGTGACTTCGCCAAACCCAGCCAGGATGGAGGTTAATTGCTGGATGTCCTCCTTGAAAGGCGCCACAAATATGGCGGCATCATCGGCATATAGCGAGGAGCGCATGCAGGTGGCCCTGCCCCCTATCCGGTGTAGCTTGCCCTGTCTTGTGGCGGTGTCGAGAATGCTCTGGATAGGGTCAATGGCCAGGACAAATAGAAGGGGGGATAGCGGCTCTCCCTGCCGGAGGCCCACACCGTGCCACATAGGCTCACCCGGAATCCCATTGAGAAGGACTCTGGATGAGGACGACCGCAGCAGGGCGGTGAGCATATCTCTGAACCGTGTCGGGAAACCGCGCCGACTGAGAAGGCTGAGCAAGTAGTCCCATCTGACAGAATCAAAAGCCTTTTTTATGTCTAGCTTGAAGAGGAGGGTAGGCTTCTTTAACCGGTGCATCCGCCGAGCAAGGTTGCGCACGTACATAAAATTATCGTGGATGCTTCTGGACTTGATGAAGGCGCTCTGGCTACGGGATATCAGAGTGTGCATGAATGGCGCTAACCGAGTTGCCATCATCTTGGCCACAATCTTAGCCACCGCATGGATGAGGCTGATTGGTCTGAAGTCAGAGATGCTCTCCACCCCATCTTTCTTGGGAAGGAGAACTACGTTAGCCGTATTCACCCATTGGAAGTGCTCAGAACGTAGGTCGGCAAAACTATTGACCACAGCCATGATGTCCGCCTTAATGACCTCCCAAGAAGCCTTGAAAAAGGCCCCCGTAAAGCCATCCGGCCCCGGGGCTTTATCCTTGGGCATGTCTCTATGGCGTCAAGGGCCTCATGCTCGCTGAACGGTTTATCCAGGCTGGACAGATCGCACTGATTGAAATTTATGTTGTTCCAGTTAAGGTCGCTATGCGGTCGAGGCTTCTTTTGCAGCATAGCGGAGAAGTGGTCATGAACCACCTTCTCCTTAACCACCTTCTCCTTCTCCTCGTGCGTGTTTTTGACTACTATTTATATGTTGTTCAATTGAGTCTCACGTATCCAAAAGGTGAGACACCATACTAGCAACAAATGGACTTCTTCTGGAAAGAGTATAAACTTTATGTGCACTTGCTGTTTTGCAGCACTAGCTACTACCAAATTACAGCGGAAAGCCATGAATTTTGTGATAAAAACTGTGCTAGCATTGCGTCGGAACATAATTAGAGATACATGACTAGAGAAACAACATAACTCCTAAAGCACTCAAATTTAACTTGCTACGAAAATAATGCACACGCGACTTGAGCATTGACATTAAGAGAAATCAAAACATAAAAAATGTACCACTTTGCTTTGCCTTACGTGGTTATCCACATTAAGCATCCTAGCAGAGAGGGCCGCCTCAAAATGGACTGATAACTTCAACTATTACTTTATTCCATATGACATAGGAACACAAGCTCTTTCGGGTTAGGGTCCGCCGGAGGAGGAGGTGGTCATATTCCTAATTATGACGTCTCATGGCAAGTTCTACATTTTACCAAAGACTTAAGAGAATTGCGCGTCATTTCATTAAGACGGAAGAAAAAGTACACAAATTACAGGAAGACATACAACCTCAAACCAATATCCACCATACCACCTACAAGAAATACTCAATGGATTGGTGGCAATGGCATGTGAAAATGATGTGTGGGAGAAGATTAATTACGGAGTTATAAACTTATAATTGAAGATTTCATTTCCAGAAATACTAGACAGATTGTGTTTTCCGGTAGAACAGGAGGTCAATTTATTGGTTTAAGTACTGACCTTTACTAATTTAGCATTAATATTTGATATACTTATAAATATTGTATGAAGTAGCACATTTTGAAGTTATGTTATTAAGAGAGAGTATGATTTATAGTCATATGAATTTTTTCAATTTTCAGAGCCCCACTTTACATTTTGCCCGAGGGCTCAAATTTGTGGAGACAGTTATGTACATTGGCTATTACAAAATGAATTCTAAAAGGATGGATTAGAGAAAATGAACGTATATCCTTAAGTATACATAGTATAGAGAGCTGCTTTACAAAAACGTGAACATTAGTCAAAGAATTGTGCGATAATGTATCCTACTAAAAAATTAAAAGTTGAATTGTTCTTTGTCTAGTCCCGTATATGCATCGATCCTTCAGCCAAAGCCCATCACCTTTGGCGCGAATCTCAAGAAGCGGGTGAGCGAGTTGGGCAGGAACTTCCTCGCGAATAGGAAGCAGACGGTGGTGGTCCTCCCATTGTACTCACATGTCGTCCCGCCCCTGAGCCACCGCAGGAAGTCCACCGTGACCTCCATCCTCGTGAACCTTGACGGGTGGGGCCCGCCATGGGACCAGTCAACCCACGTCACAGTTCGTCTGGCGGCCACCTCAGGGTGGCGGATGTGGAGGAATGTCGGAATGTAGTGCTCGTCGGTGTAGCAGTTGCGCTTGCAGAACTTTTTGAAGACCGGAAAGTAGACGTTGTCGGCAACGATGTCAATGGCAAGGGCACGGTCCATCTCGAACCACTGTGAGCCCTTCCGCCACTGCCAAGGGGTGATGGTGGGTGCCATGCCACGCTTGTATCGGCCCCGGCCCGTCCCTCCCGGCTCGTCATAGGACTCCATGTACACCTTGGTGGAGTTGGTGAGGTAGGAGTAGACGGTGGGGAAGTCAAAGAGTGGGACGTGTGACTCCGACAAGAGGATGAAGCGGGAGTTGGAGTGGTCCAACAGTGCGTGTGCCAGGAGACGCCGTTCAGCTTCCACCATGCTTATGTGGCCCCATTTTACCTCCTGTTTGTATAAGAATGGCAGCATGTTTAATGAAATTGTATGATTATAAATACTATAAGCTCTCTTCAACAATATATCATGATATGATGATCTGTAGTCAAAATAACTTCATACACTATATGATGTATGACTCTGTTTTTTTTAAGGTATGACTCTTGTAATTTGTAGCTAGTTTGGTGGTTCTATTTTTCTTGTTCTGTAGGCAAAGAGTTTTTTGTGTGGCCCTGTAGGCAAAAACAATGGTTTCAGTTTAGTCACACACAAAAAAGACAGTTGTTTCAGTTAAGTAAAATAGAAGGGGAAGTTCTTTTAAAAAAGAAATGCCATTTGTATCCTAACTACTAGATGATGTCCTAGAATACACGCAATCAAACGTTGTTGCTGTGCTTCAACATGTGAGATCAATACTAGTACAATATTTCAAGTAATATTGTAAAAACATCAGAATTTCACAAGATTTTATTAGCACATTCGAGTGAAAAATAAAGTATTTTTTCATACTGTGGATGGTGTTTAAGTCCAGCATATAATAGTTCTATGATTTAACCCCTTTGAACATTTATCGTGCAAAATTAAGGTGATTAATTCTCTAGGCCCGTGTACACATGCATACGGTTTTTTTTTTGTATACATCCATACGTCAGCTACGGGAGATGAGAGTAATTAACTAAGAAGATTCTCAAGGCCCAAGACATGCATGCATACGCAAAGTGCACAAGATATTCTTTTCTTTCAGGAGGAAAGATTTACTAGAAAAGGGTACGTATGCATTGTCACTGTCCCCATACGCAAAGTGCCCAAGATAATTCTTCTCGGGATCTATACTATGCGCCTAGGTTTGCATGTTTACTGGTAGTACAGGCTAATTTGTATGTCAGGCATCTAGTTCACCGTATAAGAGGATCTACAGCCGGATACACAAATCCGGCCCTCAAACGCCTGCAGAGCCGTTCGCAGACAGTGACCAATTAAAGCTTAAATTTGCATTTTTACAATCGTATACCTCAATACGAAATCTCAAATCCATACAATGACATGTACGTAAATATTATTCTAAACGGAGCTTGTCCGACCCCACTTGTCCATGTCCGATAGCCGGCTACGCCCTTCAAAGTATTGCCCCGATCGCCGGCGAGGTAGAGTAGAACATGAGACACAAATCAGCTCACGGGACTCGAGCGCCGTCGCCTCCCATGCCCTACTCTTCCTCACCGGAACCCGTCGCCTGCACGTTGCCGATCGACATGAGATGGGTGATGGATCCATCATGGCCAAAGCCGGCCGCGTCCATCACGACGCGGTTACAACGTCGGAGAGTGCGACTCCGGCTTGGCAACATCCGTCGAGAGGGTTGTCGTGGCCTCCCGCACCCTCTGCCTCTCACGGCGGGCATGCCGCGCCATACACTCGGTAGACGGACCATAGATGATGGACATCGAGTCAGAGCGCCAAACAAGCGGTTGCGCCTCTGCCATGACATTCGGACGCCAGGCGGAACGCACCGCCTCTGGCGAGCCAGCGGCTACACACATCTCACCGGATCCAAGTCCCACTTGGGCGGACGTGATGGGTTCCCGCCGGAGCGAGTCTGACAACTGTCGGGCGCTCTCCTCGCAGGCGCGCGGAGCACACTGTGGACGGCCGTCTCCTCCTCGGGGCCACATGGGACAAGTTCCCGGTCAATAAATCGAGATGTGTAGGATTCGGATCCGCTGCTTGCCATGCCGGAGAAGTCCTGAGCTCGCCGGACAGGAGCTGGTAACGAAGTGGAGTGAGTGGAGTGGTTAGGGTTTGGTCCAAGTAGCAGATGAGAACGAATACATGTGAGCCGAATCCGATATGACAGTCATGTTCAGTCGCGCCTGAGCCACCCCATATCCTCCCCCAGATTTAAGCTAGATATTAGGGATGCCTGTCAACCTACACGTTCGAGGCCGGTCTGAGGCGTTCATTTGGATCGCTTTTTTTTATGAGCCAGTGATCGGGTCGTACGTCCGGGCGTTTGAGGGTGTTGGAGACGCCCGGTTGTAGTAGATGCTCTAACGCATGGTATATTGTCGATCAATCGCCTTCCGGTTTCGCCTTTGACGAGCTCGAGTCTGGTGACAACTTGGAAGGCCGCGTGAATTGCCCTGAAGCAGCTGGCGCCCTGTGCGCTGATGGCGATAGGGAGGTCGATGATCACGAGGCATGCCATGCAAGAAAGGTATGGCTTCGATGTTGAGCAGTGGGACAACGACCGCCCACTCTCCTACAATTTTGGCTTCGTTTGCATAAATGATGGAGCCGTAGTACATGGGCCACTATGGTTGTGGGCTTGTGGCGAGACCATTGCAACATGTCCACATTGAAAATGAGAGAACGTACCAAGCGAAAGAGGTTTGTCAAAATGTCCGTCCGTCCAAGTGATTCTGTCTGTGCAACTGTGGGGTTGTCGGAGAGGTTGATGGCGACGAAGTCAGGCCCACGTGAGTGCCGTGAGGCCGCTGCGTGCGCGCTGTGATAGTGCTTTAGGCTGGTCACAATGGGAAGGAACTTAGGAGTAATATCACATACTCCAATACAACTTTACTTATATGTCACATATTTAATGAAAAGAAAGGTGCTTGTAGTAACTAGTTAAGTTACCGAAACATCACACACTTCAAGAAATAATGAGTCTATAATCTAATAAATACATTATTGCATGACACTACATAGATGTTCCTACCCACTGTGGAGGTAGTAACATAATCTAGGGAAGTGTGTAAATTACTAGACTATGTTCTTGCCCATTATAACCAGCTTTACGTGTTGTTGTTGTTGGCTGGGTGATAATCGAGGTCGGCCGACGAAGCGATCGAGGGACGTCGTGCACGTGATGTGACATAGTGGAGGGGTTCTGGGGATTAACGAGATAGTACTGGTCTAATTAAGCAAAGCAGCAGATAATAATTTTAGATTGGCTAACAGTAGAGGACTAGAATAGTGTAATCAGACAAATATTAACCATTTTGAATTGTGTAATACGTAGTAGAGGATTTCAGTAAGCATTGTGCGAGTGTGAGTGTGTGGTGGTGTGAGTGAGCCGTGTGCATCTACATTCTAATTAATATTTCTACAAAATAGTACAATGGTGTAATATAATTGTTAAAAAAATACGTTTTTCATCCTCAAGAAGTAAAAAAACGGTTAAGGCTAGTCATAGTGGGAGTAAGTTAGCTAGTAACATAACATATTCCAAGATAAATTTGCAGCTAGTTAATGAAGAGAGAGGTGTTTAGAGTAACATATTATGTTACCATCACATAGCGCTTCTCAAGAAATGTTGAGTCTATAAGCTAATAAATGCAGCACTATGGAGATAGTAACATAAACTAGTATCATACGCATGACACTAGTCTAAGTTACTCTTCACTATGACTAACCTAAAAACGCCAGCGGTGTGTAATTTGAAATAACAATTTTGACAAGAAAAACAAAAGGGAAAGACAGAAACGAAAGCGTCGTTCTCCAGCATCTTGGAATGCATCGCGCGATCTCGCGCCCCGTGTGGAACTCCGCACTTCCCATGTGACCGCGTCGATGGAGCCAATCAACCACTGGCACATCGCGTGCGCAGCCAAGACACAGGACGGAGCACACACAGTGATGATACCAAAGCCATCTCCTCCTGACACCTAGCTGGCTCAGATGGACTTTCCTATCCTTCTCCTTGGAGAACGACGACACACTCCTTCATCTCGTGTCAAACTAGACGTCTCACTTTTCGTGTGAAATCAGGACCGAATTAGCGGGTCAATACATGCATGCATGCATGGTGCAAGCATTTTGAAAGCATAGCATGTGGAGGGCGCGTCAATGCCGTGGAGTGAGAAATGCCGCCGTGCAAATTCATGCATCCAAGAAATCGACTACTGCTACGGGTTGTTGTTTTACCAAAAACCGAGCAGGAAGATAAGCTAGACATCGATTCCAGTGGGCGTACATGCGATCGTGATGCTGATGTGCACGTGTGTAGACGTAGTACGTACCTTGCTGGGGATGTGTCGGCGGTGGAAGGCGGAGCCGCTGTCCGGGGCGGCGGCGGAGGCGTTGAAGGCCGGGTCGGTGTGGACGTAGACGGAGTAGAGCCCGCGGTGGCCCTCGAAGAAGCGCTCCCACAGCGGCGCCATCGGCAGGCCCCACTTGGCCAGGAACAGGAACGCCACCTTGGGCGCGGCCCCCGCCCCCACGCGCACCGCCCTCGGCGCCGCCGCCGCCAGCGCCAGCAGCCGCTCGTCGTCGTCGACCACCGTCCCTTCACCCTGCTCCTCATCAGCAGTGGTCGCATTCACAGGCAGAACCGGACGCTTGTCGTCGCTGCCGGCATCAGCCAGCGGCGGCGACGGCGGAGACGAGACGCCGGCTGCTGGTGCCGCCCGTCGTCGTTGTGCTGGCAGAGCCGCATGCTTATTAACGCCGGCGTCGGCCACGGGCGGCGGCGGCGGCGGGGACGAGGCGCTGACTGCCGGTGCCGCCTGAGGCTGCACCTGCACCGGCCGCCGTGGCCGACGCGACCGCACCTGGGTGGACACGTTGACGGGGGGCGACGGGAAGAAGAGCTCGAGGGCGGCGCCTGGTAGAGCCGAGGACGCCGACGAGCCCATGAGGGAGAGCGTGGCGACGATGCCGAGCGCGAAGCCGAGGGCGAGGGGGATGGCGACGAGCAGGGGCTTGATGGAGCACGGGGTCGACATGGCCGCCGCCACCATCCGCGCCTGCTGCTGCTGCTTATGGTTGCTCTTCGCGCTCATGGCCGCCCGCCCGCCCGCCTGCCCGCCTGCCTAGTGGCAAGCTCTGTGTCTCGCGGGAGACGAAGGGGTGGACGGATCGCTGCGGGTTCACGAAGGCGGGCCGGCGGGGGCGGCGTCTGGGGCCGGGCGGTCGCCATTCACGGGGGCTTATATTGTACTCCCTCCGTTCCAAAATATAGCGCGTCCTTGGTTTCCGTGCTTCAACTTTGACCATTAATTTAATCAACAAGACCGACTGCGGCGGGCGAAAAAATTATACCAATGAATTCGTATTCAAAAAAAGTTTTTAATTATATAATTTTTGATGCCGCCGCAGTCGGTCTCGTGGGTTAAATTTATGGTCAAAGTTGAACCTCGAAAAGCGTGGGCGCGCTATATTTTGGAACGGAGGGAGTACTAGTAAATGAACAAATTTGTATTTTTGAATCGAATAAAAAAAATTGTGAATAGTGTTGGTGGGAGGAATCTTCGGGGGCGGGCAGCCGGCTGCCGAATTGGACCGGGGGTGGGGGAAAGGAATGAGCTTCGCTGGGGCCACCGGGAGATGACTTGGTCGTCGTGTCTGCTTCTGGATTCCTCGTCGCTCGGTTCTTGCCTTGCATTTGAACCACAGAGCCCGACTCCTT